>NW_026596069.1:16415451-16525273 GCF_907164565.1 Psammomys obesus
CACACACATGCACATACACACATGATATACTCACAGAAGACAGTTATGGGAGGAAATACCTCTGCAGCTCTATCATGGTGGCATATACGTGATATCTCGGTATCTGAGAGTGAAATGGAGGCCATAGGTTCAGGATTTTAAGTGCAGTGTCTAGTACTGAATTTGAGTCCATGTCTATGCTGTATTTGAAGTCAGTATTGCAAACACTATAAACAAAGATCATCTTGAGTGAGGTAACACAGACACAGAAAGACACACATGGTATACACTCACTTACAAGCATATTTTAGTCCTGTAATACAGGATAGACATCCTACAATGCACAAATCCCAAGAGGATAAGTCCCATGGGCATCTTAGGCTGCATGTTGGTTTACTAGTTAGGAGAGTGAAGGATATCTCTGACAACAACTATGTTTCCTGATCTTTGATCACTTCGCCTTGATGGGACTTCCCTACTAGGCCACAGGGGAAGAAGAGGAACTCAGTGCTCATGTGAAGAGATGAGTTCAGGTGTCAAGGCTCCTCTCTTCTGAGAAATAGGGTAGAGGGGATGTGGGAGGGTCAGTGGGACTGGGAGGAGAAGAAGGAGGGACCTATAACCAAGATGTAAATTGAATTAATTAATAAAAAAAGGAAAAAAAATATAAAGGGGCTGCATGGGAAGTAGGCCGGCAGGCAAGAGAGAATAAACTGCCATTTCTGAACAAAGGACTTTGGTCAGAGGCTGATTGATATGAACAGGCTGAAGAAGGCAAAACTCACCACTTTAGTAGCATCAGGGATAGATGGTGAATGCTGAAAAAGATCCTATCCCCCCCCCAAAAAAAAAAAAAAAAATATATATATATTCATTCTCAGGTAGTTCAGGCATGATAATGGAAACCTCTGGGGATAATTGCTTAATTTGTACAGTATCATGTTTCTGCTTATTTGCTCAATAGCACATTTTTTGTTGACTAAGGTGTCCAGCATTCCTATGAGCACTATTTGAATTCTGCATATTTTAGAAGGCAAAGCAACAGGGGAGTATGAAATGCCTGTATTTCTTTCAGCAGGCTCTTCCTTTAAAACCCTAGGGAAGATGTTTAAACTCATTCAGAAGGGCAAACAGGATAGACATCAGAAGTAGAGAAGATAAGGAACCAGACAGGAGTCTTCTGCAGAGGACCTAGGCCCCCTGTTCAAAGGAAGCCCATTGGCTGCTCAGTTTCGAAGTGGATTCTCTAGTAAGGGTACAGCGGCTGTCTCTGACATGAATTCAGTGGCAGGCTTTCTGATCACCTCTGCCTGGTAGGTGCAGCCTTGTTAGGACACAGAGGAAGATGATGCAACAAGCCTAGAGGAGACCTGGTTGGCTAGGGTCAGATAGAAAGGAGGAAGTCCTCCCCTATCAGGGAACTAGGGAAAGGGCATGGAGGAGAAAAGAACTGATTTGTGGGACCAGGAGGAGACAAGGGAGGGGGCTGCAGCAGGGATACAAAGTGAAAAATTGTAATAAATTAATAAACATATAAACAAAATTAAATAAAAAATTTAAACACACACACACGCAGCAAGGAAAGTCTCATGACTAGCAACGGGTGTGGTGGTGACTTTTGATAAGAAAATTTAACCTCAGGTTGGCATGGCAGTTTGAGGCCATAATTAGGAGATCATGAAATCTGTTGAACATAATCTATCCCAAGAGTAGGAAATCATGGAGCCAATTCTCAAAGATTAAAAAGAGATTTACCCGTAAAACATAAAATCACTTCTATATTTGATGTTATCTAATTTTGTTTTTAAAAGAACTACCCTGTGACCACGTCACCGTAACCCATAAAGAACGTTGCAAGGTGTGCGTAAGTGTTTGCCCCACTGTATGAGTCATTTCTCTGCACTTGCCTAGTTGTTCTTAGTTGTTGGCATGATTTCAGTGTAGGCATTGCAAGTATATTTTATCTTCCCCCAGGCTAAGATCTAAAATCTGCTCCATTGAACTCTAGTAAATGTCATTGAATTACTCAAGTAACATGCGGAAGCAGAAATAACCAAAAAAAAAAAAAAATCCTCTTTTCTTCCATTTAGGGCACAATATAGGCAACTTCACTTTAGAATCACGATCCATTTCTTCACTCTTCTAGATATAAAAATAAACACGCGTTTTAGGTTTTAGTTTTCACATTCCATCTTCGGAAAACTTCCCGTAAGTGTGTCTGTTCTCACAGAGCATTCCTCTCTCTGATCTTAAGCATCTCATCTACTGAAATAGAAGCTAATGCACTCAGACCTATTCTGTCACTTTCAGTTTCAGAAAGTTTTGTTTTTTTTTTTTTTTTTTTTTTTTTTTTTTTTTTTTTTTTTTTTTTTTCATTTTTTAAAATATATTTATTTATTCACTTTACATCCTTATTGCAGACCCCCCCCCTTCTCTCCTTCCAGTCTTCCCTTGCACACCCCTCCTCTCCTTCTTCTCAGAGAAAAGGGAAGGTCCCCTATGGGTACCAACCTGGCAGATTAAGTTGCTGCAGAACTAGGTGCATCCTCTCCCACTGAGGCCAGACAAGGCATCCCAGTTAGGGGAATGAGATCCAAAGGAGGCATCAGAATCAAAGAGGGTCCCAGCTCTAGTTGTTAAAAGATCCACACGAAGACCAAGCTGCACATCTAATACATGTGTCCAGGGGGCCCAGGGCCAGTCCATGCATGCTCCATGGTTGGTGGTTCAGTCTCTGTGAGCCCTCATGGGCCTAGGTTAGTTGACTCTGTAGTTCTTCTTGTGGAGTCTTTGACCCCTCCAGCTTCCTCAATTGTTTTGGTAACTCTTCCATAGCATTCCCCAATCTATGTCTAATGTTTGGCTGTGGGTCTCTGTATCTGTTTCCCTCAGCTGCTGGAGTAAGCCTCTCAGAGGACTTAAGCTAGGCTTCTGTCTACAAGCACAGCAGAGTAACATTAACAGTGTCAGGGATTGGTTCTCTCCCATGGCCTGGGTCTCAAATAAAACCAGTCTTTGGTTGCCCAACCCTCACTCTTTGTTCCATCTTTGTCCTTGCCCATCTTGTTAGCAGAATAGATTTTGGGAGGAGGTCCTCCCCTATCAGGGGACTTGGAAAGGGGCAGGGAGGAGACCAGGGAGGGAGTGTGGGGTTGGGGAGGGAATGAGGGAGCGGGATACAGCTGGGACACAGAGTTAACAAAATGTAACTAAAAAGAAAAAAGAAAAAAAATAAAAAAAAAAAAATGTAGCAGCTAAACAATGCAAACCTTGAAAGAATATTAGCAACAGTTTTTCACTATATATTATGAGCAAATGTAACTTATTAGTTTCAGAAAGTTTAATGAGTTCGAGAGACAGATGCAAAGGGTAAGTGGCAACTGGTAAATTTCCTGAATGAGGGGATGACTATTCGAAGACTCAAGTGTTGTGTGTGCAATGTTGTACCTCCAATTCTTTGCTTCAGAATTGATTGAGTGTGCTTGTTTTATTTAAAACGAAGATGAACACATAATGTATTCTAGATAATCTCATGAAGGACAAAATTTACAGTAAGATCTGTCCTTGTTCCATTTCAACGATGAGTTTAATAATCACTACCTCTGCATGTGTTAGCATCTAAGCACCCTATTATAGACACTTCTGTCCTTTGAACAAATACCTGGAATAAATGATTTAATGGATGATACTTTCATTACTTCATGATTTCAGAAGGATTCTTACATGGTTATTTGTGTCAGGGAACTAGAGCAAAGCATCATTAATGTGGATAAATATGGAGAATCTACCAACCCCCAATACCAAAGTAGTCTAATAAACAAAAAAGAAGGGGCTGGACTTTGTAACTCATCAAGCTTTATGGACATTTATAAATGTATAGTCAAAATAGGAAAATCACTATCTGTAATAAACATCCTGTGATACAGACTCAATACTGTAACTGTTTATAGTAATCCACTTAAAAATCAATGAAATGCTTTTATATTTTAATCAAAATTGAGTAGAAGTTTAAGAATGAAATAGTAACTGAAAAGAAAAGGTAAAATTACCAAGTTAGTATTGTATGATACAGTGGTCCTATTTGTTCTTTTGTTATGTTAACTTATCATGTATTGATCATATAATTTAGATGAGTGAATGATTATGAGGAAACATACACTAGAAGTCATTATGCCATCCTGCACCAAAGGAACCTTTATCAATTCCTAATCATAGTGAATCGATCTGAATATAAAATTAATCCTGAATTTTAAATAATGACATGGAGCTCAATAAAATTATCACATAATGTCCTATGTTTAAGAGGGAAAATTTAATTTTTCATATGAATAAGAATGTGTAGAAAAATTATGGTCAAACTTCATTCAAATAATAATTACCTACTTAAATCCTTTCTCAGTAATCATGCAGTGATATACACAAAGACACACAAACACATTTATAAACTTTATAACACACACACACACAGACTCATACATATACACATACAGATGCTTGCTTATCCTAAAGTTTTATTTTCTGTAACCTGTTACCTAAGTCTTCCTTCAAGAGCAAACCTTGAACACACACACCAAAAAGAAGTAAGTTTCTTTGACATATTGTTTCACAAAAGCCATCTAAAGAAGAAAATCATGACATATGATATCTGAAACTTCATCATGCATAGAAAAGTAGCAGGGATGATATTTTAAAAAGGAAAGACTTTTGTGTGATATAATTTTATATTAAATCAGGGTGACAGTGTTGCATTAACTGGTAGGGTTGAACCTGTGTGTGCACTATGAAATAAGAGGCTGCATTAATGAAACCCATCCAAGCGAATGGAAGAAGTAATAATGGCACCCTGAAGCACCGATTTCTAGTCATAAACATACTGCCATGTAGATATGGTATAGCGGGCACCTTGAGCTTATTTTCCTAATTGGGCCTTTTGGTGGATTTGATGGTGATAAAATGCAAACAGAGGAGTGTCCGTATGAAACAATATGAAGAAATTCATACTTCCAATAATTTGTCACTGATTGCATAAAGTGCTAGTTATTTTTATATTTCATAAGAGGTACACAGGTACTCACTGTAGAAACTAAGACCTTTAAAATTTATTTATTTATTTATTCACTTTACATGCTGGTCTTAGAATTCTCCCCCCCTCCAAGTCCCTCTCCTCCTCAACCCTCTCCACTATTCCTCCAAAAAGGGGAGCCCTTTGCCCACTAACCCCAGCTCGTCTAGTCTTATGAGGACGGAGGTGGCCCTCATCCCCCTAGGCTTGGTAAGGCAATCCTAGCAGGGGAAAGTGGCCAAAAGGCAGGCAACAGAGTCCATGTTCTAGACAGCCTCTGCTCTCCTTACTAGTGGCTCCACATGAAGCCTGAGTTGCTCATCAGCTATATACAGTAGAGGACTTAGGTCCAGTCCATGCATAGTCCTTGGCTGGTGTTTCAGACTCCATAGGCCCCAATGGGCCTTGGTTAGTTGGCTCTTTTGCTGTTCCTGTGAAGCTCTTGTCACATCTGGGTCCTTTTGTCCTTCCACCCCCTTTTCCACTAGACTTCCTATGCTTTGCCCAATGTTGACTGTAAATCTCAGCATCTGTTTCAAACTGTTGCAGGTTGGAACCTCTCAGAGGACAAATCTGAAAGGTTCATGTCTACAGTCAAAACAGGGTATTGTTAATACTGTCAAGGGTTTGTTCTGTTCCATGTACTGAAACAAAAGCCTTTAAGTCATATATACAGGCATCCATATGCATGAAATTGTATGCCATTAAAAATCTACTGTATTAAGCGAACAAAACAATCTTATTATGTGCATTACACAGACAAAGGTTTTAGTGTACCAGGGAAGTAGTCAACATGTATCTTTACTTATATGCATAAAATCTCAATGTTCTGTTTCAGAGTGATTAATGTACATTATTCATTTTTGAGAACAGAAAAATCAGGCCAAGTATGGGGGTTCACACAAATAATACCAGCACTTAAGTGACCCTGTTACAATAATGCCAAAAGTTCATGACTAGGCTGCTCTATATTATGAGTTCCAGAACAGGTAAGATTGTGTCTAAACGAGCTTAGAGAAGTATACAAGAAAACAAGAAAAATGAGGTAATTCAATCCATGTGTTATAATTCAGTTGTATTAAGAAAACGAGGGTATAAAACAATATTATTACTTCTCAAATGTTCTACTTTGGTAAAGGTTTTTCTCTGTGATAAAAGAAAAAATAACTGCAGTCAAAAAAGAGAAGTCACCTTCTCTTTTTCATGAATTGAATTTTAAAAAAATGTGAAAGAATTTCAGTAAGTCTGTTTATACTAATAAACAGTTTCTCCTGGTTTTCACCCTCGGATTCTGAGTAGAGTTAATACAATTGTCTGTGCCTATCAGGAATTCTGACTATAAAATGCTTTTAGCAGGTGATACCAGATATGACTATACATATTTGTAAATTAAACATGATCTTTATGAGTTTATGAAGCATGGCTGGTAGGCTAATGGAGGCCAGTAAAGTTGATCTGTATCAATAACAGGTTCTGTAACAACAATATTCTACAACATAATTGCTTTGTACAAGTTAGCAATGCTTGTTTCTCATAGGGAAGCAAATTTCTAAGTTTCAGAGATATGTATGATATGGGAGGAAAAGGGCATTTCAGAGGACTTTGGTAATGACCCTCGATTTTCTGTAAGTAATGTATTTTCACACCCAAAGATCATTAACATGTATTAAATCATTTTAAACTTAGAACTGGATAAGATTCATAATTATATGAGTGCGATTAATAACTAAGTAGTTAGTCAATAGTACGAGAGATTAAATCTGCACTAGCTTAGTTAAAAATCTACTGTGCACTCTGTCATGTAACCTAGGTTCATAATATCAATTTTATTATGTATTGTTCAAAAAACTGAACCTTTATTGTTGCTATGAAAATAAACTGTGCATACACCAGAATGAAAGATAATTCTTATACTTCTAAAAATACTTCAATTTAATTGTTGATATTTTCGTATATAATATTAACTTTATTTGGGATATATTTTTTTTTAAACTTTAAATGACTCAACTTAGATTTCTGTATTTTTCCTATCAACTTGTGATGCTTAGCTGCTTTCTGAAAACATTAAGTATAGTTTAAAATAAGCCATTTTGAAGACGTTAAGAGACATAGTTCATTGAAAGAAGCAGTAGATTCAACACCTCTGTCACAACCTTTCTAGTTCACTATCATTTTTCTGTAGGAATGAGCCCCTGAGAGGACAGCCAATCCCAAATGCTCAGTCCTTACCACGTACATGGGCAAGCACACGAAATTCACTCAGCAGACTATATTTATATGTATGTATATGTATAATAATAATAAGGAAAGTATAAGAGGCCATGAGTTTTGAGAATGAGTGGGGGCATGGTTAGAGCTGAAAGGAATTGGAGGTAGTACATACAGTTCTCAAATATAAAATTCTCAAAAATAAAGAAAAATCACATTTGAGAAGAGTGAAATAGGACATGTGTCAATAATTCCAGTACTTGGAAACTAGAGGTAGGAGAATTTCAAATCTAAGATTAGTTCAGGCTACTGAATGAGTCCATGTAAGTGCCATAGAATGTATCAAAAAAAAAAAAAAAGAAAGAAAGAAAGAAGCAGTGTAAGCTTTGACATAGAATTATATGAATGGATCATATACCTAGGATAAAACCAGAAGTGAATGAAATAGGAAGTCAATGAAACCATTCTAAATGATATTCTGCTCTATTAATAGGTGTTTATACCAATCATCATCAGAGAAGCTTCCTACAGAAGATACAAAAAGCAGATACAAAGACCCACAGCCAAACATTATATGGAGCTCAGGGAATTCTGAAGAAGAGAGGAAGGAAGGAGTGTAGGATCCAGAAAGGTTGAGCACACCAGGAGAACATGATCTACAGTCAACTAATCAGGGTTCTCAGCAGCTCACAGAAACTGAAGGCAGCAATCACAGAGCACGTGAGTCTGAGCTTGGCCTTCTGTGTATATGGTATTGTTTAGCTTGGGATTTTTGGTAGAGTCATAATGGTGAGTCTAGGTTGTCTATGACTCTTTTGCCTGCTCATAGGACCCTTTTTCTCTTCTTGGCTTGCCCTGTCCAATCTTGATATGAGTGTTTATGAGTAGCCTTATTGTATGCTGTCTTTGGTTTGTATCACTTGGAAGCCTGCTCTTTTCTGAAGGGAAATGGAGGAACAGTGGCTCTGGCAAAGAGGAAGAGTAGAGGCAGAATGTGAGAAAAGGACAGAGGGAGGCTGTAGTTTGAATTTATTATATGGGAGAAGAATGAAAGAGAAAAACTAATGAAATACAAATTAAAATAAATTATTTTTTTAAAAATAATCTTATCAGTATTTAAAGTAAAATAAAACATAAGTGTAAAATACATTAAATTAAAGTTAATATTTTTTAGTTATCGTGTTTTGAGTATTACAGGGTTTTGTTTGTTAGTTTTTCTGTGTGAGTTTTTTGTATTAATTACACTTATTCACTTTGTATCCCCCAATAAAACCCTCCCTCCTTCCCTCCTAATCCCACCATCCCTCCCCGTTTTCACGCATGCTCCTCCCCAAGTCCACTGATGAGGGAGGTCCCCCTCTCCTTCCTTCTGATCTTAGTCTATCAGATCTCATCAAGAGTGGCTGCATTGTCTTCTTCTGTGGCCTGCTAAGGCTGTTACCCCCCTCAGGGGGAGAGGGAGGTGATCAAAGAGCAGGCCAATCAGTTTATGTCAAAAGCAGTCCCTTTTCCAATTACTGTGGAACCCCCTTGAACACTGAACTGCCATGGGCTACAACTGTGCAGGGGTTCTAGGTTATCTCCATGCATGGTACTTGGTTGGAGAATTAGTCTCTGGAAAGACCCCTGTGTTCAATTTTTCTGGTTTTCTTGCTCTCCTTGTGGAGTTCCTGTCCTCTCCAGATCCTACTATTTCCCACTTCTTACATAAGATTCCCTGCACTCTGTGCAACAGTTGGCCATAAGTCTCAGCATCTGCTTTGATAGTCTGCAGGGCAGAGCCTTTCAGAGGCCCTCTGTGGCGGGTTCTTAACTTGCTTCCTGTTTTCTTCTTCTTCTGATGTCCATCCTCTTTGCCTTTCGGGATGGGGATTGAACATATTAGTCAGAGTCCTCTCTTTTGATTAGTTTCTTTAGATGAAAAGATTTTAGTTAGGTTTATCCTATATTATAGGTCTATATGAGTGATCATATGCCGTTTGTGTCTTTCTCCATCTGAGACAGCTCACTCACAATAATCCATTCCAGTTCCTTATGATATTTCATTGTTGAGTAATATTCCATTGTGTAGATGTTCCACAATTTCTGCATCCATTCTTGAGTTGAGGGGCATTTGGGTTGTTTCCAGCTTCTGGCTTTTAAAAATAAAGCTGCTACAACACGGTTGTGCAAATGTCCTTATTGTGTACTTGAGCCTCTTTTGGATATATGCCTAGGAGTTTTATGGCTGGATCTTGAAGAAGTACTAATCCTAGGTGGCTGAGAAAGCACCAGGTTGATTTCCAGAGTGGTTGTACAAGTTTACATTCCTACCAGCAGTGGAGGAGGGTTCCCTTTCTCTCCAACCTCTCCAGTATGTGTTGTCACTTGAGTTTTTGATTGTGGCCATTCTAATAGATGTAAGGTGAATCTCAGGGTCGTTTTGATTTGCATTTCCATGATGGCTAGTTACTTTGAGCATTTCTTTAAGTGTTTCTTGCCATTCGATATTCCTCTATTGAGAATTCTCTGTTTAGCTCTCTTCCCCATTTTTTAAGTGGATTACTTGCTTTGATGCTTTTCAGCTTCTTTAGTTCTGTGCATATACTGGATATTAGCCCTCTGTCAGATAAAGGGTTGGTGGAGATTCTTTCCCAATCTGTAGGCATTCATTTTGTTTTGATGATGGTGTCCTTTGCTTTACAGAAGCTTTTCAGTTTCATGGCATCATATTTATTGGTTGTTATTCTCAGAGCCTGTGCTGTTGGTCTTTTGTTCAGGAAGTTGTCTCCTATACCAATGAATTCTAGGCTTTTCCCCACTTTTTCTTCTAACATATTTAATGTGTCTGGTTTTATGTTGAGGTCTTTGATCCATTTGGACTTCAGTTTTGTTCAGGGTGATAAATATAGATCTATTTGCATTTTTATAAATGTAGACATCGAGTTAGACCAGCACCATTTGTTGAAGATGCTCTCTTTTTTCCATTGTATGGTTTTGGCGTCTTTGTCAAAGATCAGGTATCCATAAATGTGTGGGTTTATTTCTGGGTCTTCTGTTCAGTTCCATTGATCCACCAGTCCGTTTCTATGCCAGTACCATGCAGTTTTTGTTACTGTTGCTCTATAGTACAGCTTAAGATCAGGGCTGGAGATACCTCCAGAAGATCTTTTATTGTAGAGGATTGTTTTAGCAATTCTGGATTTCTTGTTATTCCATATGAAGTTGAGAACTTTTCTTTCAAGGTCTGTAGAGAATGGTGTTGATAATTTGATGGGAATTGCATTGAATTTGTAGATTGCTTTTGGTAAGATGGCCATTTTTATTATGTTAATTCTGCCAAGCCATGAGCATGAGATATCTTGCCATCTGCGGATATCTTCTTCTAATTCTTTCTTCAGAGACTTGAAATTTTTTTCATACAAGTCTTTGACTTGCTTGGTCAGGGTTCCACCAAGGTACGTTTTGTCATTTGTGGCTATTGTGAAGGGTGTTTTTCCCTAATTTCTTTCTCAGCCCTTTTGTCTTTTGTATACAGGATTTTTCTTTATACTGATTTTTCTGAGTTAATTTTGTATGCAGCCACTTTGCTGAAGCTGTTTATCAGCTGTAGGAGTTCCCTGGTAGAGTTTTGGGGGTCACTCATGTATACTATCATATCATCTGCAAATAGTGATAATTTGACTTCTTTCTGTCCAGTTTGTATCTGCTTGATCTTCTTCAAATGTGTTACTGCTCTAGCAAGGACTTCCAGAACTATGTCAAAGAGATATGGAGAGAGTGGGCAGCCTTGTCTTGTCCCTGATTTCAGTGGGATTGCTTTAAGTTTCTCTCCATTCAGTTTGATGTTGGCTATATGCTTGCTGTATATCGCCTTTACTATGTTTAGGTATGTGCCTTGTATTCCTGATCTCTCCAAGACTTTAAACATGAATGGATGTTGGATTTTGTCAAATGCTTTTTCATCATCTAGGGAGATTATCATTTGTTTTTTTTTTTCTTTCAGTTTGTTAATATGGTGGATCACATTGATGGATTTCCATATATTGAACCACACCAGCTTACCTGGGATGAACCCTGTAGTCATAGTGGATGATATCTTTGATGTATTTTTTTATTCGGTTTACAAGCATTTTTTTAGTATTTTTACATCAATGTTCATAAGGGAGTTTGGCCTGAAATTCTTTTTCTTTTTAAGTCTTTGTGAGTTTAGGTACGAAGGTGACTGTGGCTTCATAGAATGAGTTTGGTAATGTTCCTTCTGTTTCTATTTTGTGGAATAGTTTGAAGAGAACTGGAGTTAGTTCTTCTTTGAAGGTCTTTCACTATGTCCCACAGTTTGTGTATGTTGTGTCTTCATTTTCATTGAGTTCTAGGAAGACTTTAATTTCTTTCTTCATTTCTTCCCTGACTCAGCTGTCATTTAGTAGCAATTTGTTCAGTTTCCATGTTTGTCTAGGCTTTTTGCTGTTTCTGTTGTTGTTGAGGTCCAAATTTATTCCATGTTGATCAGACAGTATACAAGGGATTATTTCAATCTTCTTGTATCTGTTGAGGTAGGCTTTGTGACCAACTATATGGTCTATTTTGGAGAAGGTTTCATGAGGTGCTGAGAAGAAGGTAAAATCTTTTGTGTTTGGGTGTAAGGTTTTGTAAATGTCTGTTAGGTCCATTTAATTCATACCTCTGTCACAGACATTGTTTCTTTGCTTAATTTCTGTTTTGTTGACCTATCCTTTTTTGAGAGTGGGGTTTTGAAGTCTCCCACTATTAATATGTGGGTATCTATGAGTGATTTAATTTTTATCAATTTTTTTTTTTTTTACAAATGTGGGTGCCCTTGTATTTGGGGCATAGATGTTCAGGATTGTGATGTCTTCCTGGTGGAATTATTCCTTGATGAGTATGAAGTGTTCTTCCCTATCTCTTTTGATTAATCTTGGATGAAAATCTATTTTATCAGATATTAGAATGGCTACTCCTGCTTGCTTCTTGGAGAGCCATTTTCCAGCCCTTTACCCTCAAGTAATGTCTATCTTTGTGATTTAGATGTGTTTCTTGTATGCAACAGATTGCTGAGTATTGTTTAGGAATCCCTTATGTTAGTCTTTGTCTTTTTATTGGAGAATTGATTCCATTGATGTTGAGAGAGATTAATTACCAGTGGCTGTTAGATCCTTTGATTTTGATGTTGGCTGTGGTCATAAGTTTGTGTGCTTGGTTGCTTTTTGTTTTACTGTAGTGAGGTTAATTATATCCTGTGTTTCTTTGAAAGTAGCTAATTTTCTCGGGTTGTATTTTTCCTTATGTAGTGCTGGATTTGTGTGTAGGCATTGTTGAAATTATTTTTTTGTCATTGAATATCTTGTTTTCTCTGTCTATGAGGACTGAGTGTTTTGCTGGGTATAATAGCCTGGGCTGATATCTGTGTTCTCTTATGGCTTGCATGATATCTGTCCAGGCCCTTCTGGCTTTCATAGTCTCTGTTGAGAGGTCAGGTGTGATTCTGATGGGTTTGCCATTATATGTTACTTGACCTTTTTCCCTTGCGACTTTTAATATTTTTTTTTGTTCTGTATACTTACTGTTTTGATTATTTGTGGTGAGAGGATTTTCTTTTCTGGTCTAATTTATTGGGGGTTCTGTAGGCCTCTTGTATTCTTATTGGCCTCTCCTTTATGTTGGGGAAATTTTCTTCAATGATTTTGTTGAAAATATTTTCTGGGCCTTTGAGGAGGGAATCTTCTTTTTCCTCTATTCCTATTATTTTTAGGTTTTGTTTTTTTTTACGGTGTCTTGATTTCTTGGACTGTGTGTCAGGCTTTTTTTAGATTTAACATATTTAACATTTTCTTTGACAGATACATTGATTTCTTCCATTGTATCTTCCATTTCTTGTAGTCTATTGGTTATGCTTAACTCTGTAGTTCCTGTTTTCTTCCCTAAGTTCTTTCTTTCCACAATTTCCTCCATTGTTGTTTTCTTTAATTTTTGTAATTCTATCTTTAGATCTTGAGCCATTTTGTTGATTTCCTTCACCTGTCTGACTGTATTTTCTTGTTTTTCCTTCAGTTCCTTTAGCTGTTTGTTTGAACAATCTTCTGTTTCTTTTATTTCTTCCAGTGATTTAAGTATTTCTTCTCTAAAATCCACAAACTATTTGGCTGCAACTTTCTGTATATCTTTACAGATGGCCATAATCTGTTTGTTTTTATCTTCCTCTATTTCTTTATGGAATGCCATAATCTGTTTGACTTCATCTTTCTCTAGGTCTTTACACATTTTATTAGTTTCCTCTGTTATCCTCTTCATGAGCATAGATGTTAGGCCATTTTCTTGAATTTCAATTATGCTGGGTTGTCCAGGGCTACTTGCCCCTGTATAACTCGGTTCTGGAGATGCCATATTGCTCTGTCTTTTGTTGGTTGAGCTTTTACTCTAGCCTCTAGCCATTGGGCTATCTTAGGTGTTGGGTGTTAGTTTCTGGTGGTTCCTGGAATCCTGTGGTGGAGAGAATCCCCTTGTCAGGAAGATGGTTTTTCCTGAAGGAAGCCTTCTCAGCTTTTTGGGTATGGTCACTGTATGGCCAGTGTTTTTCAGGAGTTGCTACAGTTCACCTCAGGCATAGAGACCTGGGTGGTAACTGCTGTCCTTGTTAGTCAAGAGGGCTCTCCTCTCACCCAGAGAAGTCCTGGAGACAGCTGCCCTGCTTCTCGGATTCTTGCTGTAAATTTAGTGAGCTGCTGCTGTAACCTGGGTGTCCTGTGGTTTGGTCAGTTTTTTTAGGGATAACTGGTTGCCCCTTGCCGTATGTGGGGGTTGATCTCGGGGATCCCAGGTTTCTGTAGGTCTGAGGTTGGTGCTTTGTACCCAAGTGGTAATCTGTGGCAGGTGAGTGCCTCTCTCCTGGTAGCAGCAGGCTAGCTGGTGCACAGACGGTCCCTGGGTTGGGCTGGTCTGCAGGACCTTTTCCAGTGATATGCTGGGTGGCCTAAGTCCATGCCTTTTTGCTTCCTTCCCTTTGGAGTTTTCTCCAGACAGGGACTCTCAGTCTCTGTTGCCCTGGGGTGCACAACTCTTTCTGTGACTGAGAGCTGGACACACAGCAAGTCTCTGTGCTTGCAGCTGGAGCCCATTTCAGTTAAGGATGGCTCACACCCGACATTCTGTGAGACCTTTTCAAGGGAAAGACTGGGTCACCCAAGGCCAGTATCATTTCCTTCCTTCCCTGTGGGTTTTTCTCGCAACAGAGACTTTCAGTCTCTCGTGTTTTTGTGCCCACCTTTCAGCCTGGGAAGGTGATTAGGACATGCAGGCATGTGGCTCTGGTCTGGTGATCTAGTGCCTGTGGGACTCGGGATCTCTTCTGGGTTCTGGCTGGGTGACCCAAGAGTGGACCAGACTGATTCCCACACTGTGGGGGTTTCCTCTCACCTGGGAAACATGCTCATTGTTGTTTTAGGGCCCAGCATTCAGTCTCTTGGTCGCTTTAAGGAAAATGTTGTCCTGTTCCTCAGACGCATTGTTCTCCTGGAGCTGCTATCTTGTGGAATCCCTGTGTGAGTTTTTAAGAGAAGGTCTTCCTCAGCCAACTTTTTGTACTCTCTCTGTACCCAGGCTGGCTGAAAACTTGCAGCCTACTTCCTACTTCAGTCTTTCAAAAGATGTGTTACATTATGAGTCACTCACTACCAGTGTTCACTTTCCTAAGTGAAAATGCAGTCTTAGAGCGTTTGGAAGTACAACTGTGAAAAATCAAATACAGTATCTCCACTCAAAACGTCTGTGGTCCAGTGAGAGAGGTAATGAAATGACTAAAGGAAAAGAAAAATGCTCTTAATAATGTCAGGTGCTGTATAAAAAAACAATAAATCCATAAGAAAGAGTTTTAAAATTTAGACTATATCTATTTTAACAATTTTAGGGGGAAATTCTTGGAAGGTGAATATTTTGCTTTAGAATTGATGTATGAGTAGAAGCCACACTTATTTTATAAATAATTGAGTTGCTTCTTTTGCATAAGAAAGTTAATTGAGTAGCAGCTAGAGAGTTCAAAAATATACCCAATGGATTTTATAAAATATGTGTGAGAATCCTAAAATAGATAACAATTACTATATAATTTTCATAGGTTTGGCAGTCTCAAAGAATACTGAACTGCAAGCCCATCAAGGGTGTGCTCATTATTAATTTTGCTTCTCTGTTACTGGCTTGGTGTTAATTCTCAGTAGTGAAGCAAGGAGGTCACATTTAAGATTTGAATTTATCAACAATTTCTCATTAGTAACTAGTTCTAATGTAATTTGTCCCTAGTATTTTAAATTTAGATATTTTCCTGCCTCTGACCAGAATACTCATTTAAGTCGATTAAGATACTTTACTGCATAAGAAATCTAAGCACATTTTTAAAATCTCATCAGTCCTTTTGTATATGCTGTTTTAGTAAACTATTCTTTAATTCTGCCACACACATCCCAGAATCAGTCAAATGTGTTAGACATTAAAGACTTACTGCTTAATAGAAATTTGCTTAAATGATAGTTTGTTCTTCCTGGAAAATTATGTAAGGAATTTTAAATGAAATAGGTCTACCCTCATTTCAGAATCACTTTAGCAATAAAACTTGGTTTCAGTGTCTCTATAGGAATCACAAAAATTTCAGAACTTTAACAGAAGCTTAGACAACTAAAAACAATGAGAACATAATTGTGTGATTTTAATTTAAAATATTTCATTATGAGAGAGTGAAATTTTTGATGGGAAGTAAAGGCTGATATTTTATCTTCATGCTGAGCTAACATTTTAATCTCTAATTAAATACATTATGTACAAATACTTGGCTCTTCTAAAAGGTAGTAACTGCAAAGTGACACAGAATACAGAATGGGTAATTTCAGGAGATTTACATGAAGCTTTTTTTGTATGTTAATACATATAAGATATCACAGTATAAGTTTGACACACACCAAAGGAACTCATGGATAGAACAATGTTCTCACTAACAGAGAAAGCAGAAGAAGCATCGGTACAAACAATTTGTATGGCTGTTAATGCTTCAAGCCTGCTGGTGGGCTTAAATGAGTACTTCAAAGCACTTCACATGTTTTCATATTTTACACTTAATTAAAAATCACATCTGGGACTAGGGACATGGCTCAGATGGTAAAATCTTTACCCTGCAAGCCTGCTTATCTGAGCTCAGTCTCCAAAACTAACATAAAAGATGGAAGTGATGGTTCTCATCTGCAATGCCAGCATTCTAACAGTGAGATGGGAGACAGAGGCAGGGAAACAAGCTAAAGTGTGCTTCTGCAGGCAGAAACATGTGACCCTGCCTAAAACATAAAGCATCTATGGCTCAGGAAGCATGGGGTCCACAGGATCGAAGGATATTTTTTTTTATTATTGACTAATTTACTTTACATTGGATTGCTACTCTCCCTCACTCCTCTCCTCCCAGCCCCTCCCTCTTACCTCTTTTCCTCCTATTCCTCCTCCTCCCTTTCTCCTCAGAAAAGGTAAGTCTTCCAAACATAGCAACCTGTCTTGTATATCACATTGCACTAGGATTAGGTACATCTACTCCTATCTAGGTTAGAAAAGGCAGCCCAGTTAAGGGAAAGGGAAGCAAAGTCAGGCAACAGTCAGTGACAGCCGCTGCTCCTGCTGTTAGGGCCCCACATGAAGACCAAACTGCACAACTATTTTATATGTGTAGAAGGCCTAGGTATGTCCCATGCGTGCTCTCTGGATGGCCATTCAGACTCCCAGGTTAGTTGATTCTGTAGGTTTTCTTATGGTGTCCTTGACCTTTCTTGCTCTTTCAATTCTTCCTCCTCTTCCACAGGATGCCCTAAGCCCTGCCTAACATTTGGCTGCACGCCTGTGCATCTGTTTCCATTAGTTGCTGGGTGACACCTTTCAAATGACGGTTTTGGTAGCTAAGAATATTATTACTAGTGTTTAGGTTTGGCTCTCTCTCATGACATGGGTCTCAAGCTGAGTCAGTCATTATTTGGCCTTCAATTTCTGCTTCATCTTTACCCCTGTACATGTTAAAGGCAGGACATATTGTGTGTCTAAGGTTTTGTGGGTACGTTGGTGTCCCAATCTCTCCATTGCAAGTGTTGCCTGGTTATAGCCCATGGCATATTCAGGTTCCGTAGCCCCCATTGCCACGAGTCTTAGCTACGCTCACCCTCATAGATTCCTGGGAGTTTCCATTGTCCTACCTTGTCTCGAGTTGCCTCATCCCCACCCTCCCACAGATCCCAGTTGTCTCTCCCAGTACTGTCTCCCTCCATCCTCTCTCTTCTCAATCCTCCTGTTTTTCTCCCCACACCTTCCTCCACAGTCCTCTCACTTCAGGGGACAGAAGCGTCTTTAAGAAGCAGAATACTAGTAAATTGTCCAAGAAACAGTCTCTCCTAGAAATGACTGCAAAAGCAAGAACAAAACATGGCAATATCAGTGTTGATGCAAAAGTGGAAGGAGGGATTTTTCATAGGGTCCCATTCCTAGAAAAACGCTACAGAAAGCTAATGACTGATGATGAAGAAAAACTAGCCACTCCCAGGGATGAGCACCCATAATAGTTGTCCAGTGCAATGTTATCTGCCTTGAAATCAAACAAAACTCATGGACAAACCTGGATTCAGCAGGCTGGATATATTTTAATACGTATGCATCTGCACACGTTTGTACATACACATACACACACACACACAGAGAGAGAGAGAGAGAGAGAGAGAGAGAGAGAGAGAGAAAGAGAGAGAGACTAACATAATCAACAGGAAAGTTGATTATGGATAACAACTGGAGAGTGTGTGGAGAGATACAGGGCTGGGATTCAAGAAATGGTATCTATAGGGGGCTAGAGGGAGACTGAAGGAATAAGTCCTGTTATTAATAACACTGCTTATTTCTTTTTTTAATTTAACTTTTATTAATTACACTTCATTCATCTTTTATCCCCCATAAACCCTTCTCTCCTCCCATTTCCTCTTCTCCATTCATGCCCCTCCCTAAGTCCACTGATAGGGGAGGTCCCCCTCTCCTTCCTTCTGATCCTAGTCTATCAGATCTCATCAGGAGTGGCTGCATTGTCATCTTCTCTGGCCTGGTAAGGCTGCTCCCCCCTCAGGGGGAGGTGATCAAAGAGCAGGCCAATCAGATTATGTCAGAGGCAGTCCCTCTTCTCATTACTATGGAGCCCACTTGGACACTGAACTGCCATGGGCTACATCTGTGCAGGGTTTCTAGGTTATCTCCATGCATGGTACTTGCTTGGAATATGAGTCTCTGGAAAGACCCCTGTGTTCAAATTTTCTGGTTCTGTTGCTCTCCTTTCTGAGTTCCTGTGCTCTCCAGATCGTACATACTATTTCCCACTTCTTTCATAAGATTCCATGCACTCTGCCCAACAGTTGGCCATAAGTCTCAGCATCTGCTTTGATAGTTTGCAAGGCAGAGCCTTTTAGAGGCCCTCTGTGGCAGGTTCCTAACTTGTTTCCTGTTTTCTTCTTCTTCTGATGTCCATCCTCTTTTCCTTTCAGGATGGGGATTAAACATTTTAGTCAGAGTCCTCCCTTTTGATTAGTTTCTTTAGATGTACAGATTTTAGGTTTATCATATATTATATGTCTATATGAGTGAGTATATTCCATGTGTGTCTTTCTGCTTCTTGGACAGCTCACTAAGGATGATCCTTTCCAGTTCCCTCCATTTACTTCCACGTTTCATGATTTCCTTATTTTTCCTTACTGAGTAATATTCCACTGTGTAGATGTACTACAATTTCTGCATCCATTCTTCAGTTGAGGGGCATCTGGGTTGTTTCCAGCTTCTTTCATTACCAAATGTCTGACAAAAAGCAAATTGAGAGATCAGATGTGAGTTTATATTACTTGCATTAAATTATTTACTTCCACTAATACAGTCTCCTGCAGTGTGAAAAGGGTGCTTCCATTGTATCATCAGTCAGAAATCAGAAAGAGGACCAGGAGTGCGGACTAGTTATCCAATTTCAAGGCCTGCCCAAAAAGGCTCCTTTCTACCACCAAAGTTTCAAATTTAGGAGGGTCATTATATGTCTGTATACAAAGGAAGATGATGGACATAGAGAAAAAAATCCAATAAATTGTATGGTCAAATATATTTTAATTTTATTTACAGTCATTTGCTTAGGAGAATGCTCATCCTATGGATCATTAGCAGTGGTATGATTATTGGAATTTTGAAGAGAAACATAATTCCGTATAAGGTAAACTGAGGTATTCATGTTTTTTTTTCTGTTTTCCATTAAGTAAAACTAAAACTTATGTGTATATGTATAATAAAACTAACAAGAAAACTGACACAATGCAGAGAAAAAGTCAGACCACTAGTTCCTCAAGATTCATGAAGAGTTATATCAATGAGTTCTCTTAGCCATACTATTTTTATGTTGTTGTTATTATCTATATTATTATATCATTATTATGTTTATGTCTTCTGGATTGTGTGCTACAGAAATCTAGTAACCTGGATGACAATGATGATGACAAAGAAAGTCACTTGAAATAACTGTTCACACCAGCCTAGAAAAAATTAATCCCTTAAAAATACAAAACTTTTAAACAATAAATATTTGTACAAAGAAACACCAAAGAAAATCAGAAACCTCTTTTCATCTAGGCAGTGGAATTCTAGACTTTCACTTCAGTCTGAACAGTAAGAGGCAACCGAAGCATCTGTGTTGTCAGATGCTCATCTCTGCAGGGGACTGCAAACCTGTCAACCTTTGTCAGTGGAGACAAGTGGGCTTCTTGAACAAGTTTCTACCACAAGACACACCTTGTCTCTGGTTCTGGACAGGAATATCATGAGAACAGTAATCGTGGACTACTGCCATTGTAAACCTGCCAGGATCAGAGCTTCTCTTCTGGGAAGTCTCACCTCCCACAACAGCAATGATGCTGAGAATTGTCTTCACTTCACTCATGAACTTACAGCTGCTGAGATGCAGCTGTCAGAAATCAGAAGCCCACATCACTGGACTATTTCTTTCACAAGGTCTGAGTAATTCAAAATGGCCCGTAGGTGATTGCAATAGCTTCAGGAGAAACATCAGATAACAATCTGTAGTTGACAAAACACTTAAAATGTTGAGGCTTAGTACTTCACAATATTCTCAAAAATGTAAGGATGATTACTCTTTATACTCATAGAAAGACCCATGATCTGATAGTCACTCCAATCTGACAATGGAGTAAAAATATAAGTAGAAGAATATATTCTTTCTCTGTGACCAGAATTTATGATGACACCTCTCTCATCGGCATACCTGAACTGACAACTGTCTGATGAGTGATGCAGCAATTCCCAACATGCATTTTCTACCAAAATGTGTGAGGGTAGCCTAGGCCAGAGTTGAAAGAGTTTGGAGGAAAAGGTGTAGCAACATGAATAGACATAAAATGGATAAATGTCCTCTTTCTTGTTTAGCTTCTTTAGGTGTACAGATTTTAGAATGTTTATCCTATCTTGTAGGTCTAGAATAAACTTATGTGTGAGTATATATCATGTATGTCTTTCTGCTTCTGGGATACCTCAGTCAGGATAATTTTTTCTAGCTCCCACCATTTGCCTGAAATTTTCATGATTTCCTTGTTTTTAATTGCTGAGTAGTATCCCACTGTGTAAATGTACTACAGTATCTGTATCCATTCCTCAACTGTGAGACATCTGGGTTGTTTCCAGGTTCTGGCTATTACGAATAAAGCTGCTATGAATATTGTTGAACAAATGTCCTTGCTATGTACTTGAGCCTCTTTTGGATATATGCCTAGGAGTGGTATAGCTGGATCTTGAGGAAGCATTATTAATAATTGTCTGAGAAAGCACAAGATTGATTTCCAAAGTGGTTGTACAAGTTTACATTTCCACCAGCAATGAAAGAGTGTTCCCCTTGCTCCACAACCTCTCCAGCATATGTTGTCTCTTGAGTTTTTGATCTTAGTCATTCTGATCAGTGTAAGGTGAAATCTCAGGGTCGTTTTGATTTGCATCTCCCTGATGTCTAAGGAAGTTGAGCATTTCTTTAAGTGTTTCTTTGCCATTCTCTAATCCTCTACTGAAAATTCTCTGTTTAGCTCTATACCCCATTTTTTAATTGGATTGCTTAATTTATTGCTTTTTAACTTCTTTAGTTCTTTATATATTCTGGATATTAGCCCTCTGTCAGATATAGGGATGGTGAAGATCCTTTCCCAATCTGTAGGCTGTCGTTTTGTTCTGACAACAGTGTCTATTATTTTACAAAAGCTTTTAAGTTTCATGAGGTTCCATTTATTGATTTTTGCTCTTAGAGCTTGTGCTGTTGGTGTTCTGTTCAGGAAGTTGCCTCTGTGCCAATGAGTTCTAGGCTGTTCCCCACTTTTTCTTCAAAGTTGTTTAGTGTGTCTGTTTTTATTTTGAGGTCTTTGATCCACTAGGATTTTACTTTTGTGCAGGGTGATAAATATGGATCTATTTTCATTTTTCTGCATATAGACATCCAGTTGGACCAGCACCATTTGTTGAAGATGCTGTCTTTTTTCCATTGAATAGTTTTGGTTTCTTTGTCAAAAATCAAGTATCCATAGGTGTGTGGGTTTATTTCTGCTTCTTCTCTTTGGTTCCATTGATGTGCTATTCTGTTTATATGCCAATACAATGCTGTTTTTATTACTATTACTCTGTAGTACAGCTTGAAATCAGGGTAGGAGATGCCTCCAGATGATTTGCTGTTGCACAGGAGCTTTTTGGAAATTCTGAGATTATTCTTTCTCCATATGAAGTTGATAAATTTTCTCTCAACGTCTACAAATAATTGTGTTGGTATTTTGATGGGAATTGCATTAAATCTGTAGATTGCTTTTGGCAGAATAGCCATTTTCACCATGTTAATCCTACCAATCCATGAGCACGGGAGATCTTTCCATCTTATGATATCTTCTTCAATTTCCTTCTTGAGAGACTTGAAGTTTTTCTCAAACAGGACTTTCACTTGCTTGGTTAGAGTCACACCAAGGTATTTTTTGTTATTAGTGGCGATTGTGAGTGGTGTTGTTTCCCTGATTTCTTTCTCGGTCCTTTTGTCTTTGGTATACAGGAGGGCTTCTGATTATTTTGAGTTAATTTTATATCCAGACACTCTGCTGAAGGTGTTTATCAGCTGAAGGAATTCTCTGGTTGAATCGCTGGGGTCGTTCATTAAACTATCATATCATCTGGGAACAGCGAAACTTTGACCTCTTCCGTTGCAATTTGTATCCTCTTGATTCTCTTTAATTGTCTCACTGCTCTAGCTAGGAATTCAAGTACCCTGTTGAAGAGATATGGAGAGAGTGGGCAGCTTTGTCTTTTCCCTGATTTCAGTGGGATTGGTTTGAGTTTCTCTACATTGAGTTTGATGTTGGCTATAGACTTGCTGTATATTGCCCTTACTATGATTAGGTATGTGCCTTGTATTCCTGATCTCTCCAAGTGTTTAAACATAAATGGGTGTTAGATTTTGTCAAATACTTTTTCAGCATCTAAGGAGATTATCATGTGGATTTTTCTCCACCAATTTGTTTATATGGTGGATTACATTGATGTATTTCCATGTATTGAACCACCCTTGCATGCCTGGGATGAAGTCTGCTTGGTCATGGTATATGATGTCTTTGATGTGTTCTTGAATTCGGGTTTGCCAGTATTTTATTGAATATTTTTTGCACCAATGTTCATAAGAGAGATAGGTCTGAAGTTCTCTTTCTTTTGTTGGATCTTTGTGTGGTTTAGGTATCTGGGTGACTGTGGCTTCATAGAATGAGTTTGGTAATGTTCCCTCTGTTTCTATTTTGTGGAATAGTTTGAAGAGTATTGGTGTTAGCACTTCTTTGAAGGTCTGGTAGAATTCTTTGATGAAACTATCTGGCCCAGGGCTTTTTTTTTTTTTTTTTTTTTTTTTTGGAGGGGAGCCTGTTGCTGACTGCTTGAATTTCCTTGGGGGATATAGGGCAATTCAGTCTTTCTACCTGATCTTGACTTAATTTTGGTAGATGGAATCTATCAAGAAAATTGTCCATTTCATTTAGGTTTGTAAATTTTGTGCCATATAGGCTTTTGTATTATGATCTAATGATTGTTTGGATTTCCTCTGTGTCTGTAGTTATGTCACTCTTTTCATTTCTGATTTTGCTGATTTGGATAGATTTTTCTCGCTTTTTAGTTAATTTGGCTAAGGGTTTGTCTATCTTGTTGAGTTCCTCAAAGAATCAGCTTTTTGTTTCATTGATTCTTTGAATAGTTTTGTTTCTAATTGATTGATTTCAATTAGAAATCAATCTGAGCTTGATTAGGTGTATCTGCTTCTTTTTTTTTTTTTTCTAGGGCTTTCAGTTGGGCCATTAAGTTGTTTGTATGAGATGTCACAAATTTCTTCTTGTAGGCACTTAGTGCTATGAATTTTCCTCTGAGCACTGCTTTCAATGTGTCCCATAAATTTGGTTATGTTGTGCCTTCATTTTCATTGAATTCTAGGAAGTCTTTAATTTCTTTCTTTATTTCTTACTTAACCCATCTGTCATTGAGTAACAAGTTTCCATGTGCATGTAGGCTTTTTGTTATTTCCATTGTTGTTGAGGTCCGGCTTTATTCCATGGCGGTCGGATATAATACAAGGGATTATTTCAATCTTCTTGTATCTGTTGAGGCTTGCTTTGTGACCAACCATATGGTCTATTTTGGAGAAGGTTCCATGAGGTGTTGTAAAGAAGGTAAATTCTTTTGTGTTTGGGTGAAAAGATCTGTAGATGTCTGTTAGGTCCATTTGCTTTAGGGATGTAAGTGCCTTTATCTCTCTATTTGGTTTCTGCCACTGTTTGTTCCAGGAGTCTGTAATTCAGCCTAGGACAGTCTCTTTCTGTTTTCTGGACTGTTTTTCACTGGATTAGGAGTGTGTGTTGTGGTTTCAGTTTTACCTGAGTGAGGAATGTAACACTGGTGCTATTTGCAGGTGCTCTTACTGGGTGCGGTGTACATGTGCGGGTTCCCTGACTATTGCGGTGGTCTGCAGGCCACTGGGAAGCAGTGCTTTCTGGGATCCAGGAATTGTTTGCTTGGAATTCACTGGTAGTCCCACAGAGCAGAGGCTTCAGTGTTGGAATAGCTATCCCAAGAATCCCCATGATGTCCACACTAGGGGTTTGGTTGGCAGGGATCTCTTGTCTGGTGGCTTGCATAGAGAGGCACTGGATCTGGGGCAAACACTCCCTTGAAGGCACACTTAGTCCCTTTCAGGACCAGTTGGAACACACAGGGGTTTCCCTTGCTCTCTACTCTCCTATTTGATCCTGTTGGGGCAAATGCGGGTGGAGGCTAATAGTCTGCTCAGTGGTGCTGTAGCAGCAGATCTTGGTGACCACTTGCACAGTGTGCTGTGCTGGGTGCAGTCTGTGCTGGGGCCCAGGAAGTGTGATCTGTGGTGGACTCTGCAGGCCCCTTCTCTACCCTACACTTCCACCAGAGAATGATTTTGGTAGCTAGACCCAGGGAAGTGCTGAGGTGTGGGTTGGTTGGGGGATTGGGAATTGAATCTCCTCTGTCCCATATCCCGAGTTCGGGACCCAGGCTCTGTGGACTGTGGTGGAGTCCACAGGCCACCTCTCTGCCCTTCCTCTCTGCCAGGGAAGGCTGCTGTGGTGACTGATCCGGGGGAGTACCGGAAAGGTTTAAGTAGAGTGTTCTCAGTCCCAGATCCCGGGCCAGTTATCTTTGCCAGAAGCTGCCTGGCAGTAGCGCATATGTAGGCCGGGTCTGGGGGAGTACAAGTTAGGGTTGAGTGTCCTCAGTCTCAGATCCAGAACCGGGGTTTCTCTGCCAAGGACCACTGGGTGCAGGAAGGGTTGAGTGACCTCAGTCCCAGATCCTGAGCTAGGGCTTGTTTGCTAGAAGCAGCAGGTGGCGCTGGAGCTTGGGCGCTGTGGGCTGTGTCAGAACTCACAATGTGCTTCTCTGTCCTTCTGCTCCACCAGGGCAGGCTTACTTTGGCGGTCTCAGGGGAGTGCCCAGGAGGGTTAGGTATTCTCAAGCCCAGATCCCAAGCCTGGTTTTCTTTGGTAGAAGCCGCTGTTGTCGCTGGGGCTGGGGCACAGGCAGTGTGGACTGTAGCAGATTCTGCTGGCTGCCTCCTCCAAAGATGGAATAAGGAGTTGGGTACCTGGAATTTGCCTAGGGATCACCTCCCGGAGTGTCTCCTCCCAGAGGTGTCTGCAGGTGACCTGATTCTTGGTGTACTCAGTTCACGATTAGTCCCTTTCTTCCTGGAAGTCTAGATAACCCTGTTTTGGGTTTGGTAGCCCCTTCACTCACCAATTTCGGCATTTTAGGTGCTTTGCCCCTCAGCTAAGGTAGACACTAGCTGCCACCATCTTGGATCCCATCGCAGAGGTTTTTATTAAGTATTCAATTTTTAGATTGCTATGGTAACAAAAACTCCTTTTTCATTGTGTTGCTTTAGAAATTTATAAATATATCTTAATTTACAACAGAGCAAGCAAGTAATTAACCTTAACAATTTGGGTGATTTGTAATAGCAAAGAGAAATGACTACCTCATAAAGATTTTATAATTAAAACAAACAACAACAACAACAACACTAAAAGAATATTTTGTATGTTTGGTTGCATAGTTAAATAAAGATCTTGGAAGATTTGTCATGATCTATAGCATTTTCAGGTTTGATATGATTAGAAATATAATAATATGGTATTCTGAAATATGCCTGTAAAATACAGTCACAAAGATAAAGAATAATTTTAGTTTGTTATAAATAAAACAAATCAGATAAATCTTTCATCTTAGACATTTATTCTGATATCATCACACACAGGATACATTGACAAGATTACCTCAGTATTCCTGCAGGTGATAAACATGTTCTGGATCATAGGTGTCCAGGCATTACATCAATATACTAATTAAAATTCATGGAACTGATCTCTTAGAACGCAGAACACTGAGTTGTTTATTGATATGTGCCTCAATAGCGAGGATCCATGAATGACCATAGATTTGATTTTTTGTTTCTACCTTCTAAGTGCTGGGCTAGTGGAGGACTCTAGTGATACCGCAGCCAAAGGAGTGTTGGTGCATAAGAGCAAGAAGGAAGTCCCATTCAATATGATTCAGTAGCTGCTGTTAGTTCCAACTTCACGATTCCGACACTGAGCAGTTTATTTCAGGAATGCTTAAGTACAGCACACATTGGAAAAACAGTTTTGGTAGATTCTATATGTTCTATAGGTTTACTGGAAAAGCAGTTAAGATAAACAAAGTACATGCTAAGGGTTGTGGAGTACAGAAGTAGAGATTGACTAAAAGAAACATAAGATGGGGGAAATCTGGTGTGCCCTGGCTTTACAGAGACCACAGAAATCACCTGGCTATTAGGACCATCCATCCCTAGCTTTCCTAGTGGAAAACAACTATACATCTCCTTCTTAGAAAAACAAGCCTTTTGGAGCTCCTGTCCTCTCCCATTCATACTAACTCCCCCTTTTATCAAATGATTGCCTGCACTCTACTGAAGATTTGGTTATGAGTCTCAGCATCTGCTTTGATATGCTGTTAGGTAAAATCTTTCAGAGGCCCTCTGCAATAGGCTCCTGTCCTGTTTTTTGTCTTCTCCTAATTCCCATGTCCATCCCATTTTTCAACAGCCTTGCTAGGCCACAGAGGAGGACATTGCAGCTAGTCCTGAAGATACATGATAAGCTAGGGTCAGAAGGGGAGGAGGACCTCCTCTAACAGTGGACTTGGAAAGGGACAGGGAAGAGAAGAAGGAGGGAAGGTGGGAATGGCAGGGAATGAGGAAGGGGGTTATGGCTGGGATACGAAGTAAATAACCTGTGATTAATATTAAAAAAATAAAAATTAATAAAAGTACTATTGAAGATAAAACAAAGAAAAATAACCCTCTGTGTTTAACATTCCTGCTTTTCCTACTGCTTATCCAGGAACACAAATACCTACATGCTTCCAACATAGAATAATGTGTGTGAAACACTGTGTCATGCTAAACACTTATTTTTTGGGGGGTGTTGTTGTACTGTTTTTTATGTTGCTAACATCATTCTACAGAACTGGACAATGTGCGTATGTTCTTTGCCTTCAGTATCATCTCCAAGTGTTTACAAAAGAAAGAAAAACTCCATTAAAACAAATACAGTGTGTTTTTTGTGTGTGTGGTGTGTGTGTGCGCGTGCGCATGTGCATGTGTTACAACATATGGATGTCAGAAGACAATTTTGTGGAGTCAATACTTTTTTTCCACAATGATATGGTTTCTACTGATCAAATTCAGATAGTCAGGCTTGTGTGGCAAGCAGCTTTGTTAATGGAGCCATTTCACTGGCCCATCTTAAAAAATAATCAAGAAAATATTTCCTAATGATATTCTTCAATACCCACAGTTCAGTGCCTTATCCAGTCATCATCAGAGATGGTTCCTCCTGCAGCTGTTCAGAATAGATACCGAGAACCCTAGCCAAACCTTACGCTGGGAGTCTAAGTTAGAGGTCTCTATCAAATCATTCTTCTCAGAGATCAGGAAATCTTGAGGAATACAATGCAGAATCTATAGTCCTAAAGAAGCTAAACAACAAGGAAGACCCTAAGGAAGAGGCTGAAACCTCATTCAGAAGGGCAAACAGGATAGATATTAGAAGTAGGAGAAGACAGGGAACAGGTCAGGAGCCTTCTACAGAGGACCTCTGAAAGACTCTACACAGCAGGGTATCGAAGGAGATATTTAGGCTCATAGTCAAACTTTGGACAGAGTGCAAGGAACCTTATGGAAGAAGGGGTACATAGAAAGACCAACTCAGAGAAGACCAACAGAGCCAAAAATCTCTGCAGGGGGTCCTGCAGAGATTGATACTCCAACCAATGACCATGCACGGAGAGGAACTAGACCCTGTTTCAAAGGAAGCCCATAGGCTGCACAGTCTCCAAGTGGGTTCCCTAGTAAGGGAAGCAGAGGCTGTCTCTGGCATGAACTCAGTGGCTGAATCTTTGATCTCCTCAGCCTGTAGGGTGGAGTGTTGCCAGACCACAGAAGAAGATTAGGCAGCCAACCTGGATGAGACCTGATAAGCTAGGGTCAGGTAGAAAGGAAGAAAGACCTCACCTATCAGTGGACTAGGGGAAAGGCATAGAGGGAGAAGAGGGAGGGAGGGTGGGATTGGGAGGATATGAGGGGGTACATCCAGGATACAAAGTGAATTAGTTGTGATAAATAAATAGATAAATAAAATCATACAAAAAAAAAGATTGTAAGAGTCAGAAGGGATGGAGAACAAGAGGAGAACAAGGTTCCCCAACTCAACAAAGCAAGGCACATATGAACCCACAGATATAGAAACAGTGAGCACAGAGCATACACAAGTGTACATATATATTTTAACTATGAGCTTTAGAATTTTTATGGGAGCCTTACTTGTAAGAATGAGTGGGTCTCTGACTCTTGAGTCTGTTCTTGGGATTCTTTCCTTCCTGTTGGGTTGCCATAACTTTAATATACTAGTTTTGCTTCATTTTATATATTTATTTATATATATATTTATATAATATACAAATATATTTTTATATATTTATAAATATTTATTTATATATATTTTTTATTTTGTCATGTTTGTTGTTATTTTGTAAAAGTCTGTTTTTTGCTATTGAAGGACAGAAAGGGAGTGAATCCAGAGGTAAGAAAAGGCTGTGGGTGTGGGGGGAGGGACTTGGAGTAGAGAGAAAAATATTCTGGATATGAGGAAAGAATGTCTGTTTCTTCTCATCCCTACCCTTACTCCACCCAGATCACAAATGTATCACAAATTCTAACCTACCTGCTTCACTCACAGCACTGGCATGTAGTTCCATTTGTCAAGTAACAATGTTCAAAGAACATCTGCTAAACTTCTCTTCTGCTTTAGCTATGGAGAAATTGCCAACTACTACACCTAATGTCAGGCTTGCTAATTTTCCTGGTCTGATGAACCCTCCCTTTTTCATTTGTGCAATGTGGTGGCTCAAGTTCTTCTAATGCAGAAAACCATGAAATTGCATAAGATTATGTATTCTAAGTCTCAGAGCTCCATACTTCGTTTCTGAAATGTACAGATGTTCTTAGAAAGTAGTGCTGCCAGGTCAACAAAACAAAATTCACCACACTCAGAATGTATTTAACTGTTCCACATATCCTTTTTAGAGTCTCACTTTGGTATACCATGTTTATTCGCTCAAAAATAGCGTATACACCCTCGCAATGGACAAAGAGACACCTTGGTGGTGGTGGTGTCCTTATATCAGTCTGGGACAAAGCAGATAGTAGTATTTTATTCATCCTAGCTTGATGCCTAGCTTGGTGTACAAAATGACTTTATTCCTATGACTCATAAAAATCACACCAAATCAAATCAAATCCAGAGGTGCAGCATGGGAGGGGGAAGACAGACAGAGACTGGAGGACTGCTATAAAACTCACAGACAGGCCCTCCAGTGCATGGCACATGCAGGCCATAGGCACCTGGCTGCAGACATGCCATGGAGGGCAGATGGAGGATGTTACCCAGAGACCTGCTAGCTGCAGCCACCACAATGTGCAAGTATGTGGTGGTAAGATGGGAGGGAAAAAGAAGTGCAGCAGCTTGAGCATTAAAAAGAGAGATGCAACTAGAGACTCAAGGGTGGAGAGGAGTAGCCTGTTGTGAGTGGTCAGCCCTGCCATCTAGGACCATGACGAGGTCCCAGCCCCAGCTGTCATTGAGGGCCATATCTGAGTTCATGGCTACACAGTGGTAAGGTTCAGGTTTTATGTCCATGACTCATTACCACCAGAGAATGTTGGGATGCCCCTGGTTGGGCCACGCACCCAGGACCACCTGGATGTCCAGGAGGTGTGCATAACTGGCCACACCTCACTGGATGTGGTGCTTTGGAGACATGGCTCCATCACTCACCTCTGGCAGGACTCAGGAGAGCTGGCGCTGTGCTTTGTCTAGGCAACACACTGGAGCTGGCCCTGGTGGCAGGGGTGTGTGTGAGCTGTACCTTAGATGTAAGCATGGACGAGCTGATCTAGCCACTCTTCTGCTGAGGTGTGATATGGGCACAGATGTGATGCTCCCTCCAGCATTCAGAAAAGCTTCCCACGGGGTCGTTTGTGATAGCTATCCTAGCCCCTCACCAGCTGTAGCATCTAACAGTGCAAGCTCTGCACTACACCTAAAGAGCACAAAAGAGCTGACCTTCGTGATATAAGCACAGGTGAGCCAGCCCCAAGGATGAGAGAATGAGAGAGCTGGCCTCACCACTCATCTGCCTGAGGTGGTATGGGTAGTGTGGGATGATGCCCTCTCTGACTCCTTCCTTGTTATGTTTGGTAGACAAGAGAGCTGGACTCAAGGGCATGAGAGTGGAAGAGCAAGACCTGCCACCTCACTGGCTATAGCACTTCAGCGAGCCTGCAGTGCACCTTGTGTGGGCAACACAAGGAGCTGGCCCTGTTGGCAAAAGTGAGTGAGCCAGCCCTGAGGGTATGCAGCAGAAGAGAGGTCCAAGCTCCTCATAGTCTTCAGCAATTTGGAGAGTGGGCCTGCAGCTTGATTGGGAGGCATGGCATAACTAACTGGCTCTGGAGGCATTTTGAGCTGCCCCCAGGGGCATTGAGCAGGAGAGCTGCCCTTGCCTGTTGATGGTGGCATTGGCTGGCCTAGCAGGAGCAGTGCTGCAGAGCTCCTCCTGGTGGTGCAAATAAGGAAGAACTGGTGGATTGACCAGCTCTGCTACTTCCCAGGCCCAGGGCTGTGAGTTGGCCCATGGCAAAATCTATATCTTAGATGAACTGTTGGGACATGTGCAAGAGCCGGTCATGCTGTTCCAAAGTTACAGGATCTCCATGAAAAAGATCAACAAGCTGAACACTATGATCATCTTTCAGGTTAGGCTGTCAAGCTGGTCTCACAAAGAGAAAAACTCAACTCTACCAAGTTGTATCTTAGTACTAAAATTCTTCTGATGAACATTTTCAGCCCTTAAAGTTATATCAGGGTACTCCAGTCTGAGAGTCTGAAAACAGATTGAAATTATATTCTTAAATATTCTTGAATGTTAAATTTTATATTCCCCTCTTTCTTATATAGATATGGTGTTAGATATGTACATGAGATAGTTATATACACACTTCTACAGGAGCAAGTCATTTTACTCCTTCCCTTACAGTGCTTTGGAGAAATTAAATATTTCAAGTATAATATATTGTTCTGCATTCTTAATTCATATTTGACACTCTTGGTTTATTAATTGAAAATATTAAAAATTAAATAAATTTTCCAGAGGGAAGATAACATAAAACACATGATTTTACTGCTAAATTAACACTGATTGGATAAAAAATTTAAAATTACTGTATTAAATACTGAAGTGAAAATTAAATAAAATAATCCATTATTCTTTTGGTACTGTGGTATATATTCAAAAATATCCTGGACAATGACAACAAATGGAATAAATTGTAACACAGTTGATATCTTTAGGATATATGTGTTTTATTTTTCCACAGTAATAATCAAGTATTTACTTGATATATGCTTCAAAACTACACGGAAAATTTTATGTTGATTCCTCTTCCTAGAAATGGCAATGGGTAAATCTGAACTCTGTGCTGTTGTTAATAACTAAGAAAAAAAGATTGATGTACAAAATTAAATTCATACAGAAACACCAACAAACAAATACAAACAAATGAACAATGAGACCTTTAAAATGAATGATCCAAAATGTGACAAGAGAACCTAGGAGTGAATCTGGCTTAGAAACTTCTTTTTATAAGTAATTACAGCATACTCTAAAAAGATTACCTGGAAGGCTAACTTCTGAAAAACAATAAAATCAAAGGTAAAGTGTAGAGTCTTTCCAGGAGGTGGAGATATACTTGTTTTTATCTTCAGGTTCCATAACTACATCTAGGTTGAAAATTTTCAGATATTCTTCTCATCACTATTCCTTGAACAATAGAGAAAGTAACAATTTAGACAGAAAATACATTGTGTTAGATATAAAAATAGGGAGATGTTAGTCTATGGCTTTTGAGAAGAAATTAAAAAAAAGATCAACAAGAAGATAACTGGGAAAAGTCAATAAAGATGCAATATTAATGGTGTCACAGAAACCAGAGATCTTGAGCCAGACCAATAACGCATTGCAATAAACATTTGCAATTGAAGATGTGTGGGCAGAGAGATATAATGAGGCAACACACTACAGCTTCCATGACAAGATGTTTTATATGCTTTTGATTTGTGTTGTTTCTTTTTCTTTTTTCTTTTCTTTTCTTTTTTATTTTATTTTATTTTGGGGGATGTTGAAAGCAAGACAAGCGGTAGATAAGGTAGCTAAGCGGTGAAAAGGAGATGAGCAGGACTAGGCACATGATGTGAAACTCACAAAGAATCAATAAAATGTTTAACAAAATAGGATATTGGAGGAATAGGCCAGTGAAGAAAGCACTGGATCCTCTTCTAGAGTATCTGATTTCAGTTTCCTGCATCCATGTATAGCTTACAACCTTCTGTATCTCCACTTCCAGAGTATCTTTGGGGCTTTCTGGACACAAGGTATGCTAGTGGTATAGATACATACATACATACATACATGTAGGTAAACAGTCATAAACATAAAATTCAATATTAAAAATAGGATACACACATATGTTTTTGTATTTGATGTCTTGCAAAGAAAAGGCTCCACCCAACATGGGATCTAAGCAAATGATGAAACTCACAGCGAAAATTTGGACAGAGAGCAAGGAATCTTATGGAAGAAGTAGGGGATGGGGATAAAAAGACACTGAAGGAACAAGGAGACCAACAAAACTAAAAATTCTGCAGAGGCTGATGCCCCAAACAAGGACCATATGTGGAAAGGAACTAACCCAAACCCCTGATCAGATGTAGCTGACAGGCAGCTCAGTCTCCAAGTGGGTCCCTGAGTGAGGGTGGTGGGGTCCGCCTCATGAGCTTATTTCCTGCTCTTTGATCACTTCCCCCTGGTGATGTGGCCTTTTGGGGCCACAGAGGAAAAGGATCCAGCCAGTCCTGATGAGACTTGTTGGGCTGGGGCAGATGGCAGAGGAGGAGAATTCCCCCTTTCAGTGAAATGGAAAGCGAGTTTGGGGGGATGACAGAGGGATGGTGGGACCTGGAGGAGTTGAGGAAAGGAGCTGCAGTCAGGGTGTGGAATGAATAAATTGTAAAAAGTAAAAAAAAAAAAAAAAGAATATGAATAAGAATTGAACCCAGGAATTCATACATGGAAGGCAAGTGTTTTCTCACTGAAATATGTACTCTGCATCATAACTTTCACTCTATATTCTTTGGTCTTTCTTGACTCAAAATTCTTGCATATGTATTAAAACACACATATTATCCTTCAGTAGTGATCACATATCTATAGAATCATGTGCGCTTTAAAACCATAATAAAAACCACAAGGGCATTGTGGTTGCAGACCTTCAATTTTAGCTGAGATTCAAGGATTTAAAATAAAAGTCTAAAAATAATTGCCTTTTCAGAAGTCTTATATTATAGACGACAAATAGAAACAGTAAACTTCCTTAAACATTGTCTGACCGAGTTTTTGAACCATTAATAGCCTACAAATCTTATCTGCCTCCCACCTTCGAGATTTAATGACAACTTGTCTGTTGAATTAGCTTGTGCTGTGAGCAAATTTGAAAGGTGACAATTATGCAAAGGGAATATAGAGCATACAGTGATATTTTTATAAACAAGCACCTATGGTGACCAAATTTGTCAATTTTTATTTTTCATGTTTCAGAATCAACCAACCTCACAGTCTTCTGAGGTTAAGATTTTGTGGCTCCCTTTCCCATAATTGTACCCACTTGCCTTTGTGTAATAAACCTTTGGGAACTGCTTATGCCCTGGAGCTTTTCTTAATTGTAACTAAAATCCTCAAACACTCAAGACGATGCTTTTTCTTACTTCAGTAAATTATCAGACATAGACTCCTCTAGACCCCACCAGCCAAAACAGTGTACTATCGAGAACTGTAAATGCACAGCCTGAGATGAGGTACAATTTGAGCTCCAATGTATCACAGTTCATATGATGTTTGAGTGAGATATCCTTGAGTTACATAAGGTTTTCTCTCCATACTACCATAATCTATCAGAGTGGATACTGTGTCAGTGAAAGGTGGACATTACACACAAGCTTCACATAGACTAAATGAGGGTGTCTTTTGTAAGGGTCCTCTGGTGACTCTGAGAGCTGTGCATTCATTGAGAGGATATTTTAATATCTTTATTTTACCTCATTTCTTAAATATTTTACCTAGTATTAATAAAATCCCAGTACACAAAATAAAAACTATGCTGCTATGCTGTCTGTTTGGTCAAATCAAACCTAAAACAGAAGCCTCCTGCTTCCTTTCTCAGGACTTTTCTCAGGGAAAGGCAGTTTTTCTTCACCATGAAGAGTATGCATGCCTGGCATTATATAAGAGCTAGTATGTAAGAAACAATATTTCTGCATTTCAAATAAGTTGCTATACAATATTGTAAGATTGGCCTCTAAACAAAGGAGAGGGACCACAGTAAATTGGTATAAAGAAACTAGGCAGTGGTCAGATATCATGCTTTTATTGAGCTGAGTTTTTTTTAACACTGTCAACACTGTTAAGAGACAGTTGCCATGCTCCTTTATACCACATTAACATCTGTTGGCATGGTCCCCAGGAAAATAAAAGTCAGTGTGTGGAACTAGGTGATTAAATGTGACAATGTAGCAAACATGTCAACTTGAGTCATTGTCTTGGAAGTTCTTTTTCCTCTGTATTTAGCTGAAAGCAGATAATCAAACTATACTTGGGGGAATTCTTTATTTTGTAGAAAAAAAAACTTGAACCAAGATAAAATAATTCATACCTTGAATTCTAAAAAAAAAAAAAAAAAAAAAACAGTTTTCAAAATCAGATACCAAAAGCACACCACATCCAAGTTCATAGAAACGGCAGGGTTCTATTTTGAGTGAACCATTCCCATGCTCATAGACACTGAAGGTGTGTCTCCACAGTTTCTGTCCCTCTGCTCATTTGTATTCCTTTCCCTCAGCTGAAGTGCAATATTGTTTCATGTTTTAATGTCTGTTCTGTTATAGAAATTGTCCAATTGTTTCTGCTCCTGGCACTGGTCAACTAAAGTGTCTTTATAAATGAAAAAAACTCTTGTAACAAGCAATTTTAATGTCAGTAGCAAAGTGAGGGATGTAGAGTTGTATTGTCATTTTGGGAGTTACTTGGTTTCCATTGCATGTTTGGACTTACTAATCTTTATTAGCCCTAGTGGTCCTCATCAAAATTAAAAGTAAATAGATGTGTTTATATGCATATTCAATCATTTAACTTGGAATGTTACAGAACTATACTAAAATGGACATGACAGAACAATGTTGCAATGACTTATTTTACCTGACATGTATTTATAAACACAGATAGCATTTTGAATATTTAGTTGATAATGGCTGATCTGGAAATATTGAGATGTCAACTCATGGCTTCTGGAATCTACTGATCAGCTGGTAACTATTTGACAAGCAATAGGACCATTCATTCTCCCATGGAGAACTGATGAAATGATGCAAATGGACACTCATAAATTTTACAAGTAACTCACCCAAGGTAATATTTTCTATTTCTATCCATTTGCCTACAAATTTTATGACCTCCTTGTTATAATTGCTGAGTAATATCCATGTACCAGAATTTCTGTATCCATTCCTCCGTTGAGGGACATCTAGGTTGTTTCCAGATTCTGGCTGTTACAAATAAAGCTGTTATGAACATAGCTGAGCAAATGTTCTTGTGGAATGATAGAGCATCTTTAAGGTATATACCCAGGAGTGGTATAGCTGGATCTCTAAGTAGCACTGTTCCTAATTTTCTGAGAAAGTGCCAGATTGATTTCCAAAGTGGTTATACAAGTTTGAACTCCCACCAGCAGTAAAGAAGGCTCCTCTTTCTCCACAACATCTCCAGCATGTCTTATCACTTGAGTTTTTGATCTTAGCTATTCTGATGTATTTGAGATGCAATCTCATGGTGATTTTAATTTGCATTTCCCTGATGACTAGGATGTTGAGCATTTCTGTAAGTGTTTCTCTGCCATTTAATATTCCTCTGTTGAAAATCCTCAATTTAGCTCTAATTAGATTACTTGGTTTGTTGATGTTTAACTTACTGAGTTTTTTAATATATTCTGGATATTAGCCCTCTGTCAGATGAAGCAATGGCAAATATCTTTTCCAGACTGTAGGTTGTCCTTTTGTTCTGTTGACAGTGTCCTTTGCTTTACAGAAGCTTTTCAGTTTCTTGAGGTCCCATTTATTGATTGTAGATCTTAGACCCTGTGCTGTTGGTGTTCTGTTCAGGATGTTGTCTCCTGTGTCAATGAGTTCAAGGTTCTTCCCCACTTTTTCTTCTAACTGGTTTAATGTGTCTGGTTTTATATTGAGGTCTTTTATCCACTTGGACTTTAGTTTTGTGCAGGGTGAAAATTACAGATCTATTTGCATTTTTTCTACGTGTAGACATCCAGTTAAACCAGCACCATTTGTTGAAGATGCTATCTTTTTACATTGTATGGTTTTGGTTTCTTTGTCTAAAATAAATTATCCATAAGTGTGTGAACTTCATTCTGGATTTTTTATTCGATTCCATTTATCCCCCAGTCTCCTTTTATGCCAGGACCATGCAGGTTTTATTACTGTTGCTCTATAGTACAGCTTGAGATGAGGGATGGAGATATCTCCACAAGATCTTTTATTGTTCAAGGTTGTTTTAATTATTCTGGGTTTTTGTATTTCTATATGAAATTGAGAATTGTTCTTTCAAGTTCTGTAAAGAACTTGATTGATATTTTGATGGGAATAAAATACACATGGTATAATTACTTATATGTGGATACTGGCCATATAATATACAATAAACATACAATACCTGTAGGACTAAAGAAGCTAAAGAACAAAGAGGACTTCTGGGAAGATGCTTAATCCTCATTTAGAAGTGCAAACAGGACAAACATTGGAAGTGGGAGAAGACAGGAAACAGGACAGGAGCCTTCCACAGACTGCCGCTGAAAGACTCTACCCAGCAGGGTATTGAAGCATAATGGTAAGACTGATAGCCAAGCTTTGGGCAGATTATAGGGAATCTTATGAAAGAAGAGGGAAATAGAAAGACCTGGAGGGGACAAGAGCTCCACAAGGAAACCAACAGAGCCAAAAATTTTGGCCCCAGGGGCCTGCTGAGACTGATGAATCAACTTAGGACCATTCACGGAGAGGTCCTAGACCTCTGGCTCAGATGTAGCCCATGGGAAGCTCAGTCTCCATTGACTTCCCCTACTAAGGGGAGTGGGGGATGTCTCTGGTATGAACTAGATTGCTCTTTGATCACATCCCCCTGATGAGGTAGCCTTACTAGCCCATAGAGAAATTGGATCCAGACAGTACTGATGAGACCTGATAGGCTAAGGTCAGATAGAAGAGGTGGAAGTGGACTTCCCCCATCAGTGGACTAGGGTAGGGACATAGGGGGAAGAGTGCAATAGAGGAAGGTACAGGGAGAAGATGAGGGAGTGTGCTACAACCAGGATACAAAATTAATAAATTGTAAATAATAATAATAAGTCACAATGTATCTAAAAATTTATGAGAATAGCTTAAGACTAAACTCAAAAGCAATTCAGTGGAAATATTTTTCATTTTCAAAGTTTAGAAATTAAAATATGTTATCTTTTTCTTGCGTGAGAACACCTAACTTTTAAAATATGAATCCACATTGCTAAGCACTCATGAGCTGCATCACATTAATAAATGAACTATAATTTTATATTGGAAGCCTATGCCAGCATAAAAGTACTTCACTTGAATTTGCTATACTAAAGAACTAGGCGCATTATACGCGTGTGAACTGTTCATGCATTCAAAATTCTAATAGGAAAATACACTTTAAACATAATAGTGGAATTAATAACACTGTTATTTCAAATTGTGTAGTGTAGTAATCTGTGGCCTTCAGCCTTTTTTCTCCCTTATCATTTCTCATAATTTCTGAAATAATCAATAATTTCATTGTAAAATATTTCAAAGACATTCCATTTAAAATGTCTACCATCAAGAAAATGTATGATTTACAACAGTAAATAAGCAAGTGAGGAAGTATAATAATGTGATAAAATGGGAACATTTTTCAACGCTGGTGTGAATGATAATAAGTTTAGCAAGTATGGATATCAGTGTGGAGGTTCTTCGAAATAATAAAGTAGAAATTCCATTTATGAGCCAACCACTGCTCTCCTGGTTATACAGTGAGGGGTTCTAAGCCAATGTACTTAGAGATATTTGCACCTTTGTACTTATGTTATCTTTGCAATACCTAAGAATGGATCCAGCCCAGATGTCCACTAGAAATGAATGAATAAAGGAATAGGGAAATCATGAAATTTGCAGGTAAATGGTGGGACCTGGAAAGGATCATCCTGAGTGAGTTGTCCCAGAAGCAAAAAGACACACAGGATATATACTCACTCATATAAACATACAACATATGATAAGCCCACTAAAATCGGTACATCTAAACAAACTAAGCAAAAGAGAGGACCCTAACTAAAATGCTCAATCCCCATCCTGAAAGGCAAAGAGGATGGACATCTGAAGAAGAAGAAAACAGGAAACAACCTAGGAACCTGCTACAGAGGGCCTCTGAAAGCCTCTGCCCTGCAGACTATCAAAGCAGATGCTGAGCCTGATGGCCAACTGATGGGCAGAGTGAATGGAATTTTATGTAAGAAGTGGGAAATAGCAAGAGCTGGAGAGGACAGGAACTCCACAAGGAGAGCAACAAAACAAGAAAATTTGAACACAGGGAACTTCCCAGAGACTCATACTCCAACCAAGGACTATTCATGGAGATAACCTAGAACCCCTGCACAGATATAGCCCATGGCAGTTCAGTGTCCAAGTGGGTTACATAGTAATGGGAAGAGGGACTGCCTCTGACATAATCTGATTGGCCTGCTCTTTGATCACCTCTCCCTGAGGGGGGAGCAGCCTTACCAGGCCACAGAAGATGACAATGCAGCCACTTCTGATGAGAACTGATAGTCTAAGATCAGAAAGAAGGAGAGGAAGACCTCCCCTATTAGTGGACTCGGGGAGGGGCATGCATGCAGAATGGGGGAGGGAGGGTGGAATAGGGAGGGGAGGAGGGAGGGACTTATGGGGGGTACAAAATGAATAAGGTGTAATTAATAATAAAAAAACAAAAAAAGAATATTTGGTAAGTATACACATTTTTACTAAACTCTTAAGAAAAATGGAAATGTAACATTTTCAAGAACGTGCATGGAACAAGAGACGAAGAGTTATTTTCACTTATGCTCAACATGTATTTATTTGTCTGAATATATGCGTGGCACATGCAATTGAGTGCTGCTGAGGCCAGAAGTGGGCACTGCTCTCTCTGGAACTAGAGTTAAATTTGGTTGTGAGCCATCCAACATGAGTGTTGGGAACCAAACTTCAGGGCACTGCAAGAGGAGCAAGTGCTCTTAATTGTTCGAACACTATGTCAGTCCTAGAACTGGAAGTTGTTTCCGAAACTTGCACTTAGATTTATTATTCATCTTTTCTGTATTCTAGTAAACCTGGATGAAAATAGTTCTTACAGTTTTAATCCTTTGCTATTGGGGTATTCCTACAAATCCTATTTTGGCATCAGTGAGATGGCTTCATGGGGAAATATGAGTGATCTTCAAGACTGGTAACCCGAGTTTGAGCAATACATAAAAAGAGCATAGAGAACACCTGAAAAAAGTATCATGTGGTTTCAACATATTTGCCATGGTCTACATGCCGACGAAAACATCACAGGTATACACGCCCTACCATATGTCACACATGCAAATACACAAACATACATTATAGAAATATTTGGTTAAAACAATCTCATTGTAGTTAGATTTTATTTTTTCTGAATCTCTGGTTGATTTTCTTAGGGAGAAGTACTTCAATATGATGTTCTCAACTAAATAACTAATTATGAGATACTTTGATAGTTACTCCAAAAGTTTACCAACACAAACTATATTGGAATAATGTGCACCATAATTCTTTTTTTTAATTTTTTTCTTTTTATTATTATTATTATTAATTACACTTTATTCATTTCGTATCCCCCCATAAGCCCCTCCCTCCTCCCCTCCCGATCCCACCCTACCTCCCCTTTCTTCATGCATGCTCCTCCCCGCATCCACTGATAGGGGAGGTTCTCCTCTCCTTCCTTCTGATCTTAGTCTATCAGATCACATCAGGAATGGCTGCATTGTCTTCTTCTGTGGCCTGGTAAGGCTGCTCCCCACTCAGGAGAGGTGATCAAAGAGCAGACCAATCAGTTTATGTCAGAGTGAAAATGAGAATGCATATATTTATTTCACAGTTATGTTGAAAAGAAAACAAAGCAAGATTATTTTTTATATTAGTGACAAGTGTGATCTCTAAAGGCATTTTCTTTATCAAATTATGTATATGAAGATTGATTCAACTTTTTTATTATTTTTTCCTATTTCCTATCATCAAGATAATATACAAAGGCTTTAAAATAGTATTTACAAGTCTAGAGAGAGGGTGAAGCAGTTAAGACAAGTTCTTTTTTTTTTAATCTTTTATTTTTTTTATTAATTACACTTTATTCATTTTGTATCCCCCCATGAGCCCCTCCCTCCTCCCCTGCCGATCCCACCCTCCCTCCCCTTTCTGCATGCATGCCCCTCCCCAAGTCCACTGATAGGGGAGGTCCTCCTCTCCTTCTTTCTGATCTTAGTCTATCAGTTCTCATCAAAAGTGGCTGCAATGTCCTCTACTGTGGCCTGGTAAGGCTGCTCCCCCCTCAGGAGGAAGTGATCAACGAGCAGGCCAATCAGATTATGTCAGAGGCAGTCCCTCTTCCCATTACTATGGAACCCACTTGGACACTGAACTGCCATGGGCTACACCTGTGCAAGGGTTCCAGGTCATCTCCACAAATAGTCCTTGGTTGGAGTATGAGTCTCTGGGAAGTTCCCTGTGTTCAAATTATCTTGTTCTGTTGCTCTGCTTGTGGAGTTCCCGTTCCCTCCAGCTCTTACTATTTCCCACTTCTTACATAAAATTCCATTCACTCTGCCCATCAGTTGGCCATCAGGCTCAGCATCTGCTTTGACAGTCTATACTGCAGAAGCTTTCAGAGGCCCTCTGTGGCAGGTTTCAAGGTTGTTTCCTGTTTTCTTCTGGCTTTCAGAGGCCCTCTGTAGCGGGTTCCGAGGTTGTTTCCTATTTTCGTTTTCTTCTGATGTACATCCTCTTTGCCTTTCAGGATGGGGATTGAACATTTTAGTTAGGGTCCTCTCTTTTGCTTAGTTTGTTTAGATGTACAGCTTTTAGTGGGTTTATTCTATATTGTATGTTTATATGAGTGAGTATATACCGTGAGTGTCTTTTTGCTTCTGGGTCAACTCACTCAGGATGATCCTTTCCAGGTCCCACCATTTACCTGCAAATTTCATGATTTCCTTATTTTTCATTGCTGAGTAATACTCCATTGTATAGATGTACCACAGTTTCTGCATCCATTCTTCAGTTGAGGGGCATCTGGGTTGTTTCCAGCTTCTGGCTATTACAAATAAAGCTGCTACAAACATGGTTGAACAAATGTCCTTGTTGTGTACTTGCGCCACTTTTGGGTATATGCCTAGGAGTGGTATGGCTGGATCTTGAGGAAGCGCTATTCCTAGTTGTCTGAGAAAGCGCCAGATTGATTTCCAGAGTGGTTGTACAGTTTACATTCCCACCAGCAGTGGAGAAGGGTTCCCCTTTCTCCACAACCTCTCCAGCATGTGTTGTCCCTTGAGATTTTCATCTTGGCCATTCTGATGGGTGTAAGGTGAAATCTCAGGGTTGTTTTGATTTGCATTTCCCTAATGGCTAATGAGGTTGAGCATTTCTTTAAGTGCTTCTCTGCCATTCTCTCTTTAGCTCTGTTCCCCATTTTTTAAGTGGATTACTTGGTTTGTTGCTTTTCAGCTTGTTTAGTTCTTTATATATATTGGATATGAGTCCTCTGTCAGATAGAGGGTTGGTGATGATTCTTTCCCAATCTGTAGGCAGTCGCTTTGTTTTGATGACGGTGTCCTTTGCTTTACAGAAGCTTTTCAATTTCATGAGGTCCCATTTATTGATTGTTGCTCTTAGAGCCTGTGCTGTTGGTGTTCTGTTCAGGAAGTTTTCTCCTGTACCAATGAGTTCTAGGGTATTCCCCACTTTTTTTTTCTAGCCGATTTAATGTGTCTGGTTTTATGTTGAGGTCTTTGATCCACTTGGACTTCAGTTTTGTGCAGGGTGATAAGTATGGATCTATTTGCATTTTTCTACATGTAGACATCCAGTTGGACCAGCACCATTTGTTAAAGATGCTATCTTTTTTCCATTGTATGGTTTTGGCATCTTTGTCAAAAAACAGGTGTCCGTAAGTGTGTGGGTTTATTTCTGGGTCTTCTGTTCGATTCCATTGATCCACCATTCTGTTTCTATGCCAGTACCATGCAGTTTTTATAACTGTTGCTCTATAGTACAGCTTGAGATCAGGGATGGAGATACCTCCAGAAGATCTTTTATTGTAGAGGATTGTTTTAGCAATTCTCGGTTTCTTGTTATTCCATACAAAGTTGAGAATTTTTCTTTCCAGGTCTGTAAAGAATTGTGTTGGCAATTTGATGGGAATTGCATTAAATCTGTAGATTGCTTTTGGTAAGATGGCCATTTTTACTATGTTAATCCTGCCAAGCCATGAGCATGGGAGATCTTTCCATCTTCTCATATCTTCCTCTAATTCTTTCTTCAGAGACTTGAAATTTTTTTCATACAAGTCTTTGACTTGCTTGGTTAGGGTTACGCCAAGGTACTTTATGTCATTTGTGGCTATTGTGAATGGTGTTGTTTCTCTAATTTCTTTCTCAGCCCTTTTGTCTTTTGTATACAGGAGTGCTACTGATTTTTTTGAGTTAATTTTATATCCGGCCACTTTGCTGAAGGTGTTTATCAGCTGTAGGAGTTCCCTGGTAGAGTTTTTGGGGTCACTCATATATACTATCATATCATCTGCAAATAGTGATAATTTGACTTCTTCCTTTTCCATCTGTATCCCCTTGATCTCCTTCGACTGTCTTATTGCTCTAGCAAGGACTTCCAGCACTATGTTGAAGAGATATGGAGACAGTGGGCAGCCTTGTCTTGTCCCTGATTTCAGTGGGATTGCTTTAAGTTTCTCTCCGTTCAGTTTGATGTTGGCTATAGGCTTCCTGTATATCGCCTTTACTATGTTTAGATATGTGCCTTGTATCCCTGATCTCTCCAGTACTTTAAACATGAATGGATGTTGGATTTTGTCAAATGCTTTTTCAGCATCTAGGGAGATTATCATGTGGTTTTTTTCTTTCAGTTTGTTAATATGGTGGATCACATTGATGGATTTCCGTATATTGAACCACCCCTGCATACCTGGGATGAAGCCTACTTGGTCATAGTGGATAATATCTTTGATGTGTTCTTGGATCCGGTTTGCAAGTATTTTGTTAAGTATTTTTGCATCAATGTTCATAAGGGAGATTGGCCTGAAATTCTCTTTCTTTGTTGAGTCTTTGTGAGGTTTAGGTACCAAGGTGATTGTGGCTTCATAGAATGAGTTTGGTAATGTTCCTTCTGTTTCTATTTTGTGGAATAGTTTGAAGAGAATTGGAGTTAGCTCTTCTTTGAGGGTCTGGTAGAATTCTGCGCTGAAGCCATCTGGTCCTGGGCTTTTTTTGGATGGGAGACTTTTGATGACTGCTTCTATTTCTTTGGGGGATATAGGACTATTTAGTTGATTTACCTGGTCCTGATTCAGCTTTGGTGAGTCAAATCGATCAAGAAAATTGTCCATTTCATTTAGATTTTCAAATTTTGTGGCATATAGACTTCTTATTAAAGATAATGGTCAGGGGGCTGACACCTTTCTGTATTTGTTACGACAGGAAGATCCTACACGATTGAACTTCTTTGGGAACTAACACAAGTATGTACTTACCCATGTAAAGACACGGGTAATTTACAATTATAATTGCATATTAAAAAGAAAACTAGTCTTTAAAAAATATAATCAACTCATAACTTATTTTTCTCCTGTTAGAGTTCATTCCTGTAACCCAGATGTTGTAGTATCTAAATTTTAGATTCTAAAACCTTACCTACAGAATTTCATTTCATCATGAAATTGGTCATGTAACTGAAGGCTTACATGTTGGCTATACATTTTCAAATTGGTTACATTCATAGTATATTAGAGTTCTTGTGCCTGGAAAGATTGTCAGTCTACAGATTGGATAGTTTTAGTCACAAAGCTATGTATACTTAGTTATTGCCAGAAAAAAAATGTGGTAAAGTAGCAACATACATGGTTTTCTGGTCATTTCTTGGTAGGTGGGAGTCAGAAGCATTCTTCAAAATTACATTTAAATGGATACCTAAATTATTCAATACAGGCCCAAGAATATATGTCTTGGAAATAATACATCACACACTGTACTCCACACCACACCCACGAAGAAGTATGAAGAAGTTGAAATACAAGAATGTACTGAGACAGTCTGAGAAAACAGTACTCTTAAAAATAAAAAATAAATCTCACTATAATTCCAGTTTTATTTACTGAATGTCATAGTGACATAATTTTAAGATTTATGAAAAGAATTTAAGCTGCGGAGCTTACACTGATAATGAAACCCCTTTTCTTCTATTTTTGTGAAGTTAATGTCATTGGAGATAAGTTCAACATAACCTTTGCTTGCAGTTGCACTGATTATGCTGCATTAAAATGTCCACAAAAGTAGTTGGTAACAGGAACTTTTGTGACTATAAAATCACTGATTAATCATTGGAACTCTCCAAGCCCTTTAATGGTACTTGTGCTCATTTTCCATGAAGCTGCTTGCTCATCCTTTTGTTGAGTCAATGGATAGTATTTATCTTATTTTGTTTTATTATTATTGTTTTTGCAACAACTACTCTGCCAAACATGAAAAACACATTGACAATGCACTTAGACCCCATGTGGACATTTCCTCTCTGCTAATGTCATCAACTCAATAAGCATAACCTTCAACAACCCATTAAATCTCTTGTATTCCAGTCAGACATTTCATCTGAGAATGTTGGACAAGCTTAGGGTAAAATAAAGAGTCAAATGAATCAAATTTAAAAAACAAGAACAAAAACAAAACTAACATTTTAGGTCAGTTCACTTAATAACAGAAAGAAACAAAGCAAAAACAAAGTGTGAAATCCTTCCAAAGTTTTTCAGGATCTGAAAGCAACAGCTCTCCCCTCCCCGCCCCCATGAGAAATGTATTCGGTGATTCATCACTTGAACCTTTTGTTTCTTTATGTAGTGAACTATTGCTAGCACATTTCATGCACTTTGCAACATAACTATAAACATCTCCAGTGGCTCCTTAAGTCATTTTAGAGATATTTCTTCCTGCTTCTCACAAAGATTTTCTTATATAAAATATTGTCAAACATCCTGGAGTATATGCAATTAATAATAACATGAAATATTAATACTGTGAGATGTGAATACACAGTATGAGCCAAGCCGATCTAATTTGGATCACATATCTTTATGGGAAAAACACTACAGTTTTTAAAGTGAGTATTGGAATATCACCTAACACATAACACCTAAAAAAAATAAAAATTATAATAAAAAATCAAAAATAAACTGATCAAACTCTGAAACAAATGAAAATAAAATAAAAGGGGAAAAACATACAACACCTGTACACTTTTGAGCTAAAACTGTACTTGAGAATTAGCTAAAAGCTAATACTTGATAATATTTCTTTGCATCTATCTATCTATCTATCCATCTATCTATCATATACATGTAGAATTAAATGCATTCAAATGTAGTATATGTCTATATAGTGATGTGATCAAGTAGATAAAACCTTCAGTTATTTTTGTTGGTTATATTCAAATTTTTCTCTTCTAGACGTTGATAAAATATCTCAAATAAAATGATAAAATGCTTGTAAATGATATTTTCAATATTCTTATGTAGAACACAAGTATTTAGCTCATATATATTCCTTTTTTTGAGAAAGTATTTCATTTTGTTATTCTGAAATCCCTTGTATTTCAGATCCAGGCTGACCTGAAACATACTGCCCTACTTACTATCTTAAGCTTCAGAGTGCTTTGATCTGTCTATATTTGAGTGTTTCTTTTTTTATTTTTATTATTAGTTACATTTTATCAACTCTGTATCTCAGCTGTATCTCCCTCTCTCATTCCCTTCCAATCCCATCCTCCCTCCCTCATCTCCTCCCTGCCCCTTTCCAAGTCCACTGATGGGGAGGACTTCCTCCCCTTTCATCTGACCCTGTTTTATCAGGTATCTTCAGGATTGGCTGCAAAGTCCTCCTCTGTGGCCTAGCAGGGCTGCTCCTCCCTTGGGGGGGGTGGGGAGGTCAAAGAACCTGTCATTGAGTTCCTGTCAGAAATAGTCCCTGTTCTCCTTATTAGGGAAACCCACTTGGTTACTGAGCTACCACGGGTTACATCTGAGCAGGGCTTCTAGGTTATATCCATACACGGTCCTTAGTTGGATAAACAGTCTCATATAAGACCTCTGTGCCCAGATATATTTGGTCCTTGTGGAGCTCCTATACCCTCCACATCATACTAACTCCCTCTTCTTTCATATGATTCTCTGAGTGTTTCATCTGTATTCCAAACCAACTAAAGTTCCATCTACACTCCTGACCTCCTAATTCTTGATGGTCACTCCTAATCTTACTGCTATTCCATGATATCAACTTTTCTATAGCTTCTAAGACATACCCAATAAGGAATTAAAGCAAAATCATTAAGACAATCTAGAAGAAAAATTACATATGATGTGAGATATGACACCTGTTTTGGAGGTGTCATATTTAGCCTTTGAAGACAAGATTTATCTTACTAGTAAGGACAAATTTTAGACTGTAGGGCTAGCCTAACTTATATTTAACACATATGAAAGGAAAATCAAGTGACCCATTTTGCCTAAAGTATTCAGGGTAAGATACAAGGTAAACCTGAGCTGACAGGAACTCGGCCAGACGAAAACCTTAAATATTATTTGATAATCTGGACTTAATCCCACTGCTACCTGGAGGCTGTGATAGGGTTTTCCAGAATTTGGAAAATTTTCATCATCTTTTGTTTTACAGTGAAGCATGATGTCATGTTAGTGTGAAGAAATTGCTACAAATTAAACTTGAGAACAACTGCAGAACGAAACGAACACAACAAAGTATTAAAATTTTGAAAGAAAAGATACGTACTTAATGACCTTAAATATGATGTGAAAGGAAAACAACCTGGCATTAGACGACCTGCAGCCCTTGGAGGAAAACTTAATGTGTGTTTCTCAAGAATGTGGAAATTGGTGTGTCAGATGATGAAGGGAGCACTTGAGAGATGACTGACCACATGTGGGTCAGAATCAAAATGGATGCCGGCTTTGCTGGACAAGCTGGCATACTCGTTCTAAGCTCATTTGTTCATCATAACTATTTTTTCTCTCTACAATGCTAAATATGTAGATAGAACAGCAAGAGTTCAGCATTTTGTTAAATCAAGGTATGTGAGAAAGTTGTAACCGTTGAGATTATGGGATATCTGACAGTGGATCAGACTTTCCAGGAACACTTATGGCTAACCTACACCTAGAGAACAGGTGCACATACTATTATGGTGCCTCGACTTTTTCTTTCAAACTCCCATATCCTCTTTTAAAAGGTCAGTGCAGTACAGGTTGCCTGAGAAACTTATACGTTGATTCTACTTATTCTATCTATCTATCTATCTATCTATCTATCTATCTATCTATCTATCTGTCTGAGGCAAGGTTTTGTTTCTCTGTGTAACAGAGTCATCCCTGTCTGTCCTGAATTTGCTTTCTAGACCAGGCTGACCCCAACTCACTGCTTGTCTCTGCCTCCAGAGTGCTGGGATTAAAGGCATACACCACCTCCAAGTCTGGCTAAAGTTGCACTTTTATATTTGTTCAGTAAGATTAGGATATGAAACAATTCATAAACAAGATTCATCCTTGTCTGAGAAACCTGTGGTTTGGTTTCTTTCCATGACATAAGGCTAAATTCTGTTGTCCCCAAGACATGCTATCACCTGCACTGATAACTTCATTTTACGTTTAATTATTGAATAAAATTCAAACAAGATTTCCTTATTTTTTATTGATGAGTAATATTCCACTGTGTAGATGTACCAAAATTTCTGCATCCATTCTTCAGTTGAGGAGCATCTGGGTTGTTTCCAGGTTCTGGCTATTACAAATAAAGTTGCTACAAACATGGTTGAGCAAATGTCCTTATTGTGTACTTGAGCCTCTTTTGGATATATGCCTAGGAGTGGTATGGCTAGATCTTGAGGAAGTGCTATTCCTAGTGGTCTGAGAAAGTGCCAGATTAATTTCCAGAGTGGTTGTACAAGTTTACATCATGAAATTTGCAGGTAAATGGTGGGGCCTGGAAAGGATCATCCTGAGTGAGCTGTCCCAGAAGCAGAAAGACACACACAGTATATACTCACTCATATAGACATGTAATATAGGATAAACCTACTAAAATCTGTACATCTAAAGAGACTAATCAAGAGAGAGGACCCTGACTAAAATGCTCAATCCCCATCCCGAAAAGCAAAGAGGAAGGACATCAGGAGAAGAAGAAAACAGGAAACAAGCTAGAAACCCGCCACAGAGGGCCTCTGAAATGTTCTGCCCTGCAGACTATCAAAGCAGATGCCGAGACTTATGGCCAATTGTTGGGCAGTGTGCATGGAATCTTATGTAAGAAGTAGGAAATAGTAAGATATGGAGAGGATAGGAACTCTACAAGGAGAGCAACAGAACCAGAAATCTGAACACAGGGGTCTTCCCAGAGACTCATACTCCAACAAAGTACCATGCATGGAGATAACCTAGAACCCCTGCACAGATGTGGCCCATGGCAATTTAATGTCCAAGTGGGTTACATAGTAATGGGAAGAAGGACTGCCTCTGACATAATCTGATTGGCCTGCTCACCTCCCCCTGAGGGTGGAACAGCGTTACCAGGCCACAGAAGATGACAATGCAACCTCTCCTGATGAGATCTAATAGACTAAGATCAGAAGGAAGGAGAATAGGACCTCCCCTATCAGTGGACTTGGGGAGGGGCATGCTTGAAGAAGGGGGTGGGAGGAGGGAGGGGCTTATGGGGGGATCCAAAGTGAATAAAGTGTAATTAATAAAAAATTTAAAAAAATATAAGACAAAATTTCAAACAAGAAATGTATCTATAATAAATTTAAATTGTAAAGTCATATGAATCATGAAAATATTAGTGTTTTGCCAAGAAAACACTCAGCAATAAAGAAAGTTATAGAATAATCCATTATATAAAATAAGATGCAATTCCTTTTAAAATGCAACTTAAACTTCAGGGCATGTAGTTAAGTGGGAAAGAATTGAAAGGAATGCCTGAAACTTATCCCTAATGGCATGATTTCATTACTGTGTAGAGCATAGATATAAAACTCCATGGGCCTTATCTACAATAGTCAGTTACTTGTTTTGCCAGCTTATGCTTTTTTGATGTCTTCTATACTCAGAGACACTATTTAAATTGATTTACTCATAAGACTGTAGCAAATTACTTCTCCTTTATAAGAAATACTGCAGTTAATCATTATATTTAGATGAAAACAACATTTTTAGGGTAGAGTTCTTTTTAACAATAGTCAGGCTGTATATTCAAGGAGGTAAGGATGCTCTCTGAATCATTTGAAATTCATAACGCCTGCCCACACAGGCAAATATATATGAACTTCAGGGTCTTGTTCTGTCTCTGTTGTAATTACTGCCTTGTACTCATTTTGTAGTTCCTGCTGTCTCAGTTAATTCTCTTTTAAAAATGCCCACTCTGCTTGTGTGAGCTCTCTAGGACCGACCTGTAATCCCAACACTTGGGAGGTATGATCCAAGAGGATTACTATTAGTTTTAAGCCAGCTGATCTGTAATCTGAATTTCAGCTTATCCTGAACTGCAGTGAGACAACAATAAATGCTCTGACCTCACCCCAACAAAAGGTATCAATAAGATCCTTGTACGTTCTGCCCTCTATGACCCCAGAGTCTTCAGGACTGCCCTACCATGTTCCTCCTGTACACCTGTAGATGATTGCTTCCAGCTGTAAGTGGGAAAATATGCCATAGAATAAAGATTTCAGTTGTATGTTTTCAAATGGTGTGGGAATGGAAAGAGTGCTGCACTCGGCAACAGTCGGTTCCCAATGTGCGACTGCTAATATTTGGAAGGTGAGCTATCAAAGGCCATGCTGTAACAATCTCAAATGCAGTTTCATACATTAAACCCTGCTAATGTTACCAGCTCCTCAGGCAATACTATTTTACACTTTATTAAAGACATCATTTATAAACAGTCATTTCTTTTCCAGAGTCTTTAAGAAACAGAGCCATAAAATAAACTTTTCATAGCAATGCTGACACAATAAAAGTGTCCAAAAGACATGTTTTTCCACCAGGGGAGAGTGAACGTTTTGACAAACATAGTCAAATAATTAGGAAAAACACAAGTCTAACAATAAATGTCTGAAGTGTAAAACTGTAAAACACTGTTCAGTTACATTGGGTTGTATACAGTACTTGTGCTCAGATACTCATTAGGTATACATACAACCCAATGTATGTATATCCATATATATATATATGCTGCTTTGTACGGCAGAGTATGTATGTTTACAAGGTTAAGAATTTGAACAGAAATACCTCTGGGCATTTTCAGATTGTATCATAAAAGTTCAGCTGAGAATCTAGGAGGTGACACTTTGGAGGTCTGCTATTCAGAAGTATGCCCCTAGAAATACCTTCCTGACTTAGTAGCTAGCTGCAAGACAGTGCCTGTGAATCAAGCTGGTCAGAAAGGATAACTTTGGAGCCCAATGCATGTGATTTAGGACACTAAGCTATGTAAAGGGAAACTTTAGTTTTAAGTGACTTGAGGATTAAGAGATTAAGGTAAAGCGTATTCATTTACATGATTTTAACGCTGAGTTAAAAGAAAAAGTGTTGAGCTTGTTAAAAATGCAAGCATTACCTCAAATAGCAAGATGTTCCAATGCCAGCCATGATCAATTTGTTTAGACTGTCGGATTCTGTGGGCCTCACTTGCTTGTAAAAGCTGTCCTACCTTTATTTTATTATTTTTAATTTTGCAAAAGACTCTTAGTAGAAGTATGATCCTTAGCTCTTTTTTTTTCATATCTACTGTGAAACAAAGAAGTCTTTTTCTCATAGCATCGAGATAGAAGCATTCAGGTTGGAGAAGCCATTTGTGACATATGCCTACCTATGACTAGTGACATTCATCTTGCAGTATTCTCTGTTATGTTCTGATTCAATATATTTCACTTGGAATCAATTACAGGCAAGCATATTTACTTATACTGATAAGTAAGTGGTTCTTAGATGCATTAAAATGACTATAGAGGGGAAGATTTGTCAACTAAATGAAATCTATATTATTTTTAAAAGGAAGAACACCTGTCATGTAAGCAACTGCACAATAAACATATTTCATTAAATCAAGGAAAACCTGTGTAAAATGGCGCAGGGGAAAATTAACACCTTTTATGGAATTTTCAATAAATATAAGCAGCATGCATAGAAGCTTACAATATGAAGATTATTAGAATGTGTATCCTTTGACATGATACTCATCATCAAGAACAGATAGCACACAGATAGCTATTTACGTACAGATCAACATATTTGATCCAAGTTGTTTTGCTTGAATAAACTAACTACAAAGGTGTCAGTCTGCATATTTGTCTTCAACATCTTTCACCTGACCCTGATTAATAAAACCTTTCCTCATACTCAACTTTGATAAAATTCATCACCTTTCTCTATCTTCTAGTGGTCTGGCCTGTTATAGACTAAAGAAGGCAGATTAAGAAAGCCAGTGCTGAGAGAGAATGAAATGAAGAAGTCTCTTTATGTTTAAATTAGGTTTGTTGTTTTTTAACTCTTTAATCATCTGGATTATTACAGTTACAACAGCCACAGAAAAGCTTGTGTGGGAATGGTAAATCATAAGCCATAAGCAGGAGAAACATTAGCTCAGCTAATGACAGTGTTTGCTTAATGTAGTTAACATTCTCCATGCTTAAGGGCTGTCATGCTTGCTAACCAGAAGTCATGGTGGCATTTGCCTAAATTAAACCATTTTTTCTTCAGCTATCTAAGTTTTGTTTCTGTAACTTATTATGGATTGTTTCCCAAACAACACATAGCCACTGGTTACAGCTACAGTTATACTTGTTACAGGAGCATTCACAGAGATGGTGAGATAGTGGAATGACCATTGACGAACCCTTAGTCATGGGGTTTTCTGTGTATACTCAGGTATCCCATTCTAGAGGAATTGTTTTTTTGTTTGTTTGTTTTACTTTTTTAATTTTATCAATTACAGTTTATTCACATTGTATCTCAGCTGTAGTCCCCTTTCCCCTCCCCATCCCCTCCCAATCCTACCCTTCCTCCTTTTTCTTCTCCTATGCCCCTCCCCCAGTCCAATGATAGTGGAGGTCCTCCTCCCCTTCCATCTGACCATAGTCTATCAGGTCTCATCAGGACTGGCTTCTTTATGTACCTCTGTGATCTGGCAAGGCTGCTCCCCCCTCAGGTGGAGGTGATCCAAGAGCCAGACCATGAGTTCATGTCAGAGATGGTCCCTGGTTCTATTAATGGGGAAACCACTTAGATACTGAGCTGCCTTGGTCTACTTCTGTGCAGGGGTTCTAGCTTATCTTCATGCATGGTCCTTGTTTAGAGTATCTGTCTCAGAAAAGACCCCTCTGCCCAATTTTTTTTTTTTTTTGTTCTGTTGCTTCCTTTGTGGAGCTCCTGTTCCCTCCAGGTCAGGGACAGGGGATTTCTGATATGAACAAATTCTAAAGGACATGCTTAGGGAACTGACCACAAGGTCTCCATCTCTGTGTACCTGACATCCTTAAAAATCTAAAGCAAAATAAGACTGGATTTCTAAATTCACAGGGCGCTAATGTGTGGGATAAACTGTGAACCAATATTTAAAAGAGAAGCTGTTTTCCTAATATCCTTTTACTATATGGAATGATTGTTAATGAAGTTACAAAAATGTAATACATAGTTCCTTATCTCTACCCACAGGTGGAATTTTACTTCCTTAGCCTTTCATGCCTGGAGGTATGTCTCAGAGCCTGGTTAAGCTGTTAAAAACAAGAATATTATGAAATTTCCAGGCAAATTGATGGAACTAGAAAAGATCATCCTGAGTGAGTTAACCCAGAACCAAAAAGACATAGATGATATACAATCATTTATAAGTGGACATTAGCCATATAATAAAGGGTAATTATACTAAAATCCACAGACTTAAAGAAGCTAAATAACAAGGAGAACCTTAGGGAGGATGCTTAATTTTCGTTCATAATGAGAAATAGAATAGACACTGGAAGCATTTGAAGAGAGGGACCAGGATGGGACCTTACTATAGATGTACTTATAATCACTCCCCCAGGAATGGATCAAAGCAGATGCAATTTTATAGCAAAATAACAAAGCAACATGCCATTCTCTTATTTTTAAAACCTCCAGAATCCTAAAGCAATGACCCATTGACATAAAAAAAAAAAAAAAGACTGTAGGCCAACAGCAATGCTGTCTCTAGGAACAGAATTTTATCATCTTGTTGCAATAGTCAAACAAGCTTAATGGCAATTGTTTGTCTTGTTAATTACCTCTGGGGCTGCTATGAATAATAGGGAGAAAACCTGTGACTAGCTTTGAGAGTTTCATTTAATAACTCATATTTTCTGGTAGTCATATTGTTACACAACATATAACACTAATGTTCAAATTTCTTTTTTTTTAATCTTGCTTGAATTAACTTATAAAACTAGTGAGACAAGGACCAAAGATATCTGGGCACAGGGTCTTTTCTGAGATTGACATGCAACCAAGGACCATGTATGAATGTAACCTAGAACCTCTGCTCAGATGTAGCCTGTGGTAGCTCAGTAACCAAGTGGTTTCCCATAGTGAGGGGAACAAGGACTATTTCTAACAGAAACTCAATGACTGGCTCTTTGGCCTCCCCACCCCCCAAGGGAGGAGCAGTCCTGTTAGGCCACAGAGGAGAGCTTTGCAGCCAGTCCTGAGGATACCTGATAAAACAGGATCAGATGAATGGGGAGGAGGTCCCCCCTATCAGTGGACTTGGCAAGGGGCACAGTGCAGAGGAGGGAGGGTGGGAGGGACTGGGAGGGAATGAGGGATCTGGACACGGCTGGGGTACATAGTTAATAAAATGTAACTGATAAGAAAAAAATAAAATACGAAAAAAAAAACTAGTGAGTCTATAAGCCTTCTTTATATATCTTTAATTTTGCTCAAGCCATTATGTTTCCACATTCCCATGTGACACTGTTATCTCAGTATCCCAGCTCCTCTTCTCAGGTTGAAAAACAATATTTATCTACCAGATATAGTTGTTGTTTTGGAGGTTTACTGCCTTTGTGTGCTAACCAAGGCCTAGTCCTAAAAACTACTACCCTCCATACAACGTAATCTAGGCCTAGAATGTTTTAAGCCTCTGAAACTGTTGAAAAAGTTCAGTTTTTTTTTTTTTTTTTTTTTCTGTTTACGAACTCTGGATGGCTATTTCAACTTAGTTGTTCTAGCTCAAAATCTTCTCCAAGCTGACTTATTCAATCTGGCTTCTCTCAGCTTCTGATTGAATTTCTCTGCTTGGCCTCAAACTGACACTATCAATCTCTTCTAATCTTCTGGTTTCTCCTTACTATTCTCTAATTTGTTCTGTCTTCACCTGTATCTAACTTGTTCTCTCTTCAACCTCTCTCTGTAAAACTTTCCCAGTAGAACTGTCTCCTCTCTTCCTATGTTTCTCTACCTTAAGTCACCTCTCTTTCCTCTCTGTTCTTCTGAGAGTTGGACATATCCTATTATGAAAACTTTTTCTCTGATTCATCACTTTGTCTGCCTCTCAATTAGATGTCACTTTCAAAGATTCATGCTTTCTCCTACAAACTAACTTTACCTTCTATGTTTGGGATTTAAGGTATGTACTAAGGATATGTCTTTATAAAAATTAACTAAACTAAAGAAGTAGCCCTCCTTTATGAAAGCAACAAAAGGCTGAGAAAGAAATTAGGGGAACAACACCTTCACAATAGCAAAAAATATCTTGGTGTAACACTAACCAAATAAGTGAAAGATCTGTATGACAAGAACTTCAATTCTTTGAAGAAAAAAAAAGTGAAGATAATTTTAGAATATGGAAAGATCTACCATGCTCCTGGATTGGTAGTATTAACATAGTAAAAATGACCATCCTGCCTAAAACCATATATAGATTCAACGCAATTAAATGCCAAAAAAATTAAGTAATTCAATTAAAAAATGGGAATTCACTGAGAATTCACAACAGAGAGAAATCTTGAATGGCTGAGAAGCACTTAAAAATACTCAGTGGTTATTTTGGGTCTTTTATAGTTTCAAATGAAATTAATGGTTTCTCTCTCTAGATCTATAAAGAATTGTATTGGAATTTTGATAGGAATTGTATTGGTCTTCATATAGGTTTCCTGGTAAATGGAATGGGGTGATGTTTCTAACATGGATTATATCCTTGCTTTTGGATAATTTCCCCCTGTGCCTGGCCTCAGGGGATGAAGATATGAAGTCCTGTTGTGACTTGATGGGCTTGGGAGGGTTGATACAGGGTAAGGCTCTCCCCCTTCTTGGGGGAAAGGGATAGGGGAAGTGGAGAGGAGAGTAGTGGAGAACTTGGAGGAGAGGAGGGAGGGGTTATCCTTGAGATGTAAAATAAATTAAATAGAAAATAAAAATAAAATTGAATATTCCTCTGTACAGGTGCCGCACAATCAGTTGTATACATTATAGTGAGTAGAAGCCTGTATCAGCATTATCCACGTTTAAGTGAACTGGTGTGGCCTTTAATGTCTTTAAGTCAATTCTGCTTCTACAGATAATCCCAATAAAACTCATTGCTTGGCCACTGTGAACTTTGGTGGTTTCTATACTTTGGTCTGTCATTGGATCCTCATCTAGAGTAAATGTTTGATCACATCTCTTAAGGAATATTGTAATGTAACACTATCCATACCCCTAAAGTTCAGAGAACATCTCAGAAGAGGAATTTTAAAAAGTTTAAGAATTAGAGGAGGGAAAAGATGGCAGCGCAGGGAGGACACTGTGTCTGAGGAGTAGGATAGCAGTGTTGGCACAGCGACCAAGAGACTGAACTCTGTGACCTAAAACACCAGCGTTTGTGATTGCCAGGTGAGAGGAAAGCCTACAGTGTGGAAGTAAATTGGGACCGACCTCAGGTCACCCAGTAAATACCTGGAAAAGGTCCTGGGGACTGGCGGATGAGCACCTGCTGCCCCAGATTGGAGCACACAGACTCCTGCAGCACCTCCAGCCGCCATCCAGGACCAGGACACAGCCTCTGGCCCAGAGTAAGGCGCTCAGCCTCTGGACAAGAGCGAAGTGGAGTGCACAGCCTTTGGCCCAAAGTTGGGCACACAGTTGCCAGCCCAGATCGGTGCACACAGCCTTGGGTCCAGATCAGCAACCCCAGCCACCATCTCAGACTGGGGGGGCACAGCCTCTAGCCCAGAGTGAGGCGCCGAGCCTCCAACACAGAAACTAACACCCAAAACCTAAGATAGCCCAATGGGTAGAGGCCAGCTTAAAGGTCAACCAACAAAAGACAGAGCAATATGGTATCTCTGGAACTGAGTTATCCAGGGGCAAGTAGCCCTGGACACCCCAGCATAATTGAAATTCAAGAAGATGAACTAACATCTATGCTCATGAAGAGGATAACAAAGGAAACAAATAAAATGTGTAAAGACCTAGAAGAAGATAAACTCAAACAGATTATGGCCATCTGTAAAGAAATACAGAAAGTTGCAGCCAAACAGTTTGTGGCCTTTAGAGAAGAAATACTTAAATCACTGAAAGAAATAAAAGAAACAAAGGATTGTTTCTTTTATATAAATAAAAATAAATAAATAAAAGAAACAAACACCTGAAGGAATTGAAGGAAAAACAGGAAAATACAGTCATGCAGGTGAAGGAAATAAACAAAACAACTCAAGATCTGAAGATAGAATTGGAAAAATTAAAGAAAACACAAATGGAGGAAATCATGGAGAGAAATAATTTACAGAAGAAAAGAGGAACTACAGAGGTAAGCATAACCAAGAGACTATAAGAGATGGAAGAAAGAATCTCAGGTGTAGAAGATACAATGGAAGAAATCAATGTATCCATCAAAGAAAATGTTAAATCCAAAATATTCCTGACAGAGACCATCCAAGAAATTCAAGACAATATGAAAAGACAAAACCTAAGAATAATAGGAATTGAGGAAAAAGAAGATTCCCTGCTCCAAGGCCCAGAAAATATCTTCAAAAAACCATGGAAGAAAATTTCCCCAACTTAAAGGAGAGGCCTATAAGAATACAAGAGGCCTACAGAACACCCAATAAATTTAGACCAGAAAAGAAAATCCTCCTGCCACATAATAATCAAAACAGTAAGTATACAGAACAAAGAAAAAATACTGAAAGCTGCAAGAGAAAAAGGCCAAGTAACATATAATGGCAAACCCATCAGAATCACACCAGACATCTCAACAGAGACTATGAAAGCAAGAAGGGCCTGGACTGATATAATGCAGACCCTAAGAGAACATAGATGTCAGCCCAAGCTAATATATCCAGCAAACTCTCAGTCTTCATGAGTGGAGAAAACAAGATATTCAATGACAAAAACAAATTCAAAGAATGCCTACCCACAAATCCAGGATTACAGAAGATAATATAAGGAAAATAGAACCCAGGAAAACTAACTATATCCAGGAAAACACAGGAAAAAATAACCTCACTACAGCAAAACCAAAAGTAGCCAAATATACAAACACACTACCACAGCCAACATCAATATCAAAGGATCTAACAGCCACTGGTCATTAATCTCCCTTAACATCAATGGACTCAACTCTCCAATGAAAAGACACAGACTAACAAAATGAATATGGAAACAAGACCCAGCAATCTGTTGCACTAAGAAACACATATAAGTCACAAAGATAGACATTACCTGAGAGTAAAGGGCTGAAAGACAGTTTTCCAAGCAAATGGACCCAAGAAACAAGCAGGAGTAGCCATTCCAATATCTAATAAAATAGGCTTTCAACCAACATTAATCAAAAGAGATGGGGAAGGTCTTTTCATACTCATGAAAGGAAAACTCCACCAACAAGACACCACAATTCTGAATATCTATGCCCCAAACACAAGAACACCCAATTTTGTAAAATAAATATTAATAAAACTGAAACCACACATAGATTCCCACACATTAGTAGTGGGAGACTTCAACACTTCACTCTCAACAAAGGACAGGTCAAGAAACCAGAAATTAAAAAAGAAACTATGACTCTAACAGAGGTCATGAATCAAATGAACCTAAAAGATGTCTACAGAACCTTTCACCCAAACACAAAAGAATTTAACTTCTTCTCAGCACCTCATGGAACCTTCTCCAAAATAGACCATATACTTGGTCACAAAACAAGTCTCAAAAGATACAAAAAGATTGAAATAATCCCATGTATCCTATCTGACCACCATGGACTAAAGCTGGATCTCAATGACAACAGAAATAACAAAAAGCATATACGCACATGGAAAGTGAACAAATTGCTACTAAATGACAGTTGGGTCAGGGAAGAAATAAAGAAAGAAATCAAAGTCTTCCTATAAAATGAAAATGAAGGTACAACATACCCAAACTTATGGGACACAATGAAAACAGTGATAAGAGGAAAGTTCATAGCACTAAATTTCTTCCAACAGGAAGAAACACAAAACATCTCATGCCAGCAACCTAATGGCTCACCTAAAAGCCCTAGGAAAAAAAGAAGCAGACAAACCAATGACCAGTAGACGGCTGGAATTAATCAAACTCAGGGCTGAAATTAATAAATTAGAAACAAATAAAACAATTTGAAGAATCAACAAAACCAAGAGCTGGTTCTTTAAGAAAATCAACAAGATAGACAAACCCTTAGTCCAACTAACTAGACAGCAAAGAGAAACTATCCAAATCAACAAAATCAGAAATTAAAAGGGGGACGTTACAACAGACAGTGAGGAAATCCAAACAATCATTAGGTCTTACTTCAAAAGTCTATATACCACAAAATTTGAAAATCTAAATGAAATGGACAACTTTCTGGATCAAATCCACTAACCAAAGCTGAATCGAGACAAGGTAAATCAAGTAAATAGTCCTATATCTCCTAAGGAAATAGAAGCAGTCATCAAAAGTCTCCCATACAAAAAACCCCAGGACCAGATGGTTTCAGCGCAGAATTCTACCAGACCTTCAAAGAAGAGCTAACTCCAATTCTCTTCAAACTATTCCACAAAATAGAAACAGAAGGAACACTATCAAATTCATTCTATGAAGCCACAGTCACCTTAGTACCTAAACCTCATAAAGACCCCACAAAGAAAGAGAATTTCAGGCCAATCTTCCTTATGAACATGGATGCAAAAATACTCAACAAAATACTTGCAAACTGAATACAAGAACACATCAAAGATATTATCATTAGGACCAAGTAGGCTTCATTCCAGGTATGCAGGGGTGGTTCAACATACGGAAATCCATTAATGTGATCCACCATATTAACAAACTGAAAGAAAAAAAAAACATGATAATCTCCCTAGATGATGAAAAAGCATTTGACACAATGGAACATCCATTCATGTTTATAGTTTTAAAGAGATCAGGGATACAAGGTACATATCTAAACATAGTAAAAGCAATATACAGGAAGCCTATAGCCAACATCAAACTAAACAGAGAGAAACTTAAAGCAATCCCACTGAAATCAGAGACAAGGCAACGATGACCACTCTCTCCATATCTCTTCAAGTCCTTGCTAGATAAATAAGACAGTTGAAGGTGATCAAGGGGATACAAATTGGAAAGGAAGAAGTCAAATTATCACTATTTGTGGATGATATGATAGTATACCTGAGTTACCCCATAAATTTTACCAAGGAACTCCTACAGCTGATAAACACCTTCAGCAAAGTGGCTGGATACAAAATTAACTCAAAAAAAAAATCAATAGCCCTCCTGTAAACATAAGACAAAATTGTTGAGAAAGAAATTAGGGAAACAACACCCTTCACAATAGCCACAAATGACATAAAGTACCTTTGTGTAAACTTAACCAAGCAAGTCAAAGTCTTGTATGAAAAAAAAAAATCAAGTCCCTGAAGAAAGAGTTAGAAGAAGATATCAGAAGATGAAAACAACTCCCATGTTCATGGCTTGGCAGGATTAACATAGTAAAAATGGCCATCTTACCAAAAGTAATCTACAGATTTAATGCAATTCCCATCAATTTACCTACACAATCCTTTACAGACCTTGAAAGAAAAATTCTCAACTTCATATGGAATAACAAGAAACCCAGAATTGCTAAAACAATCCTCTATAATAAAAGATCTTCTAGAGGTATCCCCATGTCTTATCTCAAGCTATACTATAAAGCAAAAATAATAAAAACTGCATGGTACTGGCATAGAAACAGAATGGTGGATCAATGGAACCGAACAGAAGACCCAGAAATAAACCCACACACTTATGGACACCTGATTTTTGACAAAGATGCCAAAACCATACAATGGAAAAAAGATAGCATCTTCAACAAATGGTGCTGGTCCAACTGGATGTGTACATGTAGAAAAATGAAAATAGATCCATACTTATCACCCTGCACTAAACTAAAGTCCAAGGGGATCAAAGACCTCAACATAAAACCAGACACATTAAATCAGTTAGAAGCAAAAGTGGGAAAGACCCTAGAGTTCATTGGTACAGGAGACAACTTCCTGAACAGAACAACAGCCCAGGCTCCAAGATCAAAAATCAATAAATGGACCTCGTGAAACTGAAAAGCTTCTGTAAAACAAAGGACATCATCATCAAAACAAAACAAATGCCTACAGATTGGGAAAGAATCTTCACCAACCCTCTATATGACAGAGGGCTAATATCCAGTATATATAAAGAACTAAAAAAGCTAAAATCCAACAAATCAAGTAATCCAACTAAAAAATGGTGAACAGAGCTAAACAGAGAATTCTCAAGAAAGGAACATCGAATGTCAGAAAAACACTTAAAGAAATGCTCAACCTCATTAGCGATTAAAGAAATGCAAATCAAAACAACCCTGAGATTTCACCTTACACCCATCAGAATGGCCAAGATAAAAAACTCAAGTGACAACACATGCTGGAGAGGTTGTGGAGAAATGGGAACCCTTCTCCACTGCTGGTGGGAATGTAAACTTGTACAACCACTCTGGAAATCCATCTGTCGCTTTCTCAGACAACTAGGGATAGAGCTTCCTCAAGATCCATCCATACCAGTCCTAGGCATAGATCCAAAGAGGTTCAAGTCACTCATATAGACATATACTATACTATACTATACTATACTATACTATACTATAATATATATAATATAATAAATATAATATAAACCTACTACAATATGTACACCCAAAAAAGTAATCTAGATGGAGGTCTCTGGCCAAAATGCTCAATCCCCATCTTGAAAGGCAAAGAGGATGGACACCAGAAGAAGAAGAAAACAGGAAACAAGTTAGGAGCCTCCCACAGAGGCTCTGTCCTGCAGACTATCAAAGCAGATGTTGAGACCTATGGACAAACTTTGGGCAGAATGCATGGAATCTTATGAAAGAAGTGGGAAATAGTAAGATATGGAGAGGACAGGAGGTCCACAAGGAGAGCAACAGAATAAAAAAATTTGAACACAGGGCTCTTTCCTGAGACTGATACTCCAACCAAGCACCATGCATGGAGATAACCTAGAACCCCTGCACAGATGTAGCCCATGGCAGTTCAGTATCCAAGTGGGTTCCATAGTAATGGGAACAGGGACTGCTTCTGACATGAACTGATTGGGCTGCTCTTTGATCACCTCCCCCTGAGAGGGGAGCAGCTTTACCAGGCCACAGAGGAAGACAATGCAGCCACTCCTGATGAGACCTGAGAGTAGGATCAGAATGAAGAAAAAGGAACCCTTCCCTACCAGTGGACTTGGGGTAAGGCATGTGTGAAGAAGGGAGAGGATGGGAGGGATTGGAAGGGGAGGACGGGGGGAACTAGAGGGTGGATACAAATTAAATAAAGTGTAATTAAAAATAAAATAAATTAAATTAAAAAAAGAATCAGAGGATACAAATAAGTATTGTGAAAGCATAGCTTCTGGACAGTCTATGGCACATATGACCTCAGTGTAACTATGTTTATCCACATAAGACCTCCAGAAAAACATGAAAGTTAAAAATTCCAATATGAAATGTAATTTACTTCTGATCTGATGCCTCATCTCATCTGAGGTACTAATGGAGGTTTATGTCTGCAAAAGAAAAGATAGTCAAATTTTATTTGGGGAAAGTGTCCTTTCGTCAGCCTTTCATACGCATGTCAATGACCTTCTATACATGCGTATATAAACAGAACTATCTGGACTTGTTTAAATAAGAAGACATAACAGGGCACGGTGGCACATGCCTATAATCTCAGAACTCAGGAGGCAGAGGCAGGCAGATCTCTGTAAGTTTGAGTCAAGCCTGATCTACAAAGCAAGTCCAGGACACCCAAAGCTACACAAAAAATCCCTGTCTTGAAAAACCAAAACCAAAACCAACCAACCAACCAACCAAGCACACATACCATGAATTTGGAAGGTAAGTTCTGCTGCAAGAATTAATGGAGCTGAACAGAATTGGTAGTGGGTAGCTAGAACCAATACATTGCATAAACTTATAAATTTTTCATAAAATAAAAAGAACTCGGCCTTTCAGATAGATTTAAAGCTTAAAGTTTATTCAGCTTTTCAACTCTAAATATTAACTGAATAAAGAACTAATGTTTTTTATATCAGTGACCCAAATAAAAACCAACAAATATCTGTTAGTCACACCAGTTCTAAACATCCAGAACATGAAGTGGTATTTCTGTTTGCTGCTGAAGCTGTCTAAAACATAGGAGCTGAAGCCCTGTGACATGCTAAGTAATGTTGGATATTTGAGTTTCTTAGGATGGGTTCCTAGCTTCATGGCCATGACTGCAGGCTTCAGGCCTGATGTTGTCTTCAGTTTCAAAACTGAGAATGGAATTCAAGAAAACAATTTCATTAATGACATTATCTTGGGTGTGACACAGTCACTTCTATATTTTCCAGTGAGTAGAAGTCAGCACATCAGTCCAACCTGTGATTAAGAGACTGGAATCAGGCCCCAAATTACGAAGAGGAAAATAAAAAAAAATACATAGATATATGATAATCCCACCACAGCAGAAAGAAATTAAACCCAACTGAGGAGTTTATTTATGGATTTCAAGAGTTTTAAGGTTAGCCCTGTCTACCTTAAGAAGTAGTTTCTCAGCATGATCGCTCAGAGAGGTCAAACTTGAAATATAAAGTTCAAAACACACAGCTGTCCAGTACTATTACATACTACCCTCCTACTGAATAAACAACATCTGTATGAAGATCAATAAAAACACTCTTTGCTTAGGCATGTTAGAATATAAGCTTTATGTTAAAATAGATGCACAGAATTTTAGATTGTCTACAAGAGTGGCTAGTTTATTTATTAAACAAATGTGTTCTTAGATATTTTAAAATAAAATGGATATGTTATAGCAATAATTATTGCAAAAATGTGTGCTTGCAAGGTCATTTGGAGTATGTTGATTGTGCTCAGTTTTCTGTGAATTGTTTAGGTTGGGCAAGGGAAGAAAATGTTGCTGTTCTGTTAATGGTTACATTTGCAACACTAAGGAAAAAGGATTTTCTACATTTTGTGTGCAGAATAAAATTGATTCATGAGTAAATATGAAAGGACATTGATCTTTTATTTGCAGATTTTCCTTTTCTAACAAAATGTCCATTTATATTGACTAGCATGACAGGCTCACTCACATACACCTCGGGAAAAGCTGTGTTTGAGCAAATCTTGGAAGGCTTACATTTCAGCAACATCAAATGCATTTTCTGAAGTTATAATTGAGTGGCTTTTGAGATCTGTCATGCAATTTTTAGTCTCTTACTTATAATGGCCCCCAGTGCCTCTTTCATTAGGTATTAATAATGTCCCCATTTATACTTATTTTATGAACAATTTTAATTTGCTGCTCAGTACTCTTTGAACAAATATTGTTAGAGCAAGAGTAGGGAAATTCACAACCAGCAAATTTTATATTAATTTCACGGCAGTAGTAGGTTTAGTGAAAATAAAAACTTTATTATTTCAAGAGAACTCAATATTGTTAATTCTAGAAAACTATAAATTGGTGTCTTGCCTGTTAATATTAGTTTTAGTGTTTTATAATATCATGTCATTTAAATATTTTGTGGTTCAAAAGAGAAATTTTACAAACCCAAGATGATGATAATGATAATAATAATAATAATAATAATAATAATAATAATAAACATTTTTAACCTTGGCATGATTTCACTCATCTTTCATTCAATCATTTGGGAGGCAGAGGCAGGTGAATACCTATGAGTTGAAAGCCAGCCTGGGCAAGAAAGTCAGAATGAGAGAGAAAGAGAGAGAGAGCGACAGAGACAGAGAGAGGGACAGAGAGATAGAGAGACAGACAGAGAGAGAGAAAGACAGAAAGGAGGAAAGAAGGAAGAAAGACAAGGCTAAAGATTCTGAACAACCCATTAATTGGAACTAAATGTTAATTTGTTTATTTGTCAATAATCATTGTGTTTTAAAAATGGACAGCAATGAAAACAACTATCTGCATGTCATCATTTTTCAAAACTGATCAAACTACATTCCTGATAGAGAACTGGTATTGTACATTTGAATTTAGTGCTATGAAGCTATAACGCTGGGTAATCAAGTCTATGTAATCTGCTAAGGATTTTTTTTATGTAAATTATTCCCCATTGGTGCATTTTTTTTTCTTTTTGCCTAAAGAAATTTTATTTATATCATTTGTTTTCCTTTTGCTCTCTTTTACAAAGGAGTGACTATCATTGTAATTTAAGTTAAATATTACAAATACATTAACTATGGTGTTTTCTCTTTGAACAGAGAATAATATTACATTTTTTAAAAACTGGGATTAACTAGATTAAAGTGACAAAAAATCTGAAAATGTTTTTCTTATATTTATTACTAACTACCTGCTCATATAACTAGTCTTTTCATACATGTAAAAAATGCCTTTACTCATTCATAAAAAAGCAAAACAACAACAAAACCCTCACATCCTCATTTAGAAAAGTGAATCCTACACTTACAGGTATCACTTCCACAAATCTGCACAGCTGTGAGATATGAGTACTCACCAAGAAACACAGTTCTCAAGCACCTGTTTTCCACTGCTCATTTATTGTTTTGATCATGTGGATGTGCTCTAGATAACTACAATAACCAATTAACCCAGCTTAGCTTTGAGACTGTTCAAGAACAGCCACAGCTGGCCAAAACATTTTATCTTTATCAAGTATTTTTTTTAAGGGATATCCCTTATGTTTCATTTGATCTCGAATATCCTCAGTGTTTCTGTATTACAATACTTCTCTGTGTACAGTATTCTCTGGTTTTAGTTTTTACAGATAAGAAGGTATTGGTTTTCATTCATACAAAACTAACTGTAAAAGTGTCAATGAGCACAACTACTTCCTCATATTACATTAAATATCCTGAAACATTTTGTTCAAATGTGGATGATTCTATATAAATTTGTCAGAAAAGTAACAATGGTCTTAGAGGATAAGTTACACTTTGTGTCATGATATCTGCATACTTGAATTTTTTTCAGAGGTGCAAAGGTTGTTATTTGAGAGGGCATGGGAACAGAGCTCAGTAGATAAACTGCTTGTTGCACACAGAATAAATTAGCATAAAAATAAATGCTCTTGAAATCATATAACTATTAATATAAATTAAAACATATATCAATTTAGCACTTTATTATGGTAATCTTTTCATTATTTTAGTCACAGTTAAGCTGGAACCTTGTAGTTCATAAAATTATGATTGTTCAAGGGGAAATAAGGGATGTCAGACACACATTTTGAAAAAAAACTGGTTTGAAGTTATATAACTATGAATGATGACACAGTCTTGTAAGTTTTGTCTAATTCTGTAGGAAAATAAAAATAAATACATTGATAAAATTTATTATGTGTACACTGTTAGATGCGTTTAGACATGAAATGTTTTTTATTAGTAAATCTCTGCTTTGTTAAAGCAAATGACTTACATAAAGTAGTTAATATTTTGGTTCCCTCCTCTTTTTTTGATGATTTCTTATTGCTTGACAAAATTTCCTGGAAACCTAGCAAAAAAAATTAAGAAAAAAGAGTTTATTTTTGTTTATAATACCTGGGGTTTAAAGGTCATCATGACTGGAAAGACAACCACAAACAAAGAAGTCATTACAATTATGCTTGTTAGTTTTGGTCCAATTGACACAAATTTGGACATAGATGAAAAGAGGGAAACTTAATTAAGAAATTGCCTGCAACAGATTGTAATATGGACATATCTTTGGGCACATTGTTGGTTAATGATCAATGTTGGAGTGTCCAGCATACCTTAGGCAGTGTGTTCATTGAGCAGGTGGCAATGATTTTTATAAAAAAATCAGTCTAAATTGTATCCCATTTATCTCCTTTAGTTGTCTTAATGCTCTAGCTAGGACTTCCAGTAGTATATAGAAGAGAAGGGGAGAAAGTAGACAGCCTTGTCTTGTCCCTGATTTCAGTGGGATTGATTTAAGTTTCTCTCCCTTTAGTTTGATGTTGGCTATAGTATTGCTGTATATTGATTACCATTACTGTGTTTAGGTATGTGCCTTCATCTCTCAAAACTTTAAATATGATTGCGTGTTGGATTTCGGCAAATGCTTTTACAGCATCTAAGGAGATGACCATGCAGATTTTTTTTTCTTTCAGTTTGTTTATATGGTGGATTATAGTGACAGATTTCCATATATTGAACCTTTCCTGCATGCCTGGGACAATGCATACTTGGTGGTCATGTTGGATGTTCATAGCAGCTTTATTCGTAACAGTCAGAATCTTGACACAACCCAGATGCCCCTCAATTGATGAATGGATACAGAAATTGTGCTACATTTACACAATGAAATACTACTCAGTGAGTAAAAACAAAGAAATCATGAAATTGCTGGCAAATGGTGGGGACTAGAGAAGATCATCTTGAGTGACATAACTTAGAAACAGAAAGGCACACATGGTATATATTCACTTGTAAGTGGATATTAACTATATAATACAGGATAAGCATACTAAAATCTGCAGGCCTAAAGAAGCTAAAGAACAAGAAGCACCCTAGGGAAGATGTTTAATTCTTACTCAGAAGGGAAAACAGGATAGACACCAGAATTGGAAGAAGAGAGAATAAATGATGGGTACCTACCACAGATGTCCTCTAAATGACTCCACCCAGCTGGGGATCAAAACAGAGACTCATAGCCAAACTTTGGTCAGGGAGTCTATGGAAGAAGGAGGATAGAGAAGAACCCAGAGGGGACAAGAGCCAAATAATGAGACGAACAATGCCAAAAACGCTGGGCCACAGCTGGACTGCAGACACTGATGCATCAACGAAAGACCATACATAGAGACGACCTAAATCCCCTGATCAGATGTAGCCCATAGGCAGCTCAGTCTCCATGTGGATTTCCTAGTAAGAGGAGAAGAGACAGTTTCTAACATGAACTCATTTGCCTGCTCCTTGATCAATTCTCCCTGGTGAGATGACCTAGACAGCCCACAGAGAAGAGAATTCAGGCAGTCCTAATGAGACCTGATAGGCTAGGGTCAGACTGTAGGGGAGGAGGACTTTTCCTATCAGTGGACTGGAAAAGAGGGATAGGGAAGAAAGAGGGAGGGAGGGTAGGTCTGGGAGGAGATCAGTGGGGAGCTACAACTGGTATACAAAGTGAATAGATTGTAAATAATAATAATAATTGCAACAAAAATAATAAAGAAATGAAAAAAAAAATTTAGTCCTAGAAAGCAGATAGAAGCAAGTGAGTTAGCAGCAATCCTCTGTGGTGCTCCTCACTGCAGATTCCTGCTTGAACACCTGCCTTGGTTTCGAGTAGTAACAGACTCTAGCATGTAAAATGTTGGTTTGTTTCATATTCTATCACTACAACAGAAACCTTATTAATTCAGAAATTGCAATCACAGATTGGAGATTTTCTGATATGAAACTGACAAAGTTTTTGCAGAGGAATGATTATGGAAGGACTGTGGACTTTGTACCTAGAAAACATCATGGAGTTTTCATAGCTTAATAAGATGTTATGGGAGGTTTTGAATGTGGTATACATAAAAGGAATGAACCCTGGATCATGTAGTTATAGAGGGAAGCAAACACTTTTTTCATGACTTTGTGAGTAGATAGTTCATTGAAGGAAACCCTTTGATTTACAAAACCTTTGATTACCTGGGATTGAAGTGTTAGGTGTAATTGATAAGACAAATTCTCATTTAGAATAGCATTAAAGACACCAAAATATTGTTGAATAAACCTAACCATAGGGGCAAAAGACCAGGATATTGGGAACATCAAACATCTGAAAAGGAGATTTCAAAAGACAAAAATAATAATAGTAATAATAATAATAATGGGAAAGTCATCCTGTATTCATAGATGTATAGAATTAATACTGTGGAAGTGACTATTGTAACCGAAGCTACTTATGATTCAATAAGATTTCAAACAACATTCCCATGTCATTATTTACAGAAATAGAAAAAAAAAATCCTAAAATCTATATGCAGCTAGGAAAGACACCGAATAACTAAAGCAATCTTGAACAAAAGGAATGCTGAAAGTATTTCTATTCCAGACCTCAAGATCTATCATAGAAACTGTAATAACAACAATATTATATTGGCACAAACCCAGGCATCTTGACCAGTGGAATAAGCTAGAAGACACAAAGATGATCTTTCATACCTACATCCAACTTATATTTGGTAAAGAAGCCAAGAACATTCACCGGGCAAAATACAGAAACTTCAAGAAGTTTTACTGGGAAAACTGGATGTCCACATGCAGAATAACTGTGGTAAATCTATACAATGAAGTATTACTCAGCAATGAAAAATAAGGAAATCATGAAATTTGCAGGTAAATGGTGGGACCTGGAAAGGATCATCCTGAGTGAGTTGTCCCAGAAGCAAAAAGACACGCATGGTATATACTCACTCATATAAACATACAAAATAGAATAAATCCACTAAAATCTGCACATCTAAACAAACTAAGCAAAAGAGAGGACCCTAACTAAAATGTTCAATCCCCATCCTGAAAGGCAAAGAGGATGGACATCAGAAGAAAACGAAAATAGGAAACAACCTCGGAACCTGCTACAGAGGGCCTCTGAAAGCCAGAAGAAAACAGGAAACAACCTTGGAACCTGCCACAGAGGGCCTCTGAAAATCTCTTCAGTATAGACTGTCAAAGCAGATGCTGAGCCTGATGGGCAGAGTGAATGGAATTTTATGTAAGAAGTGGGAAATAGTAAGAGCTGGAGGGGACGGGAACTCCACAGGGAGAGCAACAGAACAAGATAATTTGAACACAGGGAACTTCCCAGAAGTCCCAGTCATACTCCAACCAAGGACTATTTGTGGAGATAACCTAGAACCCCTGCACAGATGTAGCCCATGGCAGTTCAGTGTCCAAGTGGGTTACATAGTAATGGGAAGAGGGACTGCCTCTGACATAATCTGATTGGCCTGCTCTTTGATTTCCTCCCCCTGAGGGGGGGAGCAGCCTTACCAGGCCACAGTAGAGGACAATGCATCCACTTTTGATGAGAACTGATAGACTAAGATCAGAAAGGAGAGGAGAACCTCCCCTATCAGTGGACTTGGGGAGTAGCATGCATGCAGAAAGGGGAGGGAGGGTGGGATTGGGAGGGGAGGAGGGAGGGGCTTATGGGGAGATACAAAATGAATAAAGTGTAATTAATAAAAAATAAAAAAGAATATTAGACCCGTATCTATCACCTTACACAAAAATTAAATCCAAGTGGATCAAAGAACTTAATTCAAAATCTGAAACACTAAAAAGAACAGAAGAAAACGCAGGAAGTACTCTTCTGTTTCTTGATTCCCTTTTCAGTCCCTTTCATGTATTTCTTCAAATATGTCTTTCAATTTTGTCTCACAGAAGCATGCAGTGGACACATACTCTACAGCATCAACCCAAAATACTCACATGTATTTGTTCACATGATATCAGATAACACCAATGAAGCTTTTAGAGGACCCCGTTCCACTTCTGTAGTGAGCATAATCTTCCATGTGAGATGGCAAGAAATGCAGGCTAACACTCCTGCCTTCTGTAACTGTTCCACCTAAAGGTGTTTTTCTTGGTATAACTCAGTTTCTTAAGTATCTGGCCACAAAACAGGTTGTTTATGAACAAACCTCTACAGAATTTTGGTGCTTTGGTGCCATCTTTCCTCAGATCTGTTTCATTCAGTATTTACCCATCCCTCCTTGCTTTTGGATGCTACTGCATCATCTCATTTCCAATTGTCTTTCCTAAGGGTTTCCTTCCTTTATTTGCATCCTTTTGCAACTTTATCTAGGTTTCAGAAATAAAGATGTGGTCAGATGTTTGCTCTTTTTTTTTTTTATCCTATATCCTCATTGACTATTTTTAAATCATAAGTTTGAAATGATCTGAAAACTCGTAATTTCATTGTAACACTAGAAATAGAAAGAACTTCTTAGATGAGAGTGCCTTATCTGGATCAATGATATATTATGTACTGCATAATGTATATAGAGTATGTTTGTGTTGCCAACATAGTTTTCTATATAGGTGAAAAGACTTTTTTTTTTGTTAATATATATTTTTAATTTATTTATTTTTATTAATTACAGTTTATTCACTGTTTTTTTCGATTTTTTTAATTTTATTTTTTTCTTATCAGTTACATTTTATTAACTCTGTATCCCAGCCTTGTCCCCATCCCTCATTCCCTCCCAGTCCCTCCCTCCCTCCCTCATCTCCACCGTGCCCCTTGCCAAGTCCACTGAATACATCATCTATATAGGCAAATCATAGGTGATGTATGCTTCTAATCTCTAGAAATATCAACATGTTTTTTCACTTGTCATAGAGATACTGGTAAGAGCTGAGCAATGCTTTTTTTTTACTGTTTCAGTGTGGTAGCAATGGAAACATGTTTGATTTGATGCTTTATGCTAATGGGATTTCATTTGCTCTCTAGCTTGAGGTTTTAAAACTCTGAATTAGCAATACTTCACTAGTTGATGATGCTAGCTACATTTATTGCACCATTCAGAATAAAATATTATGGTGAGGGCAGGTTTATTAATGCAGAGCACATTACCTAAAGCTCAGGTAATTTGGGTTGTTCTTTGTCATTTTTACAGTGCACTGCTGCCGTCACTGAAATAACACATTACATGTGTATGTTCTTAAGCACTGGAGTACTTGAAACCTATGGGAGAGATAGCCAAATAGCTGACCTGAAAAATAAATTATAAGCAATCACGGTTCTGTGAAACATGTCATAGGCTTGTTTATAGGGAGTCAAGGCAGAAATGGGAATTTCTTCTTGCAGAATAACTTCAGTGCTGAATAGAAACTTAGTTTTCAGTGTTAACCTATGGACTACAGTACTTGCAGCTTAGCCTTTTAATTTTAAGTCAGCATTACCATGCTTCAATTTTGTATAAAAAAAAAAAAACTTGAGCAAGCTAAAAAATTAAGCTAAATTGTAGCAAGCTAAAAATATAGTTTTATTTCTATTCATGCAATATATATATATATATATATATATTCTGATTGAAAATCAAGACATCACACAGACATGTTTAAGGCGTGAAATTTGGATCATATGCAACACAATCATTTCTTTTACGTTTATTTTTTATTTTTAAGTTATTTATTTTCTTTACTTTCTGATTGCAGCTTCCCTTCCTGTCAGTCTCTCTCTCCCTCATCCCTTACTTCTCCACTCACTCCTCATTTCCTTCTTCTCAGAAAAGTGCTGGCCTCCCACGGATATCAACCTAACTTGGCCTATCAAGTTGCAGTAAGATTAGGTTCATCTTCTTCTGCTGAGGCTAGTCAAGACAGCCAAGTTAGGAAAAAAAGGATTCAAAGGCAGGCAATGTGGTCAGTGAGAGCACTTGCTCCCCCTTTAGGAGTTACACATGAAGATCAAACTGCACAACTGTTACATGTATGGAGGGGGCCTAAGTCCATCCCATGTGTGCTTTCTGGTTGTCAGTTCAGTCTCTATGAACTCCAAAAGGCCCAGGTTAGTTGATTCTGTAGGTTTTCTTGTCTTTGACCCCTCCGGCTCTTTAGGTCTTCCTCACCCTTTTCTACAGGATTTCCCAAGCTCCACTTCACAGATGTCTGTTGGTGTCCTCATCAGTTTCCATCAGTGAAGTCTCTCTGATGACACTTATGTTAGGCTCCTATATGCAAGTATAGAATATCCCTAAAAGTGCCTGACGTGGGCTCCTGCTTGTGGTATGAATCTCAAGCTGAAGCAGCCATTGGTTGGACCATCTCTAAAATTCTGCTCTACATTTTACCCCTCCACATCTTAGTAGGGTAAATCTTGGGTCTAAGGTTTTGTCGCTAAGTTGTTATCCCAAACCCGCTATTAGAAATCACACAGGAAATGGCCACTTCAGGCTTTTTATCCCCTAGTGATAGGATCACCCACATAAATTCCTGGGAACTTCCATTGTACTAGGTTTTTAGCACATTCCAGAGTGACCATTCCCATTCTGTTTTCTCTCCAGTACAATCTTCCCTCCCTGTCCTCCCCCAAAATCCTCCTGGTCCCATTCCCACCCTACTCCTTACCAAATACCCTCCCTCCATCTATCCCAGATGTCTACTCCATTTCCCATTCTCAGTGAAATTCAAATGTAGCCCTTGGTATCCTCTTTGTTACTTGGCTTCTTTGGGTCTGTGTTTTGTAGCATGTTTATCCTATATCTTATATTCATTTATATAATATATATATATAAATGAACATATACAAATTAATATACAAATATAAATATAAAGAAATATTCAACATCATTAGTCATCAAGGAAATGCAAATCAAAAAAATTAAGATTCCATCTTACACCTTTCAGAACGCTAAGATTAAAAACTCAAGTGACAACTCATGCTGATAAAAATATGGAGAAAATGAAATAGACCTTCATTGCTGATTGGAATGAAAACTTGTATAACCATGTTAAAAATAATTTTGGTAGTTTCTTAGAAAATTTGGCATAGTTCTCCCTCAAGAACCAGATATACCATCCCTGGGCATATGCCCAAAATATGCTCTACCGTACCACAAGGTATGTTCATAGTAATTTTATTCATAATAGCCAGAAACTGGAAACAACCAAGATGTCCCTCAACTAAAGAATGGATAAAGAAAATGTTGTATACTTATACAATAGCATATTACTCAGCTATTAAAACTAAGACATCATAAAAAAGGCAAGCAAGTGGATGGAACTAGAAAAGATTATCCTGAGTTCAATAAACTAGACCCAGAAATACAAACATGATATGTACTTAATTATAAGTGGATATCAACCATAAAATAGAGAATAAATATCCTACAATCCACAGATCCTAAAAAGCTAAATAACAAGAAGGGTCAAAGTGGAGAGACTTTAATCTCACTGAAAAGGCCAAGTAGAATAGACATCAGGAATGGATGAAGGGATAGAATTGGATTAGGGGAGAGGGAGGTGCAGGAGCAGGAGGGATCAAGTGTGGGGAGGAGTCCCAAGGTCAAACATTAGGCATAAACTGAGAGTCCCACAGAAGAGGGTGAAGAAGAATTGTAGGAGCCAGAGAAATCAAGAACTTTACAAGAACATGGCCCACAGAATCAGCTAAGCAGATCTCATAAGTGCTTACAGAGAGTAACCCAAAAATCAGGAAGCTAGCATGGATGTGAGCTAGGTCCTCTGCATCTATATTATGGCTTTGTAGCTTTCTGTTCTGGTGGGACTCTAACAATGGGTGTCGGGTTGTCTCTTATATTTTCGCCTGCTATTGCAACCCCATTCCTTCTACAGGGTTGCTCATACAGCCTTACTATATGGGTAGGTGCTTAGTCTTATATAACTCGTTATGCCTTGTCCATGTGAGATTATTCTTTTATGAAGAAAAATCAAGGAGTGGATCTCTGAGAGAGGGAAACTGAGGGGAAAGGAGATAGGAGGGGAGGGAGGGAAAACGAATGAAAGAATAATACATAAAAAGTATTTCTGCAAAAAAAGAGAATTGATTAACTTCCAAACATATACACAGTTTATAATGATGCATTATTTTATCTTAATTATTGGACAATATAGTCATGGTGACTATAGCCACATAAGAATTAAGTTTTATGTGGCCTAATGTATGTTATATTTTAAGAAATATTTTCATGACTCTAAAACTGACTAAATTTTAATTTGTGTGTCTTTTATTTTTTTTATCTGTGTTTTACTTTTGTTGATAATTTAAATCATTTTTTTTAAAGGGCTAAAAGCCTTTATGTTTTGTTGTTGTTGTTTTTTTTTTTTTTTGAACAAATGTCTTTTTTATTTTTTTATTTTTTATTAATTACACTTTATTCATTTTGTATCCCCCCATAAGCCCCTCCCTCCTCCCCTGCCGATCTCACCCTCCCTCCCCTTTCTGCATGCATGCCACTCCCCAAGTCCACTGATAGGGGAGGTTCTCCTCTCCTTTCTGATCTTAGTCTATCAGTTCTCATCAAAAGTAGCTTCATTGTCCTCTACTGTGGCCTGGTAAGGCTGCTCCCCCCTCAGGGGGAGGTGATCAACGAGCAGGCCAATCAGATTATGTCAGAGGCAGTCCCTCTTCCCATTACTATGTAACCCACTTGGACACTGAACTGCCATGGGCTACACCTGTGCAACGTATAGTCCTTGGTTGGAGTATGAGTCTCTGGGAAGTTCCCTGTGTTCAAATTATCTTGTTCTGTTGCTCTCCCTATGGAGTTCCCGTCCCCTCCAGCTCTTACTATTTCCCACTTCTTACATAAAATTCCATTCACTCTGCCCATCAGTTGGCCATCAGGCTCAGCATCTGCTTTGACAGTCTATACTGCAGAAGCTTTCAGAGGCCCTCTGTGGCAGGTTTCAAGGTTGTTTCCTGTTTTCTTCTGGCTTTCAGAGGCCCTCTGTAGCGGGTTCCGAGGTTGTTTCCTATTTTCTTTTTCTTCTGATGTCCATCCTCTTTGCCTTTCAGGATGGGGATTGAACATTTTAGTTAGGGTCCTCTCTTTTGCTTAGTTTGTTTAGATGTACAGATTTTAGTGGGTTTATTCTATATTGTATGTTTATATGAGTGAGTATATACCATGAGTGTCTTTTTGCTTCTGGGACAACTCACTCAGGATGATCCTTTCCAGGTCCCACCATTTACCTGCAAATTTCATGATTTCCTTATTTTTCATTGCTGAGTAATACTCCATTGTATAGATGTACCACAGTTTCTGCATCCATTCTTCAGTTGAGGGGCATTTGGGTTGTGTCCAGCTTCTGGTTATTACAAATAAAGCTGCTACAAACATTGTTGAGCAAATGTCCTTTTTGTGTACTTGCGCCTCTTTTGGGTATATGCCTAGGAGTGGTATGGCTGGATCTTGAGGAAGCGCTATTCCTAGTTGTCTGAGAAAGCGCCAGATACAAAATTAACTCAAAAAAATCAGTAGCACTCCTGTATACAAAAGACAAAAAGGCTGAGAAAGAAATTAGAGAAACAACACCATTCACAATAGCCACAAATGACATAAAGTACCTTGGTGTAACCCTAACCAAGCAAGTCAAAGACTTGTATGAAAAAAATTTCAAGTCTCTGAAGAAAGAATTATAGGAAGATATGAGAAGATGGAAAGATCTCCCATGCTCATGGCTTGGCAGGATTAACATAGTAAAAATGGCCATCTTATCAAAAGCAATCTACAGATTTAATGCAATTCCCATCAAATTGCCAACACAATTCTTTACAGACCTGGAAAGAAAAATTCTCAACTTCGTATGGAATAACAAGAAACCGAGAATTGCTAAAACAATCCTCTACAATAAAAGATCTTCTGGAGGTATCTCCATCCCTGATCTCAAGCTGTACTATAGAGCAACAGTTATAAAAACTGCATGGTACTGGCATAGAAACAGAATGGTGGATCAATGGAACCGAACAGAAGACCCAGAAATAAACCCACACACTTATGGACACCTGATTTTTGACAAAGATGCCAAAACCATACAATGGAAAAAAGATAGCATCTTTAACAAATGGTAATGGTCCAACTGGATGTCTACATGTAGAAAAATGAAAATAGATCCATACTTATCACCCTGCACAAAACTGAAGTCCAAGTGGATCAAAGACCTCAACATAAAACCAGACACATTAAATCGGCTAGAAAAAAAAGTGGGGAATACCCTAGAACTCATTGGTACAGGAGAAAACTTCCTGAACAGAACACCAACAGCACAGGCTCTAAGAGCCTTATTGACTGTATCTCAGAATGACACATATGGATGTAAGATGAGCTACATTTAATCATTTACTCCAGGTCACCCACACAGTAAATGTGGCAGAGTTGGAACTAAAAATCATTGCTACACATTCTATTTTCTCTCATTGAATATGATCAGTACATGACAAAAATGGTGCATGGTGCATCCTGATAGTAACATGGGATGGTGGAGCATTGAATGAGGAAGAGCTAAGAGATAATGTGAGAAGCAGCTACAGAGTGCTGACTGACATTGGGAGCAGCCCCCAAAAAGAAGGACAGTGGGTGTGAGTCACAATTGTGCACTTGCCTTTCTAAGACTATATATTTTAATATTCTACAGTTTAGTTCATATTTATTTAAAAGTGTTGCCCGATTAAACAACAGAATATTTATACAAGGATGTGCTATGTTCAAAAGGTTGTTGGATCTCCAATTGGACATTGTGCTCGATAAAAGTTGAAGTGTTATAATACTTTTATTTACCAACAACAATTACAATTGCATCTGTGATTTAAACTGCAATGGATGTTTAAAATAGAAACAATAAGTTAATAATTATGCTTATAATGAACAAAGCATGAATTTAACATAGTAATAATCTAAATAAAGTAAAAATATTTTGCAGGCAAATAATCCGTAAAGTCAAAGTTTGCATATGGTTAATTTAGAATATATTTTATGTGTGTAAACACACATATAATCTTCCTGAATAGTTAATAATTTCACTAATACAAATTAGCAACTTGAGACTAAGGGACTAGGAACGTTGTTGAGTTACTAATTACTAGAGTTAAAAGTAAATGACATTAGATTGGTCCATACAAGTAACATAATAAAATGTCATCCCAGGATGGTGCCCTGCACTTGTAATCCCATCACATGGAAGGCAGAGGTACCCTGATAACTGTGGTCTGCTAGCCAGCAATGCTAGCTAACTTGGGAAGATCCAAGCTAGTGAAAGAGCTTGTTGCAAAACAACGGCATTTGAGGTTGCACTCTAGCTTCCATACGCATGTATACACATAGCATACCCACAGGTAGATAAATCACACTAAGGAACACAGAAAATAATTAACCATATATATATATATATAAATATTTTAAATATATATATATTTAAAACCATGTGTAGTAGAATATAATATATATATATATTATATTCTACATCACATTTGAGATGATCTTTGCTATATCACTAATGATGGAAATTAAAATAAATGATTTCATGATGTTTACTTTGCTATGTATTTTCTCAAAGTCAGAAACACTAATATGGACTTAGTATAGCATAAAGTGATGTGTGTATAGTCAGAATTTTTTCTCACACAGCTGTCCTAGGGAGCAGTCAATAGAACAAATTTTTAAAATTCTGCCAGACAAGGAGTTTGTGCCCTTTCTTTGTCTCATGAATAGTAACTGTTATTTGTTTTTAATTTAAAAATCACATTTCCTGATGAGATTGTAATTAAGAAATTGTAATGTGGTAGGAAGTAGGACATGAACCAGAGAGAGAAGAATGGAGCGTGAAGATTCGAGGTACATTACATTCTCAGTGAAGAACAGAATGTAGCAATGACTGAATGCAAACTTGCTACTCCCCGGCTCACTTTAACTATTCAGCATGATTTGATATACTGCCTAGACAATGATGTTTAACCTACAAAGGGCTGAATCTTTTCTGCTCAGTTAAAATAGTGATGATATCACTCCAGGGCTATGCTCACAGACCACCTTGGTCTGGATTTGAACAATACTGGAGAGATTCCCTCAGTTGACTCCAGTGCCTGTCAATTCACTGCAACTAGGCAATAAGGTTGATGAACATTCTATAAAGCTTACAATTTTCAAATATTTTTCAGTCTGTGACTCTGGTGTATGTTCAAAGTACAATTTTTGAACTCTGGTGTATGTTCAAAGTACAATGTATTTTTGAATACATATATATATTCAATATATATGTGTGTGTATATGTGTCTTTTTATCTATCTATCTATCTATCTATCTATCTATCTATCTATCTATCTACCTATCTACCTACCTACCTATCTCCCTATCTACCTGTCACACACACAAACACAAACATATATCCTTTTTAAAAGTTTATATTTTTGGTATCTTAGTTTAATTTATTATTCTAATCCAAGGTAATGGAGAGTTTCTCTATTGTTTTCATTTAAATGCCTTATGTATTAACATTTTAAATCTTGGTGTCAAACATAACATTTTTCAAGACTTAGCTGTTATGTGTGTCAAGGTCCATAGATTTTTATATGGATATCTCCTGATTTACCAATACCATCTATTGAAAATTATTCTTTCTGCATTGCACTGCTTTTGGAATTCTTTCAAAAGTTTATTAACTTAATTTGCCTAATTCAGTGTTGAATATGCTTATATACATGTACCTTCATTTTTTAGATAATTTTGTGCTAATTATTTCTATGTTTTATAGAAGAGACATGTTTTGTATACTGTGTGTATGCACTTGTAATATTTGCTTTTATTACATAAGTCTGTCTCAGAATTGTTAATCTGGAATTGAAAAATAAATGGCTTACCAAGTTTGTTTGAGATTTATGTACTTCAATTTATTAGCTTGTTTAACAATGTCTTTTAGGTATTTTATATTTTTCTGATTTCCCAAATTTTTGTAGTTTTTAACTGAGAAGAGATGACAAGTATTCCCTGTTTATTGCTTGCTTTATATGATTTGTCTTTTTATCTATTCTGTTTTGTTGCAAAACACTTTGTTTCTGTTTTATCTTAGATTTCTGAGCCTCAGACCATACCTTTTATATCAGCAGCAACTGTATTTTCATTTAATGTTTCGTTTTATGAAAAATTCCAAAAGTCAAGTACAGTACCCTTGGGAAGATATTCTTTTTGGCAATTCTATTTTTTACAATAACTTTGTGGTTCATAATGCAGCTAAATAGATAAAAAAACGATAAGTGAGACATTTTAGATCAAATCTTTTAATAAATGTAAAGCATAAACTTCAGTTTAAAGTACTACTTGAAAATATTAATGATGAATAAATCACCTCTGTTCCTTTAAAACAGTAAACTATCTGAGCTTTCATCTAAACCAAAGCATAGCTCCTACAACCTTGTTTGATTTAAAGGAGAATGCTAGATCCAATTTTCTGTAATTATACTGCATGAAACTCTTGTCAGATTGCACAAACACATTTCAAAATGCAAGTTGATTTCTAGATCGACTCTACTGTATGTAGTGAATTGTTGAGTAAAAACCACACAACAGAACAGGAGCTTGGTTCGGTTTTGGGTAGCTGTTCTATTACACATGGTTGCTCTCAGAGGAAATGTTTATAATTCAAAATCTATATTTCAGTGGAATATGGTTAAATAAAAATTGTAGGAGTACGTCAGCCAGTAAATGTCCCATTTAATGATGGCATTGTCATTTGGTTCTGTGGTATTAGTGATATGGATGTAACAAATCTACATTTGTTAATAGCTTTAACCTCTTTAATCAAAGCATTACAAAACATTTCATTTGACTTTTTACATATTAATTTATGCTAAATTGTTTGGTAATATTTTGTATAATTTTATATTTTATAGTAATCTCATTATCAGACAAGTCACATTGTGATTCTTTTAGTATTTTGGTTTTATTTTAGGCTATTGTTCCTTATTTCAGGGTGTTTATAGTTCTTCCTTTGCCTATATTTAGAAAGACCTCAAGGGATGATAACAGGAAACAGCACTGTTATACTTGTACAGGACTCTTAGGGAGAATATTATGAACCATGGACAAAGAAAACTGTATATTTAATTTGCATCAGATAATGTATTAAAATTAAATGTATTGTGTTAGAAATATAGGATAAACATAGTAAAATCTGTACACTTAAAGAAACTAAGCAAGAAGGGGGACTCTGGGTAAGATGATCAATCCTCATTCAGAAAGGCAAATGGGGTAACATCTGAAGAATGAGAAAACAGGGAACAGCACAGAAGCCTACCACAGAGGGCCTGTGAAAGACTACTCAGCAAGGTATTAAAGAAGATGGTAAGATTCATAGCCAAACTTTGGGCAGAGTGCAGGGAATCTTATGAAAGAAGGAGGAGATGAAAGACCTTGAGGGGGCAAGATTTCCTCAAGGAGAGTCACAGAACCAAAAAAATCTGGAACCAGTGGTCTTTTCTGAGACTGATACTCCAACCAAGGACCATGCATGGAGATAAGCTAGAACCCCTGCATAGCTGTAGATCATGGCATCTCATTGTCCAAGTGGGTACCCTAGTAAGGGGAACAGGAGCTGTCTCTGACATGAACTCAGTGGCTGGCTCTTTGATCACCTTTCCCTGAGTGGGGTGCAGCCTTACCAGGCCACACAGGAAGACAAATCATCCAGTCCTGATGAGACCTGATAGGCTGGGGTCAGATGGAAAGGGAGGAGGACCTCCCCTATCAGCGGACTGTGGGAGGGGCATAGGAGAAGAGGGAAGAAAGATGGGATTGAGAGGGGAAGAGGGAGGGGACTACAATTTATTCATTGTAATTAATAAAAAATAATTAAAAATCAAAGAAGCAAATGATTAGGATTCATCTAACAATGTTCAAGGAATTGTTTCATTGCTTAAAAATCAGGTCATTGCCCATAAGAAAACAAGTATGACAATGTGTCTCCAGAAGAACTTGAGTTTTGTCAAAACATTGCTACTTTGGATTCAAGGTAACCATATGAAACACATGTACTGGCCATTACTTTTGTTCCTCTGTGTGGTGTAAGAAGTTGTAAGTTTGGTATTTTTTTTTTCTGTATTTGTGTTCCTTACACAGTGTAATAAGTATTTGCCATCTTCTCAAAGTTTGAAAAAGAAAAAAAATGTAAGATGGTTAATTTCTGTTATAAATTTCATTGGACTAAGAAATATAGTCACTGCTGAAACACTTGTGTCTTCCTTGCAGGAAATGTCAAGACAGTATTTAATGAGGGATAACACTTTGCCTGTGTTTGAATGTCCATGTTTGCCATTCAAGCCTCACTTCCCAGCCCTTGCAATAGATCTGTGATTGCAACAGGCATATTCTGAGAGGGAAACAAAGCATCAACTGCTTGGAGCATAAGAGATCTCAGACAGCTGTAATCCTGAGAAGAACAGTATGTGGTAAGATAGGCTTCAGTAAGACAAATTCTTTAATGGATGGATCAAAGGCTACTTAAACCTTTGAGCTTTCACAGTGAGTATACATCATTGGATAGGGCCAGAGTGTTATGGATGCCTCATTTTCATAAGGAGGAATTACAGATGCTGTTGGATATGACCTCATAAGGAGAAAATAAATTTAATGTGTCTACTGTCTTATGTGACCTTCTCCAAAGGTATGGGTATGGGTGGGGGATGGAGGACAAAGGTAGATAGGGAACATTCCTACTCCTGTTAATCTCAGAACAAGATTTCTGGGAGTTGAGCATGCCTTGATTCCAACTGCTTCTTGCTCTGGGCCAGTTTCCTTCAGTCACATGGCTTCAAGAGTCATGCATATCTAACTGGCTGGAGTCATGGACTGAAAAACAAATACAGAAATAAACCAAAAAAACAAAATAAAACAAACAAACAAATAAAAATGCATTGAACACAGGCATGGCTTGTTTCTGCTTCCCCAGGTTGTGAGCAACAGAACCATTTGTTTACTACTATATCCTACAGTCTCTGAAGATCAAGCACCACTTACCATGATTGGCTATAATCTCAAGGCCATGGGCCAGAGAAGCCTTCCTACTGAAAGACGATTTTTATTTTTTTACTGTTGGCTATAACATATTAACAATAACTAGTACATATTGCTTAGAATGGGATCTTCTAAAAACTAATTAAGCAGAATCTTATCTCCCATATCTTTCCCCATTTGTTAAAGGGCTGCTACATTTAAAAATGTAAATATTTTTGGCAACCATCCTCTGGAAGGAAAAATTACGCTCCTTTTTTCTAAAGATTGTGTTACATGATACTAAGTACTAATTCTGCCCCATTGAAACTATTATTTCTGTATAAATAAATTTACAACATGATAAGAAAGTTAACAGAGGTATTTCCATAATAACTATAAATAACAACCCCCAAACTTATGAACTTATGGGATACAATAAAAGTAGTTCTGAGAAGTAAGTTCATATCACTAAGCAACAACAAAAATACCTAGAGAGATTTTACACTAGCAACTTAATAAGGCAAATGAAACCTCTAAAACAAAAAGAAGTAATTACACCCAAGAGGAGTAAACAAGAAGAAATAATCAAACTCAGGGCTGAAATCAATAAAAAAGAAAAACAAAATAGTATAATACAAATAATCAATGAGACATTGAGAAAATCAACTAGATAGACAAGCATTATACAAACTAAAAGATGTAGAGAGAATATCCAGATTTACAAAATCAGACATGAAGAGTTGGTTCTTTGAAAAAAAACCAACAACACTGACACTGACAAACCTTTGGCCAAATTATCCAAAACTCAGAAAATAAGATCGAAATTAACAAAATACAATATGTAAGTAGGTTCTATAACAACAGATACTGTGGAAATCCAGAGAATCCTGAGGAGATACTGTGAAATACCTATAATCTACAAAAGAGGGAATAACAAAAAGTGGATAATTCCTTGATATGTACCATTACCTATGTTAAATGAGCATCAGATAAATAACTTAAATAGAACTTTTACCCCTAGTGAAATAAAAGCAACCATAAAATCCAATTGAAAACCCAGTGCTGGATGGATTTAGCACAGAATTCTACCAGATTTTTAGAGAAGAGTTAATGCACAATTCATGATGCCACAGTTACCCTCATACACAGACTCCATAAAGACCCAACAAAGAAAGAGAATTAGAGACTAATTTTCCTATAAACACTGATGTAAAATATTCAATAAAATACTAGAAAACTGAATTCAAGAACATATCAAAAAGATCATCCTGTGTGATCAAGTAGGCTTCATCCCAGAGATGAAGGGGAGTTTCATTATATGAAAATCAACATAAGTAAGAAACTTTATAAACAATTTAAAAGAAAAAAAAAACACATAATCATGTCATTAAATACAGAAAAGTTTTCTGGCAATATGCAACATTGCCTCCTGATTAAAGCGTTTGAGAGATGAGGGATACAAGGATCATATCTAAATATTTCAAAGCTTATTTACAAGCAAGCCTATAGCCATCATCAAATTGAGTGGAGAGAAACTCAAAGCATTTCCACTACAATCAGGAATGAGAAAAGGTTGTTCACTCTCCATATTTATTTAACATAGTACTTGAAGATCTAGTCAGAGAAAAAGGCAACTGAAGGAGATCAAGAGGATACAAATTGGAAAGGAGGAACTCAGTGTATCCTTGGTTATAGATGATATAACAGTATACATAAGTGATCCTAAAAATTCCACCAGGAAACTACTACAGCTAATACACACTTACACCAAAGCAGTTGGATACAAAATTAGCTCAAAATAATCAGTAGAACTCTTATATAAAAAAGGCAAACTGTCTGAGAAAGAAATGGGAAAACCTTTCACAATAGCCTCAAATAATATAAAATATCTTGGAGTAACTCTAACCAAGCAAGTGAATGACTTTTATGATAAAAACTTTAATTCTCTGAAGAAATAAATTTAATACAATCTCAGAAGATGGGAAGATTTTTCCATCCTCAGGTATCCATAGAATTAACATAGTAAAATGTGTCATCCTACTAAAAGCAATCTACAGAGTCAATGCAGTCCCAAGAGAGCTCCAACACAATTCTTCACAGACCATAAGATAGCTCATATTCTTAGGGAAAAACAAAACAAAACAAAAAAACTGAACATAACTAAAACAACCCGGAAAAATAAAAGAACTTCTGGGGGCTTTCATCATTTCTCATTTAAAGTTATACTACCAAGCTATAGTAATAAAATCTCATGGTTTTGGAATAAAACTCACATTGATCAGTGGAATCAAAATGAAGACCCAGACATACCTATGGGTCCCTGACTTTTCAAAAAGAATTCATAAATACTCAATGGCCAAAAGACAGCATCTTCAACAAATGTACTTTTCAAACTGGTTGTCTGCATATAGAAGAATGCAAACAGATACATTCTTTTCATTCTTCACAAAACCCAACTACATATGGATGGAATACCCCAACAATCCTGAAGATACCTGATAAGCTAGCGACAGATGTAAGGGGAGAAGGACCACCCCTATCAGTGGACTTAGAAAGGGGCAAGGAGGAGATGAGGGAGGGAGGGTAGGATCGAGAGGGAATGAGCAAGGGAGCTACAGCTGGGATAGAAAGTAAATAAACTGTGTAGCCCAGGCTGGCCTCAAACTCGTGATCCTCCTGCCTCTGCCTCCTTCAGCAAATCCTACCGGTGTGCACCAATAGCCAGAACCTGGAAACAACCCAGATGTCCATCAACGGAGGAATGGGTACAGAAATTGTGGTATTTTTACACAATGGAATACTACTCAGCAATCAAAAAGGAGGAAATCATGAAATTTGCAGGCAAATGGTGGGATCTAGAAAAGATCATCTTGAGTGAAATATCCCAGAAGGAGAAAGACAAACACGGTATATACTCACTTATATAGACCTATAAGATATAATAAACATAATGAAATCTATACACCTAAAAAAGATAATCAAGAGAGCGGACATGGGGTAAGATTATCAATCCTCGTTTTGAAAGACAGATGGGATACGCATTGAACATTGACAGGAGTTTACTGAGCGCATTGAAAAGACTCTAACTAGCAGTGTTTTCAAAGCAAAGACTCATGACCAAACCTTTGGCAGAGTACAGGGAATCATAAGAAAGAAGGGGAGTTAGATTGATGAGGAAAGGATAGGAGCTCCACAAGGACCAAAGATATCTGGGCTCAGGGTCTTTTCTGAGACTGACATGCAATCAAGGACCATGTATGAATGTAACCTAGAACCTCTGCTCAGATGTAGCCTGTGGTAGCTCAGTAACCAATTGGTTTCCCATAGTGAGGGGAACAAGGACTATTTCTAACAGGAACTCAATGACTGGCTCTTTGGCCTCCCCACCCCCCAAGGGAGGAGCAGTCCTGTTAGGCCACAGAGGAGAGCTTTGCAGCCAGTCCTGAAGATACCTGATAAAACAGGATCAGATGAATGGGTTGGAGGTCCCCCCTATCAGTGGACTTGGCAAGGGGCACGGTGGAGATGAGGGAGGGAGGGAGGGAGGGACTGGGAGGGAATGAGGGATCGGCACACGGCTGGGGTACAGAGTTAATAAAATGTAACTGATAAGAGAAAAATAAAATACAAAAAAAGAAATTAAATAAACTGTAATTAATATAAAAAATAAAAATAAAATAAAAAATTCTGAAGAAAAAAAAACAGTTATACTAAAGCAGATAGAAGAGAAAATGTGAAATAAACTTGAACTTATTGGAATAGAAGACTTCCTAAACAGAACTGTTGTTTTGCCTCTTCCAGCCTCAATGTGATGGTATTGCTTTAACTTATTACATTTTATTTCGTCATGTTTGGTTGTTACAACACAGTGACCTATTATTTTAAAATGAGACACATAAATGGAGTAGATCCAGAAGGAAAGAGAGGAGGAGAGGAACTAGGAAGAGATTGGGAAGGCAAAATGTAGTCAGAATATATGAAAAAAAAAATTTATTTATTTATTTTTTTTATTATTTTTTTTTTTTTTTGCATTTCACAGAACTGTTTAATTGGTATATGACTTGAAGCCTGGTATCATTATTTTCTAACTTCTTAGTTATTCAAATATGAAGAATGTGTTTTTCTTTTTCCTCTCTCCCCTTCACATCTAATCTCTACGTTACCTCAATTATACTTTTCTTTTTTCTTTTTAGTTACATTTTGTTAACTCTGTGTCCCAGCTGTATCCCGCTCCCTCATTCCCTCCCCAACCCCAAAAATCTATTTTCAATAAAAGGAAAAAAAAAGGAAAATAAAGAAATGTAAGAGGTACCCTAGGGTTACTCAAGTCAAGTGTTTTTCTCTTTACTATTTTCAGCAAATTTATCAATAATATTAATTTATCTCTAGTGATTAAATTATAGTTTCTGAAATAATTTAAACAGAACATAGGACTAAAAGAAATTTTTTCCATATGAAGGTGAGAATTTTTCCTTCAAGGTCTGAATGCAGACAATCAGTGTGAAGAGTACATTTGTTGAAGATGCTGTCTTTTGGCCATTGAGTATTTATGAATGCTTTATCAAAAATCAGGGACCTCCGAAAGGCTCTGTCCTGCAGACTATCAATGCAGATGCTGAGACATATGGGCAACCTTTGGGCAGAGTGCAGGGAATCTTATGAAAGAAGTGGGAAACAGTAAGATCTGGAGAGGACAGGAACTCCACAAGGAGATCAATACAACCAAAAACTTTGAGCACAGGGGTCTTTTCCTGAGAATGATACTCCAACCAAGGACCATGCATGGAGATAACCTAAGACCCCTGCACAGATGTAGCCCATACCAGTTCAGTATCCAAGTGTGTTCCATTGTAATAGGAACAGGGACTGTCTCTGACATGAACTGATTAGCCTGTTTTTAATTACCTCCCCCTGAGGGAGAAGCAGCATTATCAGGCCACAGAAGAAGACAATGCAGCCACTCCTGATGAGACCTAATTAACTAGGATCAGAAGGAAGGAAAAGAAGTCCTCCTCTATCAGTGGACTTGGGGAAGGGCATGCATGCAGAGGGTGGAGGAAGGGAGGGATTGGGACAGGAGGAGGGAAGGAACCACATGGGGGATACAAAGTAAACAAAGTGTAATTAATAAAGAATTAAAAAAAGAAAGTTTTTTTTTAAAGAAATTTCCCTAGTGCAATTGTTTCCCTAACATGATTACACATACTATCATTTTGATTAAGGAAAATGAAACAAAAGAAAAGTTAGATAGATTCAAAAGGTTGCCTTCAAATAATGAGTATGGTAAATTAAAAATACAAATTTCAAAATAAGAAAGAATTTGGAATGAAAGAAGAATAAGAATATCAGAAGACACCATACAATCACACAACTTATTACAACAAGATTATCTAATTTTATTGTGAAATTCATGTCCATAAGGTACTTCATGGTTTTAAAACTCTTTGTGAAGTTTAAAAAAAAAATTGCAATGTTTTTGAATTTTTAATTCATATAAAATAACTCTGTAACTAATGGATATTTGTTTTAGTGTCAATAATTATTGTGTTTGTGAATATTTAACGTACAATATTAATCATTTAAAAGATAAAAAGCTTCATTCCATAATATTTTAAATTAATAACGTGTTTTTGAGAAAAAACAAAATAAATAAATAGCTTAATGATACAACACATTATGAGAACAAGCCAAAAGAGAACAAAGCAAATCAAAACCCAGTTAATACCAAGAAATACTGAAAATCAGACTAGAGTGCAGAGAAAAATAAGTCAATACCACAAATCAACACATTTAAGAGCTGGATCTTTGGGAAAACACACAATATTTAGACACACTTGGGCCAATTTACTTAGAAAAAGAAAGAGATGACTGAAATTAACAGAATAAGAAATGAACAGGAAGCATTACAACTTAAAGGAAAAAATGTAGACTTCTGTAAAGAAATATTTTCAAATCCTGTATTATATTAAGCTGGAAAACCAAAAAGTAACATATGACTATTTGGGTTCATTTGAACCAAAACAATTACACCAAGAAGAAACAAACAATCAGAAGAGACCCATAACAAATTTGCAGGCAAATGGTGGGAATAAGAAAAGATCATCCTTACTGAGGTATCCCAGAAGAAGAAAGACACACATGGTATATATTCACTTATAAGTGGATATTTGACATAATATAGGATAATCATACTAAAATCTGTACACTCAAAGAAGCTAAGCAAGAAGGAGGACCCTGGGTAAGACGCTCAGTCTTCATTCAGAAAGGCAAAGGGGATAGATATTGGAAGGTGAAAATAAGGATCAAGACAGGATCCTGTCCTCTCCAGCTCTTACTATTTCCTACTTCTTACATAAGATTCCATGCACTTTTCCCAACAGTTGGCCATAAGTCTCAGCATTTGCTTTGATAGTCTGCAGAGCAGAGGCTTTCAGAGGCCCGCTGTGGCAGGTTCCTAAGTTGTTTCCTGTTTTAGGAGAGGAACAGAACCAGAAAATTTGAACACAGGGAACTTCCCAGAGACTCATACTCCAACCAAGGACTATTCATGGAGATAACCTAGTACCCCTGCACAGATGTAGCATATGACAGTTCAGTGTCCAAGTAGGTTACATAGTAATGGGAAGAGGGACTGCCTCTGACATAATCTGATTGGTCTGCTCCTTGATCACCTTCCCCTGAGTGGGGAGCAGCCTTACCGGGCCACAGAAGAGGACAATGCAGCAACTCCTGATGTGATCTGATTGACTAAGATCAGAAAGAAGGAGAAGAGGACCACCCCATCAGTGGACTTGGGAAGGGACATGCATGAAGAAGGGGAAGGGAGGGTGGGATCGGGAGGGGAGGAGGGAGGGGCTTATGGGGGGATACAACATGAATAAAGTGTAATTAATAGTAAAAAAAAAAAAAAAAAAAAAAGACAGGATCTTACCACAGAAGCCTCTGAAAGACTCTACTCAGCAGGGTTTTAATTTTAAAGTGGATGCTGAGACTCATAGCCAAACTTTGGGCAGAGTGCAGGGAAACTTATGAAAGAAGTGGGAGATAGTAAGACCTAGAAGAGTCTGAAGCTCCACAAGGAGAACAACAGAACTGAAAAATCTGGGCCTAGGTTTTTTGTTTGTTTGTTTGTTTTTTTCTGAGACTGATACTTCAAACAATGATCATTCATGGAGATAACCTGGACCCCCTGCACAGAGGTAGCCTGTGGCAGCTCAGTCTCCAAATGGAGTTCTTAGTAAGGGAAACAGGGGCTGTCTCTGTCATGAACTCAGTGACTAGCTCTTTGATCACCTCTCCCTGAGTTGAGAAGAGCCTTGCTAGGCTACAGAGGAGGACATTTGCAGCCAGTTGTGATGAGACCTGATAGGCTAGGGTCTGATGGAAGGGGAGGAGGCCTCCACTAACAGTAGACTGGGGAAGGGGCATGGAGGATATGAGCGAGGGAGGGAGGGAGGGAGGGATTAGGAGGGAATGTGGGTGAGTCTACAGCTGAGATACAAAGTGAATAAATTGTAATACAAACAAACAAACAAACAAGGCATGCTGCATTTTGAAATAGTAAAAAAAAAAAGAAAAGAAAAGAAAAAAAAGGAAAAACAAAAACTAAGGAAAGTGAAATATTAATAAAAATTCTCCCAGCTTAAAAAAAAAATGTCATGGCAAGGTACAGTCAACGTGTATTTCTCCCAGGCATTCAGAGAAAATCTTCATTCAGTCTGCCTTCAACTATTCAAAAGAATAGAAACAGAAACTAGACTCCTAAACTCCTTTTATGGTATAAGTATTATTTTAATACCAAATCAGGTAAATACAAAATAAGAACAAAGAAAAGAAGGATTGAAGGATGATTAAAAAAAAAGAGAGAGAAAGTAAACTACAGAAAAAAATACAGACTATCATTTCTGAAGAACAAAGACTCAATATGCTCACCAAAATATTTGCAAAACAGAAAATATATACATCAATAAGACAATGTAATTCCCATCAAAATACCATCACAATTCTCTACAGAACTTTAAAGAAAAATTCTTAATTTTATATGGAAAAAAAAAACAGAATTGTTAAAACAGCCCTGAAAAAGAACAGACCTTCTGGAGGTGTTTTCATCCCTGACCTCAGGCTGTACTAGGGAGCAAGAGTAATAGATACTACTTGGTACTGGAATAGAAACAAAGTGGTGGCTCAAGGGAATCAAATCAAAGATCCAGCAATAAACCCACAAACCTACCAACATTTGGTTTTTGACAAAGAAGCCAAAACCATACCATGGAAAAAAAGATAGCATTTTCAACAAACGGTGCCAGTCTAACTTGATGTCTGCATTTAGAAAAATGCAAATAGATCCATATTCATCATCCTACATGAAACTACAGTCCAAGTGGATCAAAGCCTTCAAAGACCTGACACACTAAACCTTAGACGACAAATTGGGGAAGAGCCTTGAACTAGTTGGCACAGGAAACAATATCCTTAACAGAACACTAACAGCATAGGCTCTAAGATCAACAATCAATAAATGGGACCTCCTGAGAATGAAAAGCTTCTGTAAAACAAAGGACACTGTCATCAGAACAAAATGACAGCCTACAGATTGGGAGAAGATCGTCACCAACCCTACATCTGACAGAGGGTTAATATCCAGGATATATAAATAACAAGTTAAACACCATCAAACCAAGTAATCCAGTTAAAAAATGAGGTTCAGAGCCAAAACAGAGAATTCTCGCCAGAGGAATATGGGATGATGGATAAACACTTAAAGAAATGTTCAGCATCCTTATTCATCAGGGAAATGCAAATCAAAATGACCCTGAGATTTCACCTTACACCCATCAGAATGGCTAAGACTAAAAACTCAAGTGACAATGCACACTGGAGAGGTTGTGGATAAAGGGAAACCATTCTCTGTTGCTGGTGGGAATGTATACTTGTATTTCCAGATTCTGGCTTTTAGAAATAAAGCTGTTATAAACATAGTGGAGCAAATATCCTTGTCGAATGGTAGAATACCTTTAGTTTATATGTCCAGGAGTGGTATAGCTTGATGTTGAGGTAGCACTATACCTAATTTTCTGAGAAAGAGACATATTTATTTCCAAAGTGGTAGGACCTGTATATATATATATATAACTTTAAATCTCTGAAGGAAGAAAAAAGCAACATTAGAAGATGAAAAGATATCTATGGTCATGAATTGTGGAAACTAATATTGTGAAATGACCATTCTACCAAAAGCTATTTATTAATTCATTACAGTGACATTCAATTCCCTAATCTCATTCTTCACATATATAGAAAGCAAAACTGAAAATTTATTTGGAACCACACAAAAAAAAACAATAAGAAAAAATACTTGGTAATAAACAATCCCCAGAAAAATGAAGAATGTATGAGGTTTTACTATTCCAGAACATCAGATATATTATAGACCAAATATTAAAAAATAACAGCATGGCTCTGTCAGAACAAAACAAAATTAAAAAAACAGCAAATCAGACAAGGAATCTAATGGAAAAAATTGAAGACTCATTTTTTTTTCAAATATTAATACCTGTAACTTTTGTCACTTAATATTTACAAAGATTAAAAGATTATTATAAAATGAAACCATCTTCAACAAATGGAGCTTGAAAAAGTAGCTGTGTATATGCAGTAGAATGAAATCAAAACAGTATCTATCACCTTGGACAAAAACATAGATTATCTTAAAACTTGAAATACTAAAAGTGTTAGAAGACAGCATGGGCAGTAACCTATATGACATAAGTATGTGAAAGGATTCTCTGAACAGGATTCTATGTTCTCAAGCATTTAGGCAAAAATTTATCAAGCAGTATTTTATAAAACTAAGAATTTTCTGCACGGGTATAGAAACAGCCAACAACATAAAGGAAGCCTAAAGAATGAGAGAGAATCTTTGCCAGGTATACACCTGACAGATTTAATATCTAGAACATTTGAAGAAGTCAAAAAATTGTCCACCATACCACAGGAACACTTTCTCAACTAAGTTCATAGAAGTTCATTAATAATAGCCAGATACTGAAAACAACCTAGATGTCTCTCAACCTAAGAATGGATAAAGAAAATGTTGCATATTTACATAATGAACTATTACACAGCTGTTAAAGAAAATGATACCTTGAAATTTACATCAAAATAGAATTGGAAAAAATATCCTGAGTGATGTTATCCAGACCCAGAAAGACAAACATGGTATTTACCCACTTATGAGTGAATATTAGCCATAAAGTGGAGGATAATCATGCCACAATCCACACACCAAATGAAGCTAAGTTACAAAAAAGGCTCAAGCAGGAAAACTGGAATCTCACTGAGAAGGGAAAATAGAACACGTTGTGGGTGGATGGGGGGGACTGGACAGGATGGGAAAGAGAATGGGGGTGGAAAGAGAAATGATCAGGTGGGGGATGGAGGGAGTGAGAGAGACAATTGGAATCAGTGTGTGGGAGGTCATCTCTGGGAAAACTAGGGCAATGGAAACTCCCAGGAACCTAAGACTCCTATCAATGGGGAATATGTACCTGAACTGGCAATCTCCTGTAACCTGGCAAGACTTCCAATGGAGGTATTGGGTCACCAACACAGCCACAAAACATTCAACCTATAATTTGTCCTGCCTACAAGATATTCAGGGGTGAAAATGGAGCAGAAACTAAGGGAATGGCAATCCATGAGGGGCCCAACTAGAGACCCACGCCATGACGAGGAGCCCACTTCTGACACTATTAATGAATTTCTGCTATACTTTCAGACAGGAATTTAGCAGAACTGTCATTTGAGAGGCTTCACTCAATAACTGATGGAAATTGATGCAGGGACCCATAGCTAACTATTGGGTGAAACTTGGGGAATCCTTCAGAACTTGTAGGAGTCAGAGGGATTAAAGACACCAGAGGAAAACCAACAGACACAAGTAACCAAGGTCACAGAGGCTCACAGAGACTGAAAGTTCAACTAGGGAGCATGCATGGGACTGACCTATGCCCTCTGCACATATATAACAGTTGCACAACCTGGTCTTCATGTGGGACTACTAACAGCAGGAGCAGGTACCTTCTGTGACTCTGGTGCCTGCCCTAGGGACCCTTTCCTCTAACTGGACTGCTTCTTCTGGCCTTCAGAGGAGAACATGCACCGAGTCTTACTTCAACTTGATATGTCAAGGTGGGTTGATACCAATGTGAGGTCTCCCCTTTTCTGAAGAAAAAAGGAGGAAGAGTGGATGGGGGGGAAGGGAGGCAGTAAAAGGAACTGGGAGAGAAGAGGAAAAATAAACTGCAGTAGGATATAAAGTACATGAACATAAAAACAAACGAATACTATGTCTTATGAGTTATTGACCATTGTTGCCTTCCAGAAGTATGCAGTAAATCCATATTGTTGAAGACGCCATGTACTTCAGACACCGAGTCAGAGAACCATGTTCTGTAAATTACTTGAATGCCTCCTTGAAGACTAATTTTTATGGTACTAGAATGCACCACACGAGCTTGCATAAAATGGGAATAACCAATACTTCTACTCACTTACAATGACTATGTGACACATTGGCTAGAATTGCAAGACAACCCTAATGGTTCAGTAATGTGCATACCTTCATGCTACCCAACAGCTCTCTAACTGAACTCAAGACCTGCTCAACATGAAGGGAACTGCCTGGTACGGGAAACCTAGCCAACTACATGCTAGTTCCCTCCAACATCCACGACTTCTCTCACACTGGTTAGTTGGCCAACAGATGGAGTCTACTACAGAAAACTACAATCAATCAAAATGCAGAGTGTGACACCCAGTGGATACCGCTACAAAACACTCTTGCACCTAAGGCTCGGAGAACACGGTGAACGAGGGGACAAAAATATTGTAAGAGACAAAAGATCAGAAAGTTTGCAGTGAAATTGTGTCTACAAGTCATATCAGAAGCTACACCCATAAAGTCTCCCCGTCATGACAGTCTAAATATGAGCTGAACAAGAATATCATCAACAGACATTTTAATGTGGTTCAAGAAAGCCAGTGAGGCTTCTGCCCTATACAAGGAACAAAGGAATGCTGCAAATAGGAGAAATAGTTTTCTATTCCCCAGGGAATAGCACGACAATTTGTTATCCCATACCAAATAATCAGCCCTGAAAAGATACATACAGGAAACATTACACAGACTGAGTAAGTTATGTTTAGGAAGATCAAGTTGCCCATTCTGCAAGTATATTATTGATCAATGATAATGAATGTAGTTGTCTATATTTCAGCTGGATTGATTTTTAACATTTTCAGAAAATGTGATAAAGAGGATCCAGACAGTTCTGATGAGTCCTGATAGGCTAGTGTCTCATAGTAGGGGAGGAGGAGCTCCCTTTTTAGGAGACTATGGAAGGGACATGAGGGGAAGAGAGAGGGTCGGTGGGACCAAGAGGAGATGAGGGTGGGAGCTACATCCAGGATACAAAGTAAATAATTGTTAATAATAATAACAATAATAATAATTTCAAAAAAGAACAAAGTGTGATAACTACTTTAAAATATACAGTACTATCAATAAATAGGAGCATTTTGAAAACCATAAATATAAAATTTTCTGGTTTTTAGCTGAGCTGTGAGTTAGATAAAACCAACTAAGAATTCAAGATTTTGCTCATTTATGCTGTATTCAATAATTTGTTTAATATGATAATAAAGCTAAAAAGGCTTAATCATTTTACTATAAGTGTTATCATTATATATGATAAAAGTTTTTTCTGATCTTTTTTATTAGCTATTATTTATTACAATTCATTCATTTTGTATCTCGGCTGTAGCCCTTCCCTCATCTCCTCCCATTCCTACCCTCTGTCCCTCTTCTTCCACTGTGCTCCTTTCCTAGTCCATGATAGAGGAAGTCCTCCTCCCCTTCAATTTGACGCTAACCTATCAGGTTGCATAGGACTGCCTGCACTGTCTTCCTCTGTGGCCTGGCACAGCTGCACACACCTAGAGGAGATGATCAGAGAGCCAGCAACTGAGTTTATGCCAAAGACAACACCTTTCCCCCTTACTAGGGAACCCACTTGGAGACTGAGTCTATAGGTTACATCTGGGCAGGAGTTTTAGGTTTTTCATGCATGGTCTTTGGCTGGGATATGAGTCTCTGCTGAGACCCCTGGGCCCAATATTTTTTTTTTGGTTCTCTTGGTCTTTTTGTGCACCTCCTGTCCCCTTCTTTCTGTCTTCTTATTTCACAACATTCCCTGCACTCTGTTAAACGTTATGCTAAGATGTGTAAGTCATTAATTTATAATAAACTTGGTCTTCGCTATATTGGTAAAAGAAAAATTATTTTCTCAGTTAAAAATTTTACAAAATGCTATACAAGATAATTTCTGTATAAATATTTTCATGTACCAGATAATATGTAATAATGCAATAACAGACTAATTGTTTTACATAAAAATAAATTAGTAGTTTAAGTTTATTTCCTCACTATCGTATCTGTCCAACCTCCTGTGAATTTTCAATGTAAAAATGTATTTCCAACACATGCTGGAGAGGATGTGGAGAAAGGGAACCCTCCTCTATTGCTGGTTTTTACAATGTAAACTTGTACAAACATTTTGGAAATCAATCTGAGGCTTTCTAGGACAATTAGGAATAGTGCTATCTCAAGATCTAGCTATACCATTCATAGGCATATAATCAAAATATGCTTAGCTACACAACAATGATATTTGCTCAACTATGTTCGGAGCAGCTTTATTAACCAAGAAGCAGAATAAAACATTGATTATAATCACTTAGAAGTGGATATGAGGAGTGGCTGCATTGTCTTTTTCTGTGGCCTGATAATGCTGCTTCCCCATCAGGGGGAGTTAATTAAACAGCAGGCCAATCAGTTCATGTCAGAGACAGTCCCTGTGCCTATCACAATGGAACCCACTTGGATACTGAACTGCCATGGGCTATATCTGTGCAGGGGTCTTAGGTTATCTCCATGCATAGTCCTTGGTTGGAGTATCAGTCTCAGGAAAGACCCCTGTGCTCAGATTTTTGGGTTCTGTTGCTCTCCTTGTGGAGTTCCTGTCCTCTCCAAATCTTACTGTTTCCCACTTCTTTCCTAAGGTTCCCTGCACTCTGCCCAAAGGTTGCCCATATGTCTCAGCATCTGCATTGATAGTCTGCAGGGCAGAGCCTTTTAGAGGTTGTCTGTGTCACGCTCCTGACTTGTGCCACTCCTGATGAGACCTAATTGACTAGGATCAGAGGGAAGGAAAAGAAGTCTTCCCTATCAATGGACTTGAGGAGGCATGCATCAGAGGGTGGAGGAAGGGAGGGATTGGGAAGGGAGGAGGGAGGCAACCACACGGGGGATACAAAATGAATAAAGTGTAATTAATAAAGAATAAAAAAAGAAGTGGATATTAGTAATATAATATAAGATAAACATGCTAAAATCTATAGTTTTAAAGAAGCTAAAAAAGGAGCACCCTAGGAAAGATGTTTTATCCTTATTCAGAAGGGCTGTCTCTGACATGAACTCAGTGGCCAGCTCTTTGATCACCTCCCTCTGTGGAGTGCAGCCTTGCCAGGACACAGAGGAAGATCATGCAGTCAGTCCTGATGAGACCTGATAGCCTAGAGTCAGATAGTAGGGGAGGAAGACCTCCCCTATCAGTGGACTAGGGCATGGGTAGAGGAGAGAAGAGGAAGAGAGATTGGGATTGGGAGGATATGAGCAAGGGAGCTATAGACAGGATACAAAGTGAATAAATTCTAATAAATAAAGAAATAAATAGATTAATAAATAAATTAATCAATTAATACATAAATACGTATTTTCAAATATAAATATAAATGTTTATAGGAAAATGAGTTATGAAAATATTGGAAAAAAGAAAAAGAATGTAAATGAGAGTTAAGTATAAAGACAATTCTGACAGACTTAAATTTTGTTTTATTCTATTTTGAGAGTATAATACCGTCCTATCATCCCTCTCCCCCTTCCTCTATTCAAGCCTACCATATGTCCCTCATTTCTTGGCATGATCTTTTTTATTATCATTTGTTTATATATATTATATATCACATTGGTATTCCTAAATATAACTTAGCCTGTAAAATGTTACTTGTATGTATGTATGTGTTTATGTATATGTGTATGTATGTATGTATGTATGTATGTTTGTATGTATGTATAGTGCTGTGGCTAGGGTCTCAAAGGAGTTAAAGTTGTGGTTCATAACAACTTAACACTTCCCTCTGGGCTATGGTTGTCAGTCCCAAGGCAGCTGGGTACAACATATCATGGATTCTTTCCCAACACTGCTTCATTATCTTTCTGCTGAGTCTGTCCCATTTTCCCCTGCAAAAAGTTGATTACACCAATGTACTCCTTAATAAACGTGCTTGCTATAAGTCAGCAGGATATGCAAGGTTTCCTGGTAGATGCTTTTTTTGCATTTTTTTTTAATTTTCATTTTTATTAATTACACTTTATTCACTTTGTATCCCGCCATTGCCACCTCCCTCCTCCCCTCCCAATTCCAACATCCCTCCCCCTTCTCCATGCATGCCCCTCTCCAAGTCCACTGATAGGGGAGGTCTTCCTCTCCCTCCTTCTGGTCCTAGTCTATCAGGTCTCATATGGAGTGGCTCCACTGTCTTCCTCTGTGGCCTGGTAAGGTTGCTCCCCACTCAGGGGGAGGTAATCAAAGAGCAGGCCAATGAGTTCATGTCAGAAACAGTCCCTGTTCCTATTACTATGGAACCCACTTGGGCAATGAACTGCCGTGGGCTACATCTGAGCAGGGGTTCTAGGTATCTCGTAGTTTATCTAGTTTATCTCTAATGGTTTTGGTTGGAGTATCAGTCTCAGAAAAGACCCCTGTGCCAAGATTTTTTTTTGGTTCTGTTCCTCTCCTTGTGGAGCTCCTATCCTCTCCAGGTCTTATTATTTCGTACTTCTTTCATGAAATTTCCTGCACTCTGTCCAAAGATTGGCCATAAGTCTCAACATCTGCTTTGATACCCTGCAGGGTAGAGCCTTTCAGAGGCTGTCTGTGGCAGGCATCTGTACTTTTCCATGTTTTCTCCTTCTTCTGATGCCATCCTCTGCCTTTCTGTATGAGGTTTGAGCATTTAGCCAGAGTCCTACTTCTTGATTAGTTTCTTTAGGTGTACAGATTTTAGTAGGTGTATCTGATATTGTTGTCTTCTTTACTCATTCTCTTCTTTCTCTCTCTCTCTCTTTCTCTTTCTCTCTCCACTATTCAGAACTCTTATTCCAGGGGGTTCTGGTCAGTATCCTCCACAATGCTCACTATAGGTTGATTTGTTTCCAATGTGGTGCAAGTCCTAAATTGCAAACATTCCACCTTCCTCCTATGCCCAAGTCAGCTTGTTTATTTGCTAAGTTTTGAGATGTAGTCTCATATGGCCACAGTGGCTTCAACCTCTATGTTCATGAGCCCCATTCTTTTGAATGTTTTTCTATATTCTTTGAGTCCATTTTGTGCTTACTCTGAGAAAATGAGTACATAAGGAACAAGAATTTTTTTTTTTTTTTGGCCCAACTGCACTGACCACTTCTGTCCTCACATTTACTAGCTCCCAAAACTTATCCAATGTTCCTGCCAAGCTCTGCTTCTTCCTCTCTATAAAATAGCTTCTAAATCAGAGATGACAACTTATGAGCAAATTTAGTAGTGCTGAATAAGCTTTTGTTTCTAGAAAGAAGATCCTTAGTGACATGTATTTTGACTTGATCCCAAACTTTAAACATCCTGCGTTATACTCCCTTTAATGTATGCAGTGAGGGATGTGATTCTTGTTGACACAAGTTGTTCTTTTTTCGGAAATGTTACATTTTATAAATGCTGTCTCTTGATATTGCATACATTCACAGTCCTTAGTTGGCAATTTGCTTTCCGGAAGGGGAAAAAAATCTCTCTTATAACACTTCGAGCATCAAAATATCATTTTTAAAAAGATCTATTCATGTCTAACACAATGAGAAAATGTATGACATTTTGTGTCAGGTTAAAAAAAACAATGAGAAAGAATCAATAATAAAGAAAAGAAGGAAAGACTCCTTTTGTGTATTTCCTAGCTAAATTTGGACTTTAAGACAGTTGGATATGTCAGACTTATTATCCGAGTCTTATCTCTCTTCGTGGGTAATGAAAAACGGCAGCTAGTGAACAAAGCACCAGTAAATATGCCACAGTGCACAAAGCTTGACCTGAAAGAAGTGGTGTTTTCTTTCTTTTTTTTTTTCACCCTATTCATCATGTCTTAGTTAGAGGACTATATTTCAATAAAGTTTCTGAGGGTTGGAGTATAATTAAGTGAAAATGACCTTGAGGTTTGCACCACTTTAAAAACAGCCAGCTGGCAAATTGTTGCAAACATGAGTGTTAGTTTAAGATGGATGCTTATAAGAACACCCTAGAATGCAATGTATGAATGGAGAATTCTTTTGCTCACCAAGAACAACATTTTTTTCAGCACTGAAAGTCACCCCTCACCTCCTATGCTGACAAGGCCTTGAAAGGAATTTATATGTATTGTCAGTCGATTGAGATAACTAGTCCACATTTTCATTTTTAAGAGATTTTAAAATTTTAGTAAAATTTATGTTCTCAAACACAGATCTCATATCATACCTTGAGTCCTATATGCATTTCATGCTATACAAGCTCACATATTTTATATATCCATTAAATCTCAGTATTTCTAATGTATCAGTTTTAGGGCATAATATTGTCACTTTAAGGCGGTATTTTTGAAATTGAGAATAGTAATTCATGTTTAAACACTAACCCATTTTTTGAATATCACAGTGTTTACTTCACATCGCCAACCTAACATTTATGTTGTAGAGGGAGATGTGACAGGTGTTTCTCATATTAAATGTAACTTTCCCAGTCCAATTTAAGTGTTAAGAAACAATCTCCATAGCAACTGAAATCCTCCAGTATCTGATAATTAAAACAGGATATTTATTTTTGTCTGTAGCGAATATAAAATGAATTGAGATGTTAGTAATTTAACCTATGGCAGTTGTTATACTTGAAATTTTATATCAAATTTGTCACTAGAGCCTGACAGGGTAAAGGCCTGCATTTATATATGAAATGCCAAGAGCAATCTTCTGCTGGGTATGACCCACAGTATGCTCAAAAATTAGCCTGAAAAAAAAGTGACAATCATTAATTTTTCTAAAAGTAAGCAATGTAAGAATCAAATATTTTTTTTATTTCAGTGTTAAAAAGCAGTTGTGTGATACATAATGCCGCCACTTCTTTACAGATTCACTGAAACAAGTCTGTGTACGGTGTGTGCAGAGTGTGAAAGTCATGTGAAAACAAAGGAGCTGGATAAAGGAACACTTCATAGGTATTTGACAAATCCTGATAGAAGCAGAGATGATCATTGAATAACAGTTCCCTATGTCAATCTAATTTAACACACCTTTTAGGAGACAACACTCATCAGTGGTAAGTTTGGGAAATGCATTTTTTTCTAGTTCCTCCAAGAATTTCAGCTCAGTTACATTGCCAGCAAATGCCATTTTGAGTGACAGAAGACCAAGCAGCAACTCTGGAGCGATGGAATAGTAATGCACAGAACTTGCACTTTGTATAATCACTCACATCAAGAGGATCACAAGACACTGTCTATACAGCTCCAGGAAAACTGACACCCTCTTTTGGACTCCATCAGATATGTTTTCAAAGGTACCCATCCTCACACCAACGCACATTCTCATAACTCAAAAATAAATATTTTCAAAAGACATGTATACCCTTTTCAATAAAATCTTACACGGTAACTAGAGTAACCCCCAGGTTTCAGGTATAGACTAATAATAATTATAGTCTATATTATATTGACTATATTATATTATATATTGCAATGGGATCTGAACTGAGAAAGCAAACATTACTAACAGATTTAAAGTACCCTCTTCCCATTCATGTTCACCACTTACTACTTTGCTGTAAGGCTATCATTGTTTTATATTTTACAAATTAAAACTTTAAAAAAAGGTATGTGTTTATGTGTGTTTCTGAGTTTGGGTTTATGCATAAGTTCAGTGTCTTTAGACAGCAGAAGAGAACATTCAACTGGCTAACAACTGTAGTTAACAGTTACATGTGAACTACCTAAATTGTGGCTGCTGTGACTGAAACTTGGATCCTAGCAAGATCCCAACATGCCATGGTGGCATCTTTCTGTAACCACAGTTTTGATCTCAGATACCTGAATTTGTATCATGCCCTGATTTCAGTGACTACTTGAGGTAGCACTAATCCCAGTTTTCTGAGAAAGCACCAGATTGATTTCTAAAGTGATTGTACAAGTTTGCATTCCCACCAAAATAGAGGAGGGTTCTCCTTTCTCCACATCCTCACTAGCATGTGTTTTCACTTGAGTTTTTGATCTTAATAATTCTGATGGGTGACAGAATCTCAGAGTCATTTTCATTTGAATTTCTCTGATGACTAAGGACTTTGAACATTTCTCTAAGTGCTTCTGCACCTTTTGATATTTCTCTTTTGAGAATTCTCTGCTTAGCTCTGTACCCCATTTGTTAATTGGATTATTTGATATGTTGGTGTCTAATTTCTTGAGTGATTTTTTTCTAAAGGGAGACTTTTGGTGTCTACTTCTATTTCCTTGAGGTATATATGAATTTTTTAATCTATGTATCTGATCTTGATTTAATATTGGTAATGGAATCTATCAATAAAATGGTCCATTTCATTTAGATTTTAAATTTTTGTGGCGTATAGGCTTTTGTAGTAAGACCTAATGATTGTTTGGATTTTCTCTTTGTCCTAATGTCCCCTTTTCATTTCAGATTTTGCTGATGGTTTCTCTCTGCTTTATAGTTAGTTTGGCCAAGGGTTTGTCTTCCTTGCTGATTTTCTCAAAGAAACAGCTCTTTGTCTCATCAATTCTTTTAATTGCTTTCTTGGTTTCTAATAATAATTGACTTCACCTCTGAGTTTGATTATTTCGAATCATCTACTCCTCTTGTGTGTGTTTGCTTCCTTTTTTCCCTCTTAGGGCTTTTAGGTGTACCATTATGTTGCTTGTATGAGACATTTCAAACTTCTTTCTGGAGGCACTTATTGCTATGAACTTTCCTCTTTTCACTGCTTTCATTGTGTCCCAACAGCTGGAACACGTTGTGATTTCATTTTCATTGAATTTTAGGAAGTCTCTAATTTCTTTTTTCATTTCTTCCATGACCAAGCTGTCATTGCGTACAGAGTTGTTTAGTTTTTATGTGTACATAGGATTTTTTTTTATTTCTGTTGTTGTTGAGGTCTAGTTTTAGGCCATGGTGGCCTGAAAGGATACAAAATAATATTTCAATTTTCTTGTATCTGTTGAGGCTTGATTTGTGCCCAACTATATGATCAATTTTTGAGAAGGTTCCATGAGGTGCTAAAAAGAAAGTATACTCTTTTGAGTTTTGGTGAAAAGTTCTGTAGATATCTATTAGGTCCATTTGTTTAAGACCTCTGTAAGTGCCATTATTTCCTTATTTAGCGTCTGTCTAGATGATCTGTCCCTTGGTGAGAGTGGATTTTTGAAATCTCCAACTATTAAGGTGTTGAGATTGATGTGTGATTTAAGCTTTAATAATGTTTCATTTACTATTGCAGATGCCCTTGTATGTGGGGCATAGATGTTCAGGATTGTGGTATCCTCTTGGTTGATTTTTCCTTTGATGAGAATGAAGTGCCCCTCCTCATCTTTTTTGATTAATTTTGTTTAAAAGTTTATTTTATTATATATTAAGGTAGTTACCCCAGCTTGTTTTCTGGATCTGTTTGCTTGAAAAACTTTTTTCCAGCCCTTTACTCTGAGGTAGTGTTTATCTTTGTTGCAAAGGTGTGCTTCTTGGATGCAGCACAATGTTGGATCCTATTTGCTCAGCCATTCTGGTACTCTGTGTCTTTTTATTGGAGAGTGGAGTCCGTTGATATTCATAGATATTAGTGACCGATGATTCTTAGTTCTTTTATTGTAGAGTTGGTAGTCTCACGGTGATTCATTGTTTGTTTTCTTTTAATTTTTGTAGGGAAATTATCTGTATCTTATATTTTCTTGGGTATAGTTGTTTTTGTTGGATTGGAGTTTTCCTTATACTATCTTCTGTAGGTCTGAGTTGCAATGTAAATATTGTATAAGTTTAGTTTTGTCATGGAATATTTTGTTTTCTCCATCTATCTTGATGGAAAACTTTTCTGGGTATAGCAATCAGAGTTGGTCTTTTAGAGTTTGCATGACATCTGCCCATGCCCTTCTGGCTTTCATAGTTTCTGTTGACAAGTCTGGTGTGATTTTAATATGTCTGACTTTACATGTTTCTTGTCTGTTTTCCCTTGCTGCTTTTAATATTTTTTTTCTTTGTTCTCTAGATTCAGGGTTTCTACTATTGTGTGACGCGGGGAGTTTCTTTTCTGGTCTGGCCTATTAAGCATTCTGTAAGCCTCTCGTATGTTTATGGGTATCTCTTTCTTAAGTTGGGAAAATTTTCTTCTATGATTTTCTTGAAAATATTTTCTGGACCTTGGAGCCTGGAATCTACTTTCTCATCTACTCCTATTATTCTCAGATTTAGTCTTTTCATAGTATCCTTGATTTCTTGGATGTTTTGTGTTTAGGACTTTCCGATTTTACTTTTTCGTTGAAAGATTTATCAATTTCTGCAATTGTATCTTCATTGCATGAGATACTCTCTTCCATCTCTTGTATTCTATTGGTGATGCTTACCTTTGTGGTTCCCAGTCTTCTCTCGAAATTTTCCAGCTTCAGAGTTTTCTCTGTTTGTGTTTTCTTTATCAATTCTCATTCTGTTTTCAGGTCTTGTACTATTTCCTTCTTCTGTTTGAATGTGGTTTTCTCTCTCTGTATGATGGCCTCTATTTTGTTGTTGTTCTTAGTTTCCTCTCTATATGCCTCTACTTGTTCCTCTACATGAACCTCTCTTTTTTTGGTTCTAATTGCCTGTATTTCTTTGAGAGATTTGTTTATTTTTTTCTTTATATGCCTCTACTTGATTGGCTGTATTTGCCTGTATTTCTTTGAGAGGTTTGTTCGTTTCCTTTTTATGTGCCTCTAATAATTGGATAAGCATAGATTTGAGATTATTTTCCTGTTTTTAGTTACATTTTATTAACTTTTATCCAAGCTGTATCCCACTCCCTCATTCCCTCTCAATCCCATCCTCCCTCCTTTATCTCCTCCTTGCCCCTTTCCAAGTTCACTACAGCTATTCCTGAAGATACCTGTGTTTTTGATGAATTAAAATATCCATTGATTTTGGGGGTTGCTGGTGAATATATGTTGTCTTGATTTTTGTTGGATTTTCCTACCTCTAGCCATCTGCTAGATGTAGGAACTTAAACTTAAACTTCGTTGGTTGTTTCCTTGAGTCTGTGCTTCAGACTGGGTCCATCTTTCTCCAGTGTCTGGAGCATTCTTTAGGGAGATGAGTGAGGTCTACTGGTTCAAGATGGACGTTGGTGTTTCAGCTGTAACTAAGGGAGGGAAGGTCACAGGTGCATATGTGCAAATGCAGACATGTCCATGGAAGTGTCCCTTGAAGGACAGTGTGCTGGAGCATGTAGATGCCTGGAAGGGTGGAACTTAAGCACAGGAGAGTTCCTGGTGTTAATTGTGGGAGTAAAGATCATACACAGGTACCCTTATTATCTGAGTGGCCTATAGGCCTGTGGTAGTAGCCTCCTGGTATTCAGACTTATTTGAGCTCCAGGAATTTTTTTGTGTGGACTCCACTGGAAGACCCACAGAACAGGGGCTTCAATGTTGAGTACACTGTCCCAAGGATAACTCTATTGCCTACAGTGGGATTGGTGGTGGGAAGGATCAGATCTCTTGCTGCTAGTGTGAAAGGACCCTTGCTCTGTGGCTTTTACACACTCACTTGAAGGCCCACTCACTTGCTTGAAGGCCGAATTGGAAAGCGCAGGGGATGCCCCTTTCCTCTATTCTCAGATTTGTACCTGCAGGGGTAAATGAGAGTGTAGGAGATATGTCAGCTCAGCGGTCTACTGGTTGGCCTCTGAGCAGGGAGCCCTAAATTTGGGGCGGCCACCACTGCTGTCTCAATCACTGAGCATAGAGGATCCTGCTTATACTAGCCGCTGCCTGCCTCAGCAGCAGACCTGGGAGTCCCTTACTGCTGCTTCCTCTGCCCTCTCAGTCACCGACTACAGAAGCTTGTGCTTGGGCAACCATTATTGCTTCCTCGAGCAAGGAGGCAATGTTTGGGGCAAGGGGAAGTTCATGGGGTTGAATATTTGCCACTCAATCTCCAGAGATGTCCATGGGTGACCTAGATTGAAACTATGCTAGCTCACTGGTTGTCTCTTCTCGCCCAGGAAGCCTCAATGTTGATGTTACAGCTTCAGCTGCCTCTCCACTCACTCATTTCGATGTTTTGGATCCTGTGCCCCTCTGATATGGTAAGCGCTGGTCCCTGCCATCTTGGCTCTTTCATGTTTTTCATTTTATATCAGTTATAATTTTCTTTCTTGCTTTCTTCATCCTAACAACTAGGACATGTCATTAAGTGTTGATTAGAAATTTCAGGAGCAGATGTCCCATCAATTTTCTGATGCTAACAAGAAAAAGTAAGAAGCATTTTTTTTAAGCTGGGCAGTTCTTTCATTACTGATATCAAGGCCAGCTTTGTCTCCCCAGCAAGTTCCAGGCTAGCTAAAATTACATAAGACACTGTGTACACCCTCCCTACAAAAAGAAAGCATCATCAACAAATGATGCTAGTTTCACTGGATGTTTGCATGTAGAAGAATACAAATAGTTTCATATTTATAACCCTGCACAAAACTCAAGTCCTAGTGGATTAAAGACCTCAACATTAAACAAGACATACTGAACTTGATAGATGAGAAAGTATGGCATAACCTTGAATGCATTGGAGACAACTTCCTGAACTGAAAACCAGTAACATAGACACTAAGAAAATCAATTAATGAATGAGACCTATTGAAACTAAAGAGCTTCTGTAAAGAAAAGGAAACCATCAATAGGACAAAACAGCAGCCTACAGAATGAGAAAAGTTTCTGAGGAACTCCACCTCTAATAGAGGGCCAGTACATAAAATATATTAAAAATCCAGGATACTAGACATAAAAAAAACCCACTCCAATTAAAAATTGGATTACAGATCTAAATAAATACGTTCAATAGAGGAATCTCAAATGACGAAGAAATACTTTAAAATGTTCAGTATCCTTAGTCAACAGGGAATTGCAAAATACTAAACTCTGAGATTCCATCTCACACCTGTCAGAATAGCTAAGATCAATAACATAATTGACAGCTCATTTTGATGAAGATTTGGAGCAGGGGAACACTCCTTTTATGCTGGTGGGAGTGCAAACATGTATAGCCGCTATGGAAATTAATATGGTGGTTCATCAGAAAATTTGAGAGCCACCTACCTTAAAACCCAGCTATACCACTCTTGAGTATGTATGCAAAGGACACTCCATTAAACCACAAGGACACTCGCTCCACCGTGTTCATTTAATCTTTATTCATAATAACAGAAACGAGAAGCAACCTAGATATTCCTCAACTAAAAAAATAGAGTAAAATGTGGTATATTTACACAATGTAGTATTACTTAGCTGTTAAAAAAATCATGAAATCTGCAAGTAAATGGAAGGAACTGAAAAAAAAAAAGTTATCCTGAGCAGGTCAGGTTATGCATGTATTATTTGAAGAATGCTGTGAGGGTGTGAGGTGTTTTTTTTTTGTTTTGTTTTTGTTTTTGTTTTTTTTTGTTTTGTTTTTGTTTTTTGTTTTTTTTTTAGAGAGATAAAGTCACTGTTGAGGATGTACCAATCAATTTTCTGAGGCTAACAAGAAAAAGGAAGAATCTTTTTTTTTTTTTTTTTTTAATGGGCATAGTGGTTCATTTCAGTATTGACCTCAAGGCAAGCCTTGTCTCCACAGTAAGCTCCAGGCCAGCCGGAGTTACATAATAAGATGTGAATCACGTCTCCAAAAGTGGTGAATTAACTGGAGAGTTTTTGTTTTGATGAGCATATGGAGAGGACCAGTACCGTGAGTAGGGTCACATGAGGACTAGGAGTAATATCTGACAAGCTAATGGCAGGTAGCTGGACTTCTTATCTGAGTAGAGGAAATATCTGACCAGGAAATAAAATGTTATAATAGATAAATGAACAAATAATGAATAAAATAAGATGGCCTAAGAGATGTTCAAATAGGAAATGTATTTGTGAAATAAATGAGTTTGCTGAGAGATAATTAAGAAAGAAAGAAAAAAAACTCAATATCCATAGTTTAGTCCATTTTTAAATTAGTTATTACTCTAAACAGCTGTTTCCAAACTTCCTAATGCTGTGTCCCTTTAATACAGTTTCCTGTGTTGTGTTGGCGTCTATCCATAAAATTATTTTTGTTGCTGCTTCATAACTGTGATTTTGCTACCGTTACGAATCATAATGTAAATATCTGATGTACAGGGTGTCTGATGTGTGTCCCGTGTGAAAGAGTTCATGGCCTGCAGGTAGAAAACTGCTGCTCTAAGTTATTGCAGTCATTTTCCATAATTTTGAGAGTTAATTATGAGCTTGAAATGTATCCTCTGAAAAATACAGACCTGGTGACAGAGTAGATAATATAGCAGGACATTCAGTGACTCTTAACTGTTCCTATTTGGTGTATGCTAATTTTCTCATATACGGACCATAGAAAATCGCAGCTGTCTATAGTGGCTTAGATACCTTGGGGGATAGGAGGTGCTACATCACCACGAACAAAACCTTCCATATTCATAATGTTATATGCTTTTATTCAGTAATTCATTTTGTACCTAAAGAACAGCAACAATCATTATTCTTTAACAGACAATGTAACCTACATTGTCTGTTGAGATATAGCTAGATAGAGATTATTTTTCCCATTTACTTATTTTATTTACTTTAGATCCTTTTAGCCTTTTCCTTCTTCTCCTCAGTCCCATTGTCTCCCCTCTTCCTTTTCCCCTTTTTCTCAAAAAAGGATAGCTCCTTTTCCCATACACCTTAGCTCATCATTACATCCAGACTGAATGTGTCCTCTTCCCCTGTGGTCTGTCAAGGTAGTCTTTCAAGGGGAAAGTGATCTAAAAGCTAGCAAGTGTGTCCTTGTCTGATGCAGTCCCCACTTCTCTTACCAGAGTACCCACTTGAAGCCCAACTTGCCCATCTGCTATATATTTGTAGAGGACCTAGGTCCAGTTCATGCATGGTTCTTTGTTGATGCTTCAGTCTCAGCAAACTCCTCTGGGCCCTGATTAGTTGGGTCTGCTGGTTTTCTTGTGGAGCTCTAGTCAGTTCCATGTCCTTTTCTCATTCACTAAATTTGCAGGCAAATGGATGGAACTAGAAAAGATTATCCTGAGTGTGGTGACCCAGGCTCAGAAAGACACACATGGTATGTACTCAGGTATAAGTGGATTTTAGCCATATAGTACAAAATAGGCACAGACCCAAAGAAGATAAGTGATAAGGAGGCCATGAGTGGGAATGAATAACTTGGAAGGGGAGATAGAATAGACAGAGATATGAGAAGAGAGGAAACAAGGTCAGCACAGAGAATTAAGAGGGTGGCGATTAGACCTGAGGAGGGCAAGAAAACAGAAGGCCTGTGGGGAAAAGAGAAACTGAGTATAGGGACATCACTGTGAGAGGCTGTCAAGTTTGTTTGTTTGTGAGTAGAATGTTTTTTCTTTCTTTCTTTCTTTCTTTCTTTCTTTCTTTCTTTCTTTCTTT
>NW_026596069.1:16525283-16563339 GCF_907164565.1 Psammomys obesus
TCTTTCTTTCTTTCTTTCTTTCTTTCTTTCTTTCTTTCTTTCTTTCTATAATGATAAGTATATCGGATTTCCTCCTCCAAGTTATTCCCACCAGAAATAGTGGCAGTGGACAAAAGTGGCACTTTCAGCCATTTGAAACCAGGAAGGGTTAAACTTGAGCTGGCTCCCTAAGAGTGAGAACCTGGTAATCAACTTTCAGACCAAGTGCATTTTCAAGTGTTACATTCTCTGAAAAGAAGGGGACCAAAGAAAACTCAAGACTATTCACAAAGTGTAGTTGCTTTTGTAAATGCCATCTGCTTCATCTGTTCAGAAAAATCACTTTCATTATATTTCAAGTCCAAAGTCTCTTTTCTTTGTCTGTGGCACTTTTTTTTTTCTTACCCACTGAAAGAATCCACACCAATTTTATGTTTTTTTTTTTTTTTTCTATTCTTCACTCTTATAGAATTTTTCATCTTGCCCTGTGGAAAGCAGCACAAGAATTACTGGTCAATTGACAATTCATTCAATTTTATAAGGCACATCTCTCTTACTCTTTTATAACTTGAAAGAGTTTTCAGGGTGGGGGGGACTTCTGTTCACAATCAGCATGGCTTTGTGTAAACTAAAATTTCTACCTTATTAAATATCTTTCTTGAAATGTAATGAATAGCATTAGTATTGTGCTATACTGCAGCTAGAAAATTATCAAACTTCCAATAATTAATAGGAAAAAATGTTTTTAACTAAATGGCTAAATGGCTATTTCTGCATTTGCAGCTCCCCATTTAGCAACATTGGCAAGAAAATTAATTGTGAATGTGGTGCCCACTTATCCCAAACTACACAGTTAACTGTCTACTTAAAGGATAATTATGATTAACACTGAAGTGATAGAAAAGGTTGCTAAACCTATACTGTTACTCAGATGTATTTGTAGTTAATACCTAAATGATGTCTTAGTACAGGTGTGCATGAAGAAACAGCTCTGCATACATACACATACACACACTTTAACATTCACACTTTTAAATATGGCACAAAGAAACAGAACAATGTAATTTGTCTACCAAGGCATTCAATTCCCACTTTGTTTATCTCTTCCTCCAATCCTAAGTGGGTAAAAAAGTTGCAAATATGGTTCAGCACTTAAGAGTACTTGATTCTCTTGTAGAGAACCTGGGCCTGTTTCTCAGCACGCACACAACAGATCACAGCAATTGTCAGTCAGCTTTTATAGGATCTGATGCCTTCTGCTCTCCATGGGCACTAGCCACACACATGGTTGCAAATACACACATGCAGGCACTAGCACAAAGACTTAAATAAGCATGTTTTTAAAAGAATCTGAGACATTGTCAGTCTGACAGGTGTTGTTAACTGTATTACGTTATGCCTTTTGTTTGTTTTCTTGCTTCATTTTACTTACACTGTGACACCAATCCTACCTACATAAGTGTAACACACATCATCTTTTAATATTTTCACCTCAGTATAGTCAGTGATGGTTAGACTATAACATATTTGTAGAGAAGGTTTTGTCAAGTCATACAAATAATGTGTACTCCTGTTGTGTAAACAAGAAGAAAATAAATTATAAATCACTCATTGGACTGGGCACAAAATTACACGTTGAATACTCAACTAACAGATCCATGGTAATGCATTAGAGATAAAAATGAAATTTTTATTCCTGCTGCATGCCTCTAGAATAGTTTGCATTTCTGACCTCTTCTATGATTACAGAAATTAAATGAGTCCATAGACCAACACAGCAAGATTTCCAAAGTTAGCACTTAACTTCTTTCTAGACACATCTTGGCTAGCTTTTAGGAATCAACTGACATTCCATACTATTAATTCCTATAAAATATTTTCCAGTAGTAGAAATTTAAAAGGCTACTTATTCATTACTTAAGCTTACAGTTATTCAATACTTGTGTATGTGTGCAATGAGTGTGTGTGTGTGTCTGTGTGTGTGTTTATGATATGTGTGTTTGTGAGTATATAGGTGGTGGGTATGTTTGTGCCTGTGTGGTATGCATGTTTGTGTGCAAGTGTGTATGTGTGTGTGTGTATGTGTGTGTGCATGTGTGTCTGTGTGTGTATGGTGTACTTTTCTGCACCTCTGAGTGTACAGTAGGACAAGAATGCCAAGGTCCATATGGTGAGGTCAGAAGATCATGCCATGTTTTGATATGGCTTACTTTCCACTTTATTTGAGACAGGGTCCTTTTGTTTGCAGATGCATAGTCCAGGGCAGCTGGTCCACAACCTTTTAAAGAATCTCAGTCTCTGCTTGAATTCTAGCTGTAAAGTGTCAAGATACAAGATGAGAACCCAGTGTGACATTCTGTGGTGATGTGGATCTGAACTCTGGTTGTCACACTGAAAATAAAATGTTGTAGCCACTGAGCAATCTTCTCAATGTAAAAAAAAATAAATAAATAAATTTGGAAAATCACAGTTTCAAATACATAAACTTTAAATCATCATTTACTGGTAACAAAAATATTTCCCCTGAAGATAAATGTTTAACATAAAAATATCTATATAAAAAGGGTAGACATAGAAGGCAAAGAAACAATATGTGATATGTAGATATTAAAATACATATGTCTTTAGCCATCAGAAAGGGTCAAATCAAATGATGCTGAGAATTTGCCTGACACCCATCAGAATGGCTAAGATCACATACTCAAGTGAAAACACATGCTGGAGAGGTTGTGGAGAAAAGGGAACCCTCCTCCATTGCTGGTGGGAATGTAAACTTGTACAACCACTTTGGAAATCAATCTGGAGCTTTCTCAGACAATTAGGAATAGTGCTTCCTCAAGATCCAGCTATACCACTCCTAAGCATATATCCAAAAGAGGCTCAAGTACACGACAAGGACATTTGCTCAACCATGTTTGTAGCAGGTTTATTTGTAATAGCCAGAACCTGGAAACAACCCAGATGTCCCTCAATTGAGGAACAGATACAGAAACTGTGGTAGAGTTACACAATGGAATACTTCTCGGCAATTAAAAACACAGAAATCATGAAATTTTCAGGCAAATGGTGGGAACTAGAAAAGATCATCCTGAGTGAGGTATCCCAAAAGCAGAAAGACACACATGGTATATACTCACTTATATAGACCTATAAGAGAGGATAAACATAATGAAATCTGTACACCTAAAGAAGATAAGCAAGAAAGATGACACTGGGTAAGATGATCAACCCTCACTTAGAAAGACAAATGGGATGGACATTGAAAGTAGGAGAAAACAAGCAACAGGACAGGAGCCTACCACAGAGGGCCTCTGAAAGACTCTACCTAGCAGAGTATCAAAGCAGATACTAAGACTCATAACTAAACCTTCAGCAGAGTGCAGGGAATCATTAGAAAAAAGAGGGAGTTAATATGATCTGGAGAGGACAGGTGTTCCACAAGGACCAAATATATTTGGATACAGGGGTCTTTTATGAGACTGTTTCTCCAGCCAAGGACCATGTATGGATATATCATAGAACCTCTGCTCGGATGTAGCCGATGGTAGCTCAGTATCCAAGCAGGTACCCAGTAAGGGGAACAGGGACTATTTCTGACATGAACTCGATAGTGGGCTCTTAGATTCCCCCCACCCCGAGGAAGGAGCAGCCCTCTTAGGCCACAGAGGAGGACTTTGCAGCCAGTCCTGAAAATACCTGATAAACCAGGGTCAGATGAAAAGGGAGGAGGTCCTCCCCTATCAGTGGACTTGGAAAAAGGCAGGGAGGAGAAGAGGGAGAGAGAGTGGGATTGAGAGGGAATAAAGGAGTAGGATACAAATTTAATAAACTGTAACTAATGTTAATATATATATATATATATAATATTACAGAATGTGATTACATTTAGGAAGAAGAATGTTAAGGAAATTACTAAATGACTGAAATGCAGGGAATGTGTGATTGTAGTTTTGAAGAGGAGCCATTTTGAGTGTGAGAATAAAATATCAACCTTATTTTTTACAGCTTTTTAATTCTATGACCCTCACACACACACATCTGTGATATTATTCTATTGGCATTTTTCTATTCATGGTGTGTGCATTCTGGTTTTGTTTTTTGTTTGTTTGTTTGTTTTCTTAGTTAGTTTGTTTGTTTGTTTTGGGGATAGGGCTTCTCTGTGTAGCCATGGTTGCCCTGGAACTTGCTCTGTAGACCAGGCTGCTCTCGAACTCATAGAGATCCTCATGCCTAATCTTCCTATGTGCTGGCATTAAAGGCATGTGTCACCACCCCCAGCCAAGTATTCTGGTGTTTTATACTTAGTCATAACACAAGAAATAAGAAATTGATAAATGTCAACTAAAGTAGATATTTATAATTTACTATCTATTGAAAATGTGACCAGAAATCAATAAACAGTAACTAAATTTCACATATCTAAAAATCTTTTGACTTAAACAAAGGAGAAAAAAAACTACAGTTAATTGTAATAAAGAAAAGATACTAGGAGCCTGAAACTCATTGTCATTAACTGTTTCTAAACAGTATTTTAGTTAATTAAATGTTTCTGAGGGACATAAGAAATAAAAACTGGAGACTTTTTTTCTGAGTAAAATTAAAAAATACTCCTCAAACAATTTTTTCTATCTTGTAAGTTTTCAAATAAAAACTTCATTAATTTCAGTGCGGTTTTGAAAATAGGGAATAACAAACACTACAGAATGTCTAGGAGGGATTTTTAAAAATCTCAGAAATCATCAGAAACCTGAATATTTAACAGGGGAACAAGATAGAGCTTAGTTCAATAATACACTAGTTTAGTTTTCAAAGTGAGTTTCAAGCTCAGAGGGAATTTGTTCATAATAATCAATGGCCATGTCTGTAAGCAAAAGTTTCTATTTGCAGCATCTTCCCAGCTTCTATCAAATTCTGCCAACACCATCAAAGAAAAAAAATTGTTTGACACAGCATTGCACAAGTGTCAATGCTTTATTTCCCACCTCACCCATCCTTGCAAATGATGGCGCAATGTAAAGACCCAAATGTTTCCTTTGTTGGTCAATAAAAAGGTTGTTCAAAAGGTTTTTCTTTGCTTCCCCTTGATTTCTGTATTCTCCTAAATGGTTTCATGGTAGTTCTCAAAATTAAAAGAAAATCTTTTTTTTTTAAATTAACTATTATCTGTCAATTACATGTTGCAGCTTATAGGAATGAGGGAAAACACATCTCATATTCTAAACTGGGAAATGATTCACCATGGTATTGGAAGGCGAGTAAACTCTTATTCTCATGCTTAATCAACCAAGTAGCTGACTTAGAGCAAATCAAAAGGATAAGTTCCCCATGAGTCTGAAAAACGTACAGTAACAAATATTGAGAGATTGCGCTCAACATGCACTCCATATTTTCAATCCCCCTGAAGTGGCACTGTTTATGTACCTATTCAAAACTATGATAAGGGTTGGGTGCAATATTCTGGAGTGAGATTGCAAAATTTAATTTAATCTTTTTCAGAGAGTGAAAGTGTTTACTTCGCACTGTGAATTTTATTGAGAAAGGAGGGGCAGGAGTCATAAGCTTAGAAAGATTTAGAAATAGATAACAATTTATTTTTTAAACATGTTGTTTAAAAACTACTATGCTTAAAACTTCATGTTTACTGGAGATGATTTTTCTGAATAAATTTAAAAAATACTCCTCAAGTAAGCATACAACCTTTTTTGAATATTACAATATATATTGAATTTTAAAGTACGCCACAGGACTACCAGACTATTTAGATAGTCCAACTTAAGAAATCTACTACTCAAAAAATATTAGCACAATTCATTAAAATCTTAATTTATTAGTTCTGTGATAATATTGTCAGATGATATAGGGCTTTGCTACTATGTTTCAATAATTTATGGCTAATAAAGGTAAGTTTTATTAATTTTTATATGTTTCTAGCAAAAGAAATTTCTTTTGCAACACTCCACGGTAGGTAATGTAGAATAGTTATAGGAATAAAAAGCCTAACGCTTTAAGTTTCTGAGTCAAGAATTTAAAATGGGAAATGTGGGAAATGATCGTCATAATTTACATTTAAAAGATCTACATCGATGGCTTGATCTTGGCACCACATTTGTTGGGTTCTGTTCTGAGGTTTTGTTAGTATTTTCTTTGGTTCTGCCTATATCTTCTAGGTTTTGACTGTGTTACTAAAATTAATATATATTCTCATACAGCCGTGTATCCAAATACTGATTTCAGTACCTTGATGTCTGGTTGCTGCCCTGCCATGGGTATTGTTACACTGTTGGACTGTGATCATGTGATGAGAAGGAATGGTCCCCAATTGTTTCTCATTGACTCATTAAAAAGCCTATACCTGAACAAAGCAGGAGATCGATATGGCTAAGGTTTGCCGGCTTTGGGAACAGAAGGCTCATGGGAGAGCGGAACGAGAAATGGGGCAGGGAGAAAGAAAGAGCTACCATGGGCTAGCATCCAAGAAACAAGCGACTGGCCTGGATGGAGGAAGCGTCTCAGACAGGAGAATAAGCACGTGTTTATGAAGTTATGGATGGGAGGTAGCCTGGGATGAGTCTGGGAGGTAAAGGTAGTTGAGAGGGTTAATATCTCTCCTGCCCCAGGTAAGATCAAGCTATTCTAAAATCTATTAGGTGTCTCTGTCTTCTGTTGAATATAATGGCAGGTAAGATATATCGCTGTATAATTTTAAATTAACCACAAGAATACCTAAACCAATGTTAGCGGCATTATCTTTTTGATAAACATTTAGAAATAATATTTCCTACTTTTAACCAGGTTTGGGTAAGCTTCCACTGAGTCAGCTCTAACCAGATGGTGCTAAGAGAGTAATCAAACTTCGCATCTGGGAACTTGCTCATAAGAATAATGCACACCTAAAATAAACAGCAAACGGTTATCATAACACGCTGTTCTTTGCAGCACTAACAGGAGAGTTGTGAAACTAAAAGTGGAAATGATTCTACATTTGTTTCAGTGTCCTGATTAAAGTGTTGTCAGATGTGTGAAGCCCTGGTTTCTGCAAGGACCAAAATAATCTTGCACCTTTTCTCTCTGGACTGATCTGGAATCTCACATATGAGCATGTTAGCCTGGCAGCTAACAGCGGGATGATCAAAGGCTTTGTTGATTTCAGAAACATTAACAATTAAGTGACTGGTTTCTATTGAACTTGCCCTGAGTCATGACTACATCTTCATTTCATGAATGTGCTACACTTTAATTTTTACCTGCAAATCATGTAGCCATTTTTTGAAATAACTTCATCTAATGAAACCACGGAAAATTAAAATAAATATAAATTTTTGCTTCCAAAGATATATTGGTAAACCTGTACTTTCTTTTAGTTATCAGTATGAATAATGTATGGGAGATAACACAGGACCCAACAAACCTCACTTGAAGTTTATTCTTTGCTATAGATAAATGTGCGATGAATTCTTACACTGTGAAGAATTTGAGAAATGGCTCCCTTTGGAGCATCTTGTCTTATCTCTTCTTTCCGTTCATTTGTCTCTGTTCTGAGCTCTGAGGTGTTTGTTTTCTGAACCACTAGCTGTGTTCTGCAAGAAAACCATTCAATAAACTGAAACAAGCAAAACATTCCATTTGAAATATCCAGTTTTAAAACCAAAGTATGATTGTTTTATTGCTTCAGAAAAGGCTTGACAGCAGTCCTTCTGTATCTAGTTCTGACTTTATAGTGTCAGTTTCAATGAGCTGTCTGTCAAAACTGGAGCCCAAGCTTATTTCTTATATGCTGAATGCCAACAATAGGAGCATGTGAGTTCTTTCTGGAATGCTTGTCAAATATTTGTGAAAATCTTGATCAGGACCTTGAAAATATTTAGCATTCTTACAACATTTTTAAGTATACTGAATGTGCCATCTATTAAATCAGGCCACTTAGAAGAGGATGTTCTTGTCATTGTCACTTGACCTGTAGGGATTTTCCCAAAATGAGGACCTAGGCTCCAAAACCATGTATACACTACATTAGAGGGCACACATGACTCCCTTTTCTCCTAGAATTATGGCTTCTTTAGGCCTATAAACTATAAGAGAAAAGAGACATTTAAACATAGGCAACACAAACTGAGCCAATGATTTTAGAATGATAGGAACATATTACAGTATGACTAAAATATCTTGGATCATATTCACTCAGTTTTCTCTTTATTGGTGTTGTGTGGGTGTGCTGTTTGCTGTTGTTTTGGTTTTATGTGGATATCTGTGGCTTCTGATTCAATAATGTTGGCATTACATGATAAGAATAAAGTAAAATTCTAGTACAGTCACATCACAGATATGTTTGCACTTATAAGCAAGTGCTCTCACATGCACATACTCACACACACTCATAGATGCATAATTAAAAATAAAATACTTATGTTTTCAAAATGGGCCCATAAACTGTAGTTAAAGCGCAGCATAGGAATTAAATCAGTATTAAAGAACAATTTATCTACTCATGTGAACTAATATAATTCCTATTGTCTGAAGTTTCTGTACTCTGTAATTCCTCTGAGAAACATATTATTTGTTCCCTTCTTTTTAAAAATTTTTATTTTTATTTTTATTAATTACAGTTTATTCACTTTGTACCCCCCATAAACCCCTCCCTCCTCCCTTCCTAATTCCACCTTTCTTCCCCCTTATTCATGCGTGCCCCTCCCCAAGTCCTCTGATAGGGGAGGTCCCCCTCTCTTTCCTTCTGATCTTAGTCTATCAGATCTCATCAGGAGTGGCTCCTATTAAAATTTGTACATCTAAAGAAACTAATAAAGAGGGAGGGCCCTGACTATTTATTTGTTCCCTTCTTTAGATTATCCACAGAAAGATGTATACCACAATATATTTTCTACATTAAATACTCTAAGACAGAAATGAGAATTAGAATTTATTATGCAAATTAAACATAATGGTAAAATTAGAGTAAAATGCACAGTGCCTTATCATAGTGTAGCTGACTCTATCACATTAAAAAATTGATGGGAAAGAAACAAATCTAACTTTGGTCAGAATTTCCTGTTATAAATGAAACTAATTTAACATCTCCCTAATAAGTATATTTGGACATATAACTGAACTAGCCAAAGTAGTAAATTTTACCTTCTCTATGTACATTCTATCACAATAAAGATATTTAACAAATGTAAGAACTATTTAAATACATATTAATAGATAATCACAACCTAAATTTATATAAAATGATTGGCTTAAACAGATGAATCAGATATCAGAAAACTTGAGTATATATTTATTACCTTAAATCAATTATGCTGTACCTTATTGTTTAATTGTCTACTCTCTGCCTTTTTTCTTATGAAACACTCTATCTGTGGTGTTAGAATGAATTTTTGCTATTTATGTTTTAATAGACTGAGATGATGAAATTATTACCTCACAGATGAATACCAACATATATAATTATCAGCTTAATGAGGATAGGCATTGATTCCGTGAACAACTCACCAACTTTTTAATCTTATTTTTGCTTTATTATTATTATCATTTATTACAATTTATTCAACTTGTGTCCCAGCTGTACCCCATCCCTCCTGTCTTCACAACCCCCCTCCCTCTTCTTTCCCTATGTCCTTCCCCTAGTCCATGATAGGGGATGTTTTCCTCCCCTTCTATTGGAGCTCACCAGATTTAACCAGAAGAGTAATGGTAAGTTTTAATGATGACAATATTCTGTGACCATCACTTAATGCAAAAAAAAAGTCATTATATTAACATGTAATAAAATATAAAAATTTCATTTCAGGATGTGAGTTAAGATGATCCATCCACATTCAAAAAGGCAAACAGGATAGACATCAGAAGAGAGGGAAAAGGACAGGAACATACCACAGAGGGCCTCTGAGAGACTCTACCTAGCACAGTATCTTAGCAGATACTGAGACTCATAGCCAGACTTTGGGCAGAGGAGAGGGAACCTTATGAAAGAAGAGGGAGATGGAAGACCTGGAGGGGCAGGAGCTCTACAACGAGAGCAACAGAACCAAAATATCTGGTCACAGAGGTTTTTTCTGAGACTGATACTTCTACCAAGGACAATGCATGGAGATAACCTAGAACCCCTGAACAGATATAACTCATGGCAGCTCATTATCCAAATGGGTTATCTAGTATGAGGAACAGGAACTGTCTCTGACATGAACTCAGTGGCTGCTCTTTGATCACCTTCCCCTGAGGGGGCCACAGCCTTCCCAGGCCACAGAGGAAGACAATGCATCCAGTCCTGATGAGACCTGATAGGCTAGGGTCAGAGGGAAGGGGTGGAGGACCCTCCCCAAGTCCCCTAGCAGAGGATACAAAGCGAATAAATTTTAATAAATAAAAAAATAATAAATTAAAAATAATATAAGTGTACAGAAATGGTATTAATTAAAATAACTTATTTAATGGGTGTCAAGTACAGTCACTAATTTTCATAGGAATATATGATTTACAAGCTTTATGAAGTATAATTGAAGGATAACTTGTTTGACTATTCATCTTACTGAATTTACCTGATTATAGAATATAATTAATTCTCTGTATCTCATATTTCTTTTGTTTCATAACTATATATATATATATATATATATATTTTCTGATGTAATACTTAATGCTAGAGACAAACAGATAGGTAGATAAATGCACGTATAAGAGAATATTTTTGATTAATTCATGGCTATTTCAGGGATTTTTTTCTTTGGTATAATTGTGAGTAACTTAAAGGCTCAAATGTGAAGGATGGGTCAGTATACTAGAAATTTAACATTATATCCTTCAGCTCAAAACATTAGAGGTATACTTGCTGGCTGAAAATTGTAGCGAGATGTTTACGTTTCAAATATGAAGCAGGGTACCTTCCCTCTGTGCCATCACATTCTTTACTCAAGATGTTCTGTAAGTGAGTGAAGGCCCCTGCAATCTACAGCAGAGTCAGCTTCGTTTAAATTAGCTAATCACAAATGATGTTCATATCTGAAACTATCTTCGTAGAAGAATTCGATGAAAGAAATTTCTTCCCACACACTAGCTAAGATAACACAGGAAATTAACCATAATATATTGCCTCATAAATCCCTTCATTCATTTATTCCGTTATATGTTCATGAGGTAGCTCATCTGATCATCCTGAATCTTATTTTACATGCCATGGGACATTATTGTTGGGGTTTCCCCCCTCTTGTTTTGAATCTGTGGCAAAAGAAATTTTTTTTTGCCATGTTTAATTTCAAGATTTTATCTGAAAAAAAAAATATCATGAATCTGGTAAATGAAAAAGTGACTTCCAATCTACAATGACTCAAAACTCTGTATATTCAGGTTTCTGAATAATAGTCTTAAGAAATGTTATTAATTTATTCTAACAAAAATCTATTTAGATTTAACTTGTGAACATGTATGAATCTTGGCCTAATATTAGGGCACTTATGTCATAATTATTCTAAAACTAAAAACCTAAGCTTATTTTATTTTGCTCTATTTTTACAGGAGAGTTTTTCCAAGTATCTATCAATTTTTTTCTTAAAAATATGTTTTATCTGTGTATTTGTTATCTATTATATATTAGTCACTTGCTATTTATCAAATATCATCTGTCAAACACCTTTCATCTTTCAACCTTCTATCATTCACCCATCTATTTTATATTAATGCCCTATATATGTAGCATCTATAATTTATCTATATATGTATTTACGTATGTATGTATGTATGTATCTATCTATCTATCTATCTATCTATATATCTATCTATCTATCTCCTCTACCTCTCCATTTATTTTCCTTCTTTTAACATTTATTCATCTATCATCTATTTCTTTATGTTATGGTCTCTATAAATTTATCCTCCCCAAATTCATATGTTGAAATCATAGCTGCCAAGGTGATACAATTGGGAAGTGGAGGAGTGGGGAATGATTATCTCACAGGAACACAGCCCTCATGGTTGTGTACTTTTCCTATAAAACAAACTCCAGACTGCTTCTTCACCTTTCTGCATATGACGTCACAAAGTCACTGAATGTGTCTTTGCAGCTTCCAGACACTCAACAAATAGTTGTTATTATATTTTTGGTTCAAATATGTACCAGCTTCTTGGCCATTTTCCCTTAGTGATGGGGAGGGGAGGCATTACTAGGCCACAGAGGAAGAGATGAAAGCAGTCCTGATGAAATTTGAAGACCCAGAAATAAACCCACACACTTATGGTCACCTGAACTTGACAAAGATGCCAAAACCATACAATGGAAAAAAGATAGCATCTTCAACAAATGGTGCTGGTCTAACGGGCTGTATGTATACATGTAGAAAAATGCAAATAGATCCATACTTATCACCCTGAACAAAACTAAAGTCCAAGTGGATCAAAGACCTCTACATACACCCAGACACATTAAATCGATTAGAGGAAAAAGTGGGGAAGACCCTAGAACTCATTGGTACAGAAGAGAACTTCCTGAGCAGAACACCAACAGTACAGGCTCTAAGAGCAACAATTAATAAATGGGACCTCATGAAACTGAAAAGCTGTAAAGCAAAGGACATCATCATCAAAACAAAACAACTGTCCAGAGATTGGGAAAGAATCTTCACCAACCCTTTATCTGACAGAGGGCTAATATCCAGTATATATATAGAACTAAAGAAGCTGAAAAGCAGCAAACCAAGCGATTCACTTAAAAAATGGGGAACAGAACTAAACAGAGACTTCTCTGTAGAGGAATATAGAATGGGAAAGCAACACTTAAAGAAGTGTTCAACATCATTAGCCATTAAGGAAATTCAAATCAAAACGATCCTGAGATTTCACCTTACATCCATCAGAATGGCCAAGATAAAAAACTCAAGTGACAACACATGCTTGAAATGCTGTGGAGAAAGGGGAACCCTCCTCCACTGCTGGTGAGAATGTATATTTGTACAACCACTCTGGAAATCCATCTGTTGCTTTCTCAGACAACTAAGAATAGCACTTCCACAAGATCCAACCATACCATTCCTAGGCATATATCCAAAAGACGTTCAAGTACACAATAAGGACATTTGCTCAACCATGTTTGTAGCAACTTTATTTGTAATAGACAGAAGATGGAAACAGCCCAGATACCCCTCAACTGAAGAATGGATGCAGAAATTGTAGTACATCTACACAATGGAGTATTACTCAGCAACGAAAAATAAGGAAATCATGAAATTTGCAGGTAAATGGTTGGTTCTGGAAAGGATCATCCTGAGTGAGCTGTCTGAGAAGCATAAAGACACACACATAAACCTACTAAAATTTGTACATCTAAAGAAACTAATCAAGAGAGAGGACCCTGACTAAAATGCTCAATCCCCATCTGGAAAGGCAAAGAGGAAGGACATCAGAAGAAGAAGAAAACAGGAAACAAGCTAGATACCTGCCACAAAGGGCCTCTGAAAGGCTCTGTCCTGCAGAATATGAAAGCAGATGCTGAGACTTATGGCCAACTGTTGGGCAGTGTGCATGAAATCTTATGTAAAAAGTGGGAAATATTAAGATCTGGAGAGGACAGGAACTCCACAAGGAGAGCAACAGAACAAGAAATGTGAACACAGGGGTCTTCCCAGAGACTCATACTCCAACCAAGTACCAGGCATGGAGATAACCTAGAACCTCTGCACAGATGTAGCCTATTGCAGTTTAGTGTCCAAGTGGGTTCCATAGTGATGGGAAGAGGGACTGCCTCTGACATAAACTGATTGGCCTGCTTTTGATCACCTCCCCCTGAGGGGGAAGTAGCCTTACCAGGCCACAGAAAATGACAATGCCACTCCTGATGTGATCTGATAGACTAAGATCAGAAGGAAGGAGATGAGGACCTCCCCTATCAGTGGACTTGGGGAGAGGCATATGTGAAGAAGGGGGTAGGAGGGTGGGACTGGGAGGGGGGAAGGGGCTTATGGGGGGAAAAGTGAATAAAGTGTAATTAATTAAAAAAAAAGAAAGTTGATAGGCTGGCTTCAGAGGGTAGGACAGGAGGGTTCCCCCTTTCTGAGAAATAAGGGAGGAGAATTGGGGGAATAGGGAGGAAGGGTAGGACTGGAACAGGAGGAGATGTGGGAGGGATGGGTTTACAAACAGGATGAAAAGTGAATAAATTATAAAAAAATAAATTTACATTTTTTTTTCAAATAGAAGAAATTACAAACAACAACAACAACAAAGAAGTGTTTGGCCCAAGCCTGACTATTCAGCTCCTCCTGAAGAAACAATATGCCCAGGTATCAAAAACAACCCACAGTGTTTCCAATGATACAAATAAAAGAGCTGTGATTTCCTGGGATCTGTGTGTGTGTGTGTGTGTAGGGGGTATATATACCTATCGACTAGGATCAACTTCCATCCCACAGGAAAGCTGAGGCCCCTCCTTGTTTCAAAAAGCAGTCTCAGCCTGTTGGGATGGGTTTGTTTGCCTCTCTGCCTCATTTTCTTAGTGTGTAAACAAAATACATATTGGAGATTCATCAGTAGAGCTTGAGAGTGAGAATTCGTGCTAATGTTTGCCTACATGCATAATTCATTGTCAGGGTGTTAATGTTATTTTTCATTAAGAATTATGTATTATGGGTAAGAGAAATGGCCTAACAGATAAAGACACTTGCTGCAACACTTTAAAGGAGAAATTTTCATGGCCTGTGGCATGGTTGTCCACCTCCCATGACCACAAACAAGGCTTGTGTACATAACTCACACCCACACTCATACCCCCACACTCATACACAGTAAATATAGAAGGCAATAGAAGTTATATGTGCTAAATGATTGTTCTTTACCACAAAAGCTGCAACAGTTATATTTCTTACATACTAATTTTTATATAATTTATTAGAGAAGACATTACATAATCACATGTTGGTATTCTATTTTGAAGTTTTCATTTATACTTCACACATTACTTATTTTAAAGACAAGGCTTAAATGTATTTCTGTGCTTCCACAAATAAGCAGAAAATATGCACTTGCTAATTAGATTTATAATGCCTTTATGGGGTAGTTGAAGGTTTAGGAGATTCTTGGGTGGAATTGAAATTGGTTCTGTAACTTCAATAAACATATTATGAAATCTTGGTTTCATTTATATGTAAAATAGGGAAGCTTTTCTCCTGTCTTTTGCCAATCAGTGTTCTTTCCGCTCAAGCAACCCTGTATTTACTCTGTAAGAAAATACCTATTCATCTGAAAAAAATCTTGTTCTTCCAATTTTCATTTAATTTCTCTTGCTATCATAAAGTTATTCTGAAATCTATTTTTCTTCACCCTAAAAATATCCTTTTACTTTATGCTGTTTGAATTGTAAGTCATGTTAGAAGTGTTATGCACACACAGCAAGGTGAAAAAAATAATATTTCTTTTGTCTATAACTTAAGTTCAGAGGCAAAAGGATACATCAGCAAGATTAGAGAATAAAACTTAACAGGAAAGAACAAAGGGAGAGAAAGGATAGAAGACATTTGTACTTGCTGTATTAAAAAAGAAACAAAGACTTATGTGATTCTGAAATGATAATCTAGGTTCAAAATTCTTAGTGTTCTTTGTCTCTAATTTACAGTGAGAGAACAAGCTATGAGCTATTATCTCCAGGCTGAAAGCAGTGATATACAACATTTTTTTGAACATCATGTTAGTAGCTGCACACTGTAGAGAAAAAGCTGGTACATATCATGTATTGAAAACAATTTTGGGGCTAAAATATTAAATCAAACTTATTATCATTCATTATATTTAAAATCAACTACAAGTCTCTTCTTTTGTGGGCTATTATTGTTACAACAGAGAATTCCAAAATATCCCAGTTTATTATAGTGCTTCTTTTCACATTCATGTTTATTTATGACAGATAAATAAATATGAGGTTCAATTAATTTTAGAGAATAGGTTGGCATGCAAGTTTTTAGATCTGCAGTGACAAAAATTATAGTGAGGAAGTGACAAGTAGCAGGAGAAGTTAAGGAATAGGAACAAAGGAGAGAAAAGAGGGTCAAACAGAGCAATCAACAAATCACTACTGTTCCCGTCATATGTGAGTCACTCTAAACACATATAGTCACATTATAGACAACAAATATTTAATGAGGTAACATAGATCCAGAAAGACACACGTAGTATGCAGTCATTTATTAGTGGATTGTAGTTGTATAGTTCAGGATAGACATACTACAATCAAAGACTCTCAGAAGATAGGTAACAAGGAGGACCCAAGAGATGTTTAAATCTCACTCAAAAGGTAAAATGGAATAGACAGGGTGTTTGAAGAGTGGGAACAAGTAGAGGAGGTAGCACAGAGAGAAGAAAGAGTGGAAATCAGACCCAAGGAGGGCAGAGGGCAGGAGGGCAGAGGGCCTGCACAAAAAAGAGAAATGATGGATGGGCACATCTATGTGAGAAGCTGGCGGCCTAAACCAGAATAAGCTTCTTGGAGGATATGAGGAAGGTTCTAGCTGAGACTCTGAGTAGCAGGGGTCCAGGAGACTAATGATCCCCTCTAACTAGACAAGACCCCTAGTGGACAGAGGAGAATACCAAACCACTAACAAAAACCTCGATCTAAAACTTATCTGCCTACAAGACCTCCAGGGATGAAGTAAAACAAAGCAGAGATTGAGGGAATGTCCAATCAATGCCCAGCCCAAGCCTAAGCCCCCTCCATGGAAGAAAGACAACCCCTAACACTGTTAATGATATTTTCAGATGGAACCTATCAGAGTTGTTTTTTGAGAGGCTACACCCAGCAATGGTTCAGAATCCACACAGCCAAACAATGGCCCCAATATAGTCTAGTGGGAGTCTAGTGGGAAAAGGATAAAGAGATCTAGAGGTGAGAAGAACTCCACAAGAAGACCAACAGTCAACTAATCAGGGCCCAAAGGGTCCTATGGAGACTGAAGCACCAACCAAGTACCACTCATAGACTGGATCTAAGTCCTCTATATATACATAGCTGATGGGCAGCTCAGGTTTCATGTGGGGTCACTAGAAACCGGAGCGGGGTATGTCTCTGATATGAACTGTATTGCCTGCTTCTTGATCACTTTGCCCTGAAGGGACTGCCTTAACTGGCCACAGGCGAAGAGGACAAATGCTGTCCTCATGTGAATAGATGAGCTGCTGTAGTGGGTGGGTAGGTAGTGGGCTCCCCTATTCTGAGGAATACGGAAGGGGGAGGCAGGAGGGAGAATGGGACGGGAAAAGAGGAGAGATGGGCCTATGAAGAAGACTTAAATTGAATAAATTTTAAAAAAATCATAAAAGGAAGTTGTGTGCTATTCTCTCTCCTTATCTAGCTAATAGATTCAGAAAAAAAATAACCCTTCAAACCACTTGCCGTAGTTATTGTTGGCTTGTGTAAATACCTGCGGTGTATCAAAGTGATTCACTCATTGTTTGGAGACAGTACATGAACAATACTATTGACCGTTAACCGATAAACAAAAATTAAATGAAATAGTAAATCATTTCACTGGCAAATGTGGGAATTTTATTTTTCTATAGTAGTATGTCTATTTTACTTTTTATGTATGTCTCCATTCAATTTTCTAGTCTAGTGAAAGGGGGAGTTATCCACAATTGCCATCTTTCCATAGCTTGTTAAATCTCATCAGGACTGCCTGGATCCTCTTTCTCAATGGCCTGACAAATCATCAGGAGCAAGTGATCAAAGAGCAGTTCATGAAAGTGTCACCCCCTGCTCCCTTCACTCAAAGATCCACAGGGAGACTGAATTGCCAAATGGCCACATCTGACCAGGGGTCTAGGTCCTCTCCATGCATCATCCTCTATTGGTGCATCAGTCTCAGCAGAAGACCTTTGGCTCAGATCTTTAGGTTTGGTTGGTCTCCTTGTGGGGCTTCTGTCCTCTCCATTTACCTCTATTCCCAACCCTTTCTTCTCCAGTTAGAATCCCTGCGCTCTGCTCAAACATTGGCCTGGAGTTTTAGCATCTGCTTTGATCCCCTGTTGTGTGGAGCCTTTCAGAGGATCCTCTATAGTAAGCTGCCATCCTGTTTTCTCTCTTCCAGTGCTTCTGGTGTCTATCTTGTTTGGGATTCTGAATGAGATTTAAGCATCTTCCCTAAGGTCCTCCTTAGTGTTTAATTTCTTTAGGTCTGTAGATGGCTATCTATATTATACAGCTAATATATGCCTATAAGTGATTGTATACCATGCCTGTCTTCCTCTTTCTCGGTTACATCACTCTGGATGATCTCTTCTAGTTCCATCCATTTGCCTGCAAATTTCATGATTTCCTTGTTTTTAATAGCTGAGTAGTAGTCCATTGTGTTGATGTAAAAGAATTGCTGTGTCCATTGCTCCTTTAAGGGACATCTAGGTTGTTTCCATATTCTGGCTATTACTAATAAAGCTGCTATGAACATAGCTGATGAAATGTCCTTATTTAATGATGAGGCATCTTTGGGAATATGCCCAGGAGTGGAATAGCTGGATCTTGAGGTAGCACTATTCCCAATTTTCTGAGAAAGCACAGATTGATTTCCAAAGTGGTTGTACAAAGTTACCTTCCCACCAGCAATGGAAGAGGGTTCCCCTTTCTCCACATCCTCTCCAGCATGTGTTGTCACTTGACTATTTGATCTTAGCTATTTTGATGGGTATAAAGTGAAATCGCAGGATCATTTTGATTTACATTTCCCTGATGACTAAGGACATTGAACATTTCTTTAAGTGTTTCTCTGCCACTTGATATTCCTTTGTTGAGAATTCTCTGTCTATCTCTATACCACATTTTTTAATTGATTGGTTTGTTGTTGTTTGACTTCATGAGTTCTTTATATATTCTGGATATCATCCCTATGTCTGATGTAGGGTAGGTGAAGATCTCTTCCCAATCTGTATCCTGATCTTAAGCAGTACCATAGAGCAACAGTAATAAAAATGCCTGGTACTAGTATAAAAAGAGACTGATGGATCAATGGAATTGAATTGAAGATCCAGAAATAAACCCATGTATCTATGGATACTTGATTTTTGACAAAGAAGATAAAACCAAACAATGGGAAAAAATAACGTTTTCAACAAATGGTGCAGGTCTAACTGGATGTCTAAATGTCCAAAATGCAAATAGAACCATATTTTTCACCTGCACAAAAGTAAATTCCAAGTGGATCAAAGACCTCAATATAAAACCACACTAAATTTGTTAGAAGAAAAAGTGGGAGAGAACCTGGAACTAATTATTATATTCTTTATTAAGTTCTTTATTATCTTTATTAAGTAAAGATTCTTTTTACTTATTGTTCCTCATAAATTCTTAGTTAAAGATAAGCCTGGAAATTTCTTAAAGTACTGGACAAATATTTGTAGTCTCATATACCTACAAGAATTTGTGTGCTGATTTATGAGTAATTAGGTTTATGCCATGAATTAGTGACATATCACAGAGAAAGCTATAAAATTGGAGTAAAAACTTTGCACTACATATGACTGATTACTCTTAATGTTAACTTTGATTGGCTGATGGACACAAATTTCCAAATTAGTTCATTAAAAATTAACCCTCTGTCCGCAGACTCCATTCCTCCTACATTGTCACTATGAGTAATACACACTGATGGAATGCTTTATGGAAGGAACATTCTATTTCTGGGGACAATTATCTTAACAACATATTTGTAGTTCTTCCGCAGTGTTCCATTATTCAGTTATTTGGTGGCTAGCACTTCTGATTATTTATTTATTTTATTACTTTATCACCTATCCAGTGGCATATTTTGTTTGTTTTCCTCTTATTCTTTCAGGTCTGTTAACTAAGACTCTCTCGATTGTTTTTTTTTTTACTTTATAGACTTAGCATTGTGAAATTTTCAGAAACATTTTATTTTCCTGTTACTATGAGATGTTTCAGTTTGTATATTTTCTCCCACAGTCCTCAAATCAAACATATTCTTTTACTGGAGAATGCTATTAGAAACCAATAACTGAGCATCATGTGTTTTCTATTTTATTGCAGTTGTTTCTAGATTCTCTATGTTGAAAAAACAAAGAAATACATGAAAATGTACTTAACAATACATATCTGCACAACTACAAAATTTCTATATGCTATTATCTGCACCAGGGTTAACCTAGATGATAGTTCATAAGGAAGTTGCTAATTAGTTCCAACACCTATAAATAATCTCAGACTCTGTAAAATCTCCTTCAAAGAGAGAATGTATTCTATATGTTATTCATGTATTTATTTGTTATATGTTTGTCTCAACAGGCAGCAGACTCTAAAATTTGAATCCTTAGTCTCCAAGTTCAGAAAGTATAACGTGTGATCATATATCATTTTCTGTCAAACTTATAAAAATGTTACTGAGGTCATCAAATTTCCTCCCACTCCTTTAAAAAGCCATTTCACTCATTTAGATTGCAATTAGATTCTATTTTCATGTATTACAGTCCATCATAAGACTTTCCTGTCAAAACAATTTGTGTTAAAATATGCACATTCTCAGTTTTGCTTTAGTGTTGACATGGAAGTTTGTCAAATGCAAAACTGTATTCCCACTTGAAGTATAATGCAAACAATTTCACAGTCCTAAAATTTTGTGTTCAGTTATTCATACAGAACATTCTAGCCCCCAAACTACTGACAGCCACTTTCCTGCTTTATTTCCTTAGGTGAGAAATGTCTTTCAATGTTACCAGCTTAGTTGCTTTGGCTTTATTCTCAAGGTAAGGAGGCAATTTTGTTGTAATTACAGATAATGTAAGCTGTAGGATTTTCATACTATTTTTATTTTTTGGAGACACTATATAAACCTACACCACATTCCTGTTGGGATTATTAATACCAAGCATTGCTAATACTTGGTTTTTTGTTTGTTTTGATTTTTGAATCTTCAATTAGCAAAACCATGGATCACTCCCCAATCCCTGTCATTTGGTTAGTTCATGTCTTCACCTTCCTCAATTCATTGTTGAATGTTGAACCCCAGGTTCATATCTGGAATCATTACTTTAAGCTTATTATTAATTTTTATAGACATTGATAGATCTGGCTTTTCAAAATTTTATTGAACATAGTTTGATTTATGCTTGTGAAAATATAAGCATTTCATTTTTTCCTTGTGATATTTTAAATGCTTTTCTTATTGCTCTAGTTAGTGTTACATGAACTTATATTTTTAGGAAGAAATGGAATTATCTCATTTTTTAAATAAGTCATAACATTATCCAATGTAAACATAGAAGTATCTTTATTTTGATTTTTTTTAAATATTAACATGTACTTTGAATGTATATTCCTCTGTACGTAAAAGGTGATACTTGTCATTTTCAAGAAATTGTCAAATTTAACATGAGGAAAATTTGTGTATAAAATTTTTCACTATGTTAATCCCACCGATCCATGAACTTAGGAGATCTTTTCATTTTCTGATATCTTCTTCAATTTCTTTCTTAAGAGACTTGAAGTTTTTTCCAAACAGGCCTTTCACTTGTTTCATTAGAGTCACACCAACGTACTTTATGTTTTTAGTGGCTCTCGTGAAGGGTGTTGTTTCCCTAATTTCTTTCTTGTTCCTTTTGTCTTTGGTATATAGGAAGGCTTCTGATTTTTTTTGAGTTAATTTTGTATCCAGCCACTTTGCTGAAGATGTTACTCAGCTGAAGGAGTTCTCTGGTTGAATTTTTGGGGTCACTCATGTATACTATCATATCATCTGCAAATAGTGATACTTTTGACCTCTTCCATTTTGGCTTGTATCCCCTTGATCTCATTTAGTTGTCATATTGCTTTAGCTAGGACTTCAAGTACTATGTTATGTTAATTTTTAAATTTCTCCATTGAGTTTAAATATTTTTATTCTCATTTTTACTATTTGTTTGTTTATTTGTTTTTGTTTTCTTTTGTTTTGCTTTTGTTTTTCAAGACAGGTTTCTCTGTGTATGTTTGGCTGCTCTGAAATTTGTTTTGTAACCCCAGGACAGCCTCAAACTCTCAGAATTCTGCCTGTTTCTGTGTTAAGATTAAGGGCATGAACCACCATGCAGGGCTTATTCTTATTTTTTAAGAGGTACTATCACAAAAGCATTTATAAAGTTATTAATTTTAAATGTTTTAAAGATATTTGATTTTCTATCATTGCTTTTGGAAGAATCAACATCATTGACTGAGTAACTCTTAATTTAATTGATTCTTCCTCCATTTGTATCAGATCCTATTCATTTTCACATCAAAGAAAATACTTCTGATACATTGTACTGTAACACTCTGATTTCTCATCCTGCTTTGTAGTTTATATCATAGTTATTAAAATATTTATATAATTCAATTGTTAGAAAAATTATAATAAATATCTCATAAAATGTATATATGAATTATTACATTGAAAATAGTAATTACAGTTCTCTTATACTTCTGGTCTGTTAATTTATAAATCCTCATCATATTTCAGTTTAATTCTTCTGAGTTCATTTTTAAGTCTGACTCTGTTTTTTTTTTTTGTTGTTGTTGTTGTTTTTGTTTGTCTGTTTGTTCATTTTCCCCAGACTGCTGTTTGTTGATTCTGCTAAAAAAATTTGGTGAAACCTGTCTTTGGGTAACATAAGCTGATATGACTAGACATTTGCTATAAGATTATATATTAGTTTATGTGGAGTATGGTTGTGTTTTATATGCTATGTGTCTGTCACTTATGAAAGACTCAAATGTCTCTAATATTTTTATAGTTTACTCTGTGATTCCATGAGTTCTGTAGAAAATATTTCTCAGATCAAATCTACTTCTTGGCAGCTGTTAAACTAAGGCTATTTTGTTTCTGTGGAAAGCAGGAAGGAGGTCAGAAATTTTTCTTTTTACACTTGACTGTTATTAACATGATTGTGGCTTATGACTTTCCAAAGTGTCCTGTAAATTCTATTTTCCATAGCATGAGACAGATGAAGGTAAATGTACTTATACACATGAAGTTCTACTTGGCAAGTAGACTGGTCCTACAGTAGTAGCTCTCTGGCATCTTAGTCATGAGATATGGCAGCATTTCTGGAGTATCCATTTGAAAATACAGAGGCAGCACTGGTCATTTTTGCTAATTTGACACAAACTTAAACATATCTGAGAAATTGAGATTTTAGTGGAGAAATTGCCTTCATCTCATTGGCCTGTGGTCATGCCTGCAGGGCATATTGTTAGTAGTTGATGTGGAAGGTCCCTGCTCAGTGTGGGAGGTGCCATGTGATCTTCAAATATATGAAAAACAAGCTAAGTAAGTGATGGAAAGAAATCCAGTAAGCTGTATTTCTCCATTGCTTCTGCTTCACTTGACTATCCCTCCTGTAGTTCTACCCTGACTTTCTTTTTCTTTTCTTCTTTAGTTTATTTTTTAAAGTTAATTATTTATTATATAAATTACACTTTATTCACTTTGTATCTGTGCTGTAGACCCCTCCCTTGTCCCCTCTCAATCCACCCTCCCTCCCTCATTTCCTCCCATGTACCTCCCCAATTCCACTGATTGGGGAGGTCCTCTTCTCCTTACCTCTGACTCTAGCCTATCAGGTCTTATCAAGACTGGCTGCATTGTCTTCTTCTGTGGCCATGGTAAGGCCACTCCCCCATCAGGGGAAAGTGATCAAAGAACCAGCCACTGAGTTCATTTTAGAGACAGTCCCTGTTCCCCTTACTAGGACACCCACTTGGACATATGAGCTACATTTGTGCAGGGGGTCTAAGTTATCTCTAAGCACGGCTTCAGTTGGAGTATCTCACAGTAATTCTGTCCCTAGAATTTTTGGATCTGTTGCTCTCCTTGTGGAGCTCCTGTCACCTCCTGGTCTTCCTATCCCCCGCTTCTTTCATAAGATTCCCTGCACTCTGCCACAAGTGTGGCTATAAGTCTCAGCGTCTGCTTTGATACCTTGCTGGGTAGAGTCCTTCAATGCCTGTCTGTGGTAGGTTCCTGTCTTGTTGCCTGTTTTCTGCCTTTTCTGATGTCTGCCCCATTTGCCTTTCTGAATGAGGATTGATCATCTTTCCTAGGGTCCTCCTTCTTGAGTGTTGATCTTCTGTCAAAACATGTATGCCAACAAAACAAAAACAAAAACAAAAAACAAAACAAACAAGCAAATAGAAAAGAAAAACGCTTTTCCTGCTTAAGTTTCTTTTATGAATGTTGTTTATCAAATCAATAGAAATTAAACTAAGATAGATACCATTAAAGAAAGAATATCTCTCTCATTGTTTCATCAAGAAACACCACTTTCAGTTCAAATTTATGGCACTAGAAATTTTTGATGCAGGTTGGAAGCTTCATTCGTGACTTTAAGAGTCACTGTCCTTAAGTTTTGCCTGCTATGTCAATTTTATGATAGTTCCTTGAAATTCTACAGATTTTCTACTTGTTCATGATTTTTACTGTGAATATTGAGCTGAATATACAAGTATTGAGTCATTGAGTTGTTTCAATTGGAAAAGCAATATCAGCCCTGTTAATACCTATGGATAGCAAGACATTGTGGTGTATGTGTGTGTGTGTGTGTGTGTGTGTGTGTGTGTGATTGATTGATAGACATATGTGCATGTGTTTCTGCGTATATGATTTTCTATGTGCTTATGTGTGAGAATGACTCATTGTGATCTTGTATTTAAAGAAATCTTGCTTCTTAATACATATTAACAGTAATGCAATCATAGCTCATTTATTAGGTGATGCTTGCTTAGAAATTTGGAATTTTAGAATGAATTCTACTGATTATTTTCAAAGTCAACTGTTTAGCATGATTTGTCTACTCTAAAACCTACCTGTAGCGAAATTTACTCTTAAAGCTTTCCTATTTCATCACAAACATCCTTGTCATGATCACCAGTCCCAGCTGTTTTTTGAAACTTCTAAAACTAGTTTGTTTTCATGTAATGACAGTTTTTATGTTACATTTGAGTCTGATTTATCAAGAATCTAAGGTAGCCAAATTGTCCTCTTAAAATTTTCAGATTATCCTTTACAGGAGTTTTATAACTATTTGAATAAGATTTTTTTTTTGATTTGGTACTTTTTATGAGAAAAAAAATTATCATTTAAGTATGAGTGTGAATAAACGGTCAGAAGTCATCAAAGCAGATGTTTTAGCATTACAGTGAGTACATTTGGTAGCACTACTCATACAGGCTTTTTTTTTTTTTCTTAAAATGCTCTTTGGTACTTGATGAAGAGATATGCTCTTTCTACTGTTATGTGAATCAACTGTTTCATGATTTGTATTTGCTAGTTTATTTGCACATAATTTCAGCCAAGCTACTCCTTGGGATGTTTCCATTCCACTAACTCAGTAAATTATCAGATAAATGGTGATGATTTATTGAGAAACAGCCATTGAAATAGGTTTTGTCTACAGTCAAATATTACATATAAAATATTCCAGATAATAATTCTAGATACTTCAAGGGCCTAAAATGTTTAAGTCTCCCCAAGAAGGAAAGAAGAGAAAAAAATGTAACTTAATTATTAGAACATCACATTCTTTTCTAGATTCTTCAGAATGAAATTTATGATACAATTACCCCAAATAATTATTAAATTAGACAAGATTACATTATAACTAAGGATGATTTTATGTTACCATCATTAATCTTATAAGGAATGAATCTTATTTTAAAGTTTTCTTTGTCTTTCTTACTGTTTATTTCTCGCTTTTACTATTATTTTTTATAGTACAATTTCAAAAAGTAAGCTGAGTGGACCAAGATATTTCTGAAGAACTTAGGAAGTTGTTAATGTATGTAACTTAATGGTTTTGGAGCAGGGAGGTAGAAAATAGGTCTTATAAACTGTCATTATGGGAACATTAGATTCTGATTAGTTAACAGCTTTGATATTTTTACAGATTAGAAAAAATTTTAGGCAATTGAACATTTTGTTCAATATCAGAGAATTATACTAACTTTAGACAGAGAAATTTCACTCAATTTTTCTTAGTATTTCAAGTCCATTTGTCCTCTACAGCATTTCCTCATTTTGACATTTATCACTGATTTGGTGCTTCTCCAGTGCAAACTTCACTCCAGTTTTTTAAAAATTTATTTTATTAAATTTTGATTTTGTATATTAATTACAGTTTATTCATTTTGTATCTCAGCTATAGCCCCCTCCACACCTTCCCAATCCCACCTTATCTTCCTCATCTTCACCCATGCCCCTCTCCAAGTCCACTGATAGGAGAGGTCCTCCTCCCTTTCCATCTAACACTAGCTTATCAGATCTCATCAGGACTGGCAGCATTGTTCTCCTCTGTGGCCTGGCAAGGCTGCTACCAACACAGGGGGAGGTGATCAAAAAGCCAGTCACTGAGTTCATGTCAGAGATAGTTCCTGTTCCACTTACGAGGTAATGAGCTTCCACTTGGATAATGAGCTTCCATGGCTACATCTGAACAGGGGTTTTAGGTTATATCCAAGTATGGTCTTTGGTTGGAGTATCAGTCTCAGAAAAGACCACTGTGTCCAGATTTTTTGGTTCTTTTGCTCTCTTTGTGGAGCTCCTGCCTTCTCCAGGTCTAAATAATCCCACATTTTTTCCTAGGATTCCTTGCACTCTGCCCAAAGTTTGGTTATGAGTCTCAGAATCTGCTTTGATATATTGCTGAGTAGTCTTTCAGAAGCCCTTTTTGGTAGGCTCCTGCCCTGTTTCCTGTTTCCTCTTTCTTCCAATGTCCATCCCATTTGTCTTTCTGAGTAAGGAAATGATCATCTTCTCCAGGGTCCTCCTTCTTGCTTAGCTTCTTCTTTTTTTTTTTTAATTTATTTTTGGGTTTTTTTATTTTTTGTATTCTTTATTTATTAATTACACTTTATTTATTTTGTATCCCGCCATAAGCCCCTCCCTCCTCCCCTCCCGATCCCACCCTCCCTCCCCTTTCTGCATGCATGCCACTCCCCAAGTCCACTGATAGGGGAGGTTCTCCTCTTCTTTCTGATCTTAGTCTATCAGTTCTCATCAAAAGTGGCTGCATTGTCCTCTACTGTGGCCTGGTAAGGCTGCTCCCCCCTCAGGGGGAAGTGATCAACGAGCAGGCCAATCAGATTATGTCAGAGGCAGTCCCTCTTCCCATTACTATGGAACCCACTTGGACACTGAACTGCCATGGGCTACACCTGTGCAGGGGTTCCAGGTCATCTCCACAAATAGTCCTTGGTTGGAGTATGATTTTCTGGGAAGTTCCCTGTGTTCAAATTATCTTGTTCTGTTGCTCTCCTTGTGGAGTTCCCGCCTTGCTTAGCTTCTTTAGGTGTACAGATTTTAGTAAAAATATATAATAATATATAATAATATAATACTATATTATAGTATTCTAGTATAATAGATTTATACTATATTCTATTATCCACTTATAAGTGAGTATATACTGTGTGTGTCTTTCTGCTTCTGTGTGACCTCATTCAGGATGATCTTTTCTAGTTCCCAACATTTACCTGCAAATTTCATGATTTCCTTGTTTTTAACTGCTGTGTATTATTCCATTGTGTAAACGTACCACACCCAATCCCACTGAAGTCAGGAACACAGCAAGGCTGCCCAGTCTCTCCATATCTCTTCAACATAGTACTTGAAGTCTAGCTAGAGCAATAGGACAATTAAAGGAGATCAAGGGGATACAAATCAGAAAGGAAGGAGTCAAAATGGCACTATTGGTGATATGTTAGTATACAGGAGTGACCTCAAAAATTCAATCAGAGAACTTCTTCTGTAAGACCTGGGGTCTCACAGATTAGGAGTTCAAAATTGTGCCCTTCCCAAAAACTCCCCCAGACCAAGACTCGTTGCAAAAGCAAGAGGTTTATTAACCATTGCACAATGGGGTCACCCCTGATGGTCAGCAAAGAGTGGCACTGGGAGACAAAGGCCTTTTGGTTTTTAAAAGAAAAATTGCGGGAAATTTGAAGTTGCAGTCTTGGCAATTTAGGATTGGATGAGGAAGCTATAAAGTAAGATAATTGGTTAGTCTTAGGTGCTCAAGCTTGGCCAGTCCTGCCAAGTGTGGATGCAGTTGCAATTGAAGGTGGGGGTGGTTAACTCATCCTTGAAGATTAGGGGCTATAGACTTTTGGCTGGAGGTCAAAAGCTACTCAGAAGAAGTCTAGGTTCGTTGCTAAGAAACACTATCTCAAAGACAAGGGTCTGGTCCTTCTTTTGCTGAGTGAAGGTCATTGCTTGCTTGCCATTTTTTATATCTGTCCTCACAGATAGGGTCACATTCCTCCATTCTCTGGAAAGGTACTAAGAGGCTTTAGCTTAACCTGAACCTAAAACTCAAAACTATAGGCTTTAGAAGACATATAGGTTACAAAGTTAGCCTAACCCTTTCATTTCCTCCTTCTCCTTGTAACTGCCTCAATCATGAAGCAGCTGCAGAGTAAGAATTTTATCTTAAGAAAATTTGTTTCCTTTTGACTCAACATTTCAGCCTGTAGAATGGGACAATGGGCCAAAGACCTGTCTTCTGGAATTTTTTCACGCTGATGATTGGATCGTTGATATCTCAGTTTGAAAGAGGCCAGAATGCTGGTCAAAAGTTGGGGAGAGTACATGGGTAGTTATCTTAGTCTGTAATTATCTGGGTTTAAACATTAAAGAAACAAGCAAAGTAGATAAGGGTCCCATTCCTTGAGTGCCCAAGGGAGTTGTTTTTAACCGAATTTAAGATTTTTTCCAGATCTTTAGAGCTCCCCCCAAGATACTAGAATTTTTTACTTTGATGCCAAAATCATGGCCTTTTGTCCAATCATAAGTTTTTTTTTTTTTTTTTTCTAATTTGTAAAGATTACTAGGAGCCAGTCAAAGGCTGGTCAATGAGGCAGTCCTTAACAGTCTCTGGTTAGTTGATCCAATTGAAGACATAGGGAGCAGTCATGTCAGCTTCCAACAAGTCCAGATTTCAACTTGCAGTCAACCAGGTGAAAATCTGCTGAGACAAATTCAGACTAGAGACAGAAGTTAAGATTTGTCTGTTAAATGGAAAAAGTGAGGAATCCCAACACCACGAAAAAACTCATCTGGAATCCATTTGAGCTATGTCAGATCCAGGTTTCATGACCTTTTGATTTTTATAAACTCATATGAATTTTTGGTACACAAAAGGAAATATATATATATTAAAAAAAACTCAGAAAAGTAATATATCAGCAAATCTAATACAACATTTTGAGAGTAACAGGTAAAAACTATATCCAACAGAATGGGTACCAGTCAGCTGTTTTATATTTTTTTATAAACAACTTAAGTGTGTCCATGTGGCAGCCTTTTTGGAGTTAACGGCATCTGAGCAGCGGAACTCAGCCTCTTGGCTATTTTTTAAAGTCTAGTGTCTCACAGACTGACCTTGGTGGTCCTACAGTTGACTGCTCTGACCCTGAGAAACTCCATGCAACCATAGTAACCAGACAGCAGGCTCTGTGCAACCTTGAGTAAGCCCTCTTATATTTTGGCTAAGTAAAATTGCCTGCGTGAGAAACTGCTTGTACTTTTTTTTTTTTTTTTACTTAAGTGTTAACCTGACGTCCATTAAATTGACACTTTGATCAGTATGTAGACCAACATTCTTTAGATTTTTGTAACCTGAACTCCTATATCCTCAGACCCTATATAAACTTTATATATATTTTTTTAATTTAACTATTATTATAAGACATTGGCAACTGATGTAAAGCCTGTGAGCAGGGCAAACCTGATTTTTTTTTCCTTTTTACACAAAAGATATAGTACCTAGTAGTTTTAACTAACTAATGAATTGTCCAATGAGCTGATACTGAACCTAACTGTCTGCTCTTTAGCTGCCAAGTTACTGTTAACTAAGCCTAGCCTTTCAGCCTAGCCATCAATGTGATCAGAGACCTGAGAAGGATAAATTATGAGCTAAGTAAATGTACCAATCAAAATGACAGAGATGACTAGTTAGTCCATCACCTAGGCAGTGTCCCTGGATCCTGTGGTCTCCTGGCTTTCTGAGCAGAGGCAGTCCAGCCATGAGGCATAGAGGATGAGAAACTGCTGCTGTGGAAAGAGGAACAGGAGAGATTGACCTCACCTTGCCTCTCACAATGTGAGACAATGGCTCTTCAGGTATCCCCGGCTTTGTCCGCAGTTTAGGCTGGGCCCTAGCAGTGTGCCAGTTGGGGCAGTATTGCCTAATGGTTAGCATACCACAATCCAGAGTTGCAGTCATCTGTCCTTGTCCAAATCTTCTCGGAGACCTTGGGGAGTTACTGCCAGGATTTTGGGACTTTTTGCCACAATAAACTTATATATGTTAAAATGCCATATTCATCAGATCTCTGATAAGCCTGAGGGCCAGCATATCTGAGTTACTCTTTGTTTTTATCATCTGTTTTAAACTGTGTCCTATAAAACAGAATGTTACTTAATCTAGTTCTAGCATATTTCTGAGATGCATGTTTTAGAACTATGTATTTCAAGACAAATAGGCAAACTTTATAGTTATCCATCTTAGGCTTAACCTTAAAAAAACCTATACAAAGACACTAGGTAAAGCTCAACACCTTAACCAACTGCAGTCCTTAGCGTAGCTTTATGTCTGCTCTTTCTGAACTAAAATCAAAGCAAACATTTTAATCAGATACAGTTTATAGAGGGGCTAGTAAATCTTGCTGATCCTAGCACTTTGTATTAAAATTGAACAGTAAAAAGCTTTGCACTTAACACTAATCAGAAGACTGAACATAACTGAGAGACCTAAACAAAATGGTGGTAAACTCATGGCTCTATCCTCTTTATCTCCGGACCAGCATGCTGGCTGGCCACGTGTAACTGAACTCAGCTGGAATCCCTAAACAAATATGGCAGCAAAACTACAGCTTCACATGCTCTCTATCCCTGAACCATCATGGTGGCTAGCCATGTGTTAGCACAGGCTATGACTGACAATACCAAACATAGCCATTAGGTGCTGTTGATGACCCAGCAAACACTGTGGAGCATCCATAATCCCCCACAACCAAATGTTTTAACATAGTGATCAAATAAGTTTTAGAACCAACTGCATAACAGAACAGTACAGAACATTTTTAAACTGTATGAATTATTTTAGCCATACCAAACCTATCAGCCAGAATTTTTTTGCTTAAAAGAGCATTAAAAAAAAAAAAAAACATTTTGTAATGAAGAATCACCAGCCTTTTAAATGAATTATAACATATTTAAATACAGTTTTTTCTTAAATCATATTAACTCTCTGGCTTTTTATAATACATCCACTAACCTTCTGCAACATCCTACATACCTTCAGGTTCCTAGCTTTCTTTTTCTGGCTTAACTAGACATTTTTACTTTAGGCAAGCTATTTTTTTTTAATATCACTTGTTCACTCTCTCTTTTTTTCAGACAACAGAAAAACTCCCATTAATTTTTTTTTTAAGTTTTTTCAAGGGTTGGGAAACTGTTTTAAGTTTGTTGTTAAACTGCCCAAGAGTTATTGCTTAAAAAATCTGATAAACTGTAAATGTTTTATCCTCTTGAACATCTAAACAATTTTTTAAAACTTGTCCCTGCAATATCAAAGCAAAGTGTCTTCTTTAGGAGTGAATTCACAAAGCATAACCATAATATTAAAAGTCAAAACCAGATTTTAAGACCAAAATTTATCAGTGAAAACAACCCAATATTCAGAACCAATGTCAATTTAGAACAAGACTTTCTTCTTATCCTAAAAGGAAATAAAATCATTTTGACTCAGATTTTTAACCTTTGTTCTTTTCCTGAGCCACACCATGTGGCAATTTACATTGTTGTTATTTAAACATATGCATTCATAGACTCTACAAACATATAGGCACATATACGTGTTTTAAACAAGAATTTGAATTTAACCTTAAAACATACCCAATTATTTTTGATCATATCAACCATTTAACACCGGGTCTTTCTGAGATGGACACTCAACCAAAGACCATGAGAGCATAAAACCTAGAACCCCTGCTCGGATGTGACCCGTGATAGCTCAGTAATCAATTGGTTTCCCATAGTAAGGGGAACAAGGACTATTTCTAACAGGCACTCAATGACTGGGTCTTTGACCTCCCCACCCCCCAAGGGAGGAGCAGTACTATTAGGCCACAAAGGAGAGCTTTGCAGCCAGTCCTGAAAATACCTGACAAAAGGAGTCATAGGAAAGTGGAGGAGGTCCTCCCCTATCAGTGGACTTGGAAAGGGGCAGGGAGGAGATGAGGGAGGGAGGTTGGGATTGGGGAGGGAATGAGAGATACAGCTGGGATCCCGAATTAACAAAATGTAACTAATGAGAATAATAAAAAAAGAAAAAGAAAAAGAAAAAAAGACCAGTTGAAAACAATCGTATAATGGCCATATATTTAAACAGACAGACAAAACTTTTTTTTTCTTTTTTTATTTAGACTCAGCTGTAATTCTAAACATTACAGCAAGTGCAGTTTTCTTCCTAAATTATTGTTTGATCTGTAAGTTGCAAGCCCCCTAGGTGGGAGGAGGGAAGAGAGGAGCAAGAGGGCATGGTGAGCTCCTGCTGCTCACTTCCCTACTGAGCTGGCATGAAGGCAAGGGGGAGAAGTTTTTCCTCACTCTCAGCAGCCAGAGCAGCTCCTGTCATGGAGCAGCCATGGTGCCAATCCCCGCCTAGCCTTGTATAAGGACTTCCACCTAGCAAGTCCAGGAGCCTTGCCTGCTCCTTTGGCTCCCTTGTGAGCTTCATTCTAGCTTACCTCCCCTGCAGGTCCTGAAACTGCTTCCTGGCCAGGCCTCTCCCCTCCCCCATGATCTTTGCTGTCCATCACAACAAGGGGCAGCATCAAGCCCATGCCCTGCTGGGTGTGCATTGTTATTTCACAGACCTTCAAGTGCCTGAGCACTGCCTGCCCAAGCTCCAGCCCCAGCTCTACATGTCTCCCCAGCCACCCGAAAGCATTCCCTCCTTGGCTCCCTCTGGAGGGAGAGCACACTGCTTGGTATCCTGCCATGCAGCCATGTGCACTCCCAGGCCGAGAACTCGTTCTAATTTTAACTGTTCTCTATCCGAATTTTCATCAGTCCAAGTCTACAAAGAAACAGACACAGAAAAATACATACATACATGAGAAACACAGGATTTAAATTGCTGGGGGAGCAGAATCTCTCTGCTCCTCCCTGTTCACAGAAAGCGGCAAGCTGAGCGTCCTACAGGATGTCCCATGGATTTGGCATTAATGACATGTCTGTCTGCCTTAATGAGACCGTTCCAGGCAAGTCGCCTCGAACCACCCAGGGGACTCGAACCCCTTCTACAGATGCTCTTGAGCTAGAGCATCTCTCTGTCAAAAGATTCAGAGAGGCAACAACAACAGAAACACAAAGAATCAGGCAAGTAATCAAACAAGGATGCCCTTGTGAGTGGTACCACAGTGCTCTGATGGAACGGCTGCCTGGTGGCGGTCATTCTCTATGAAAATCAGACGGGAGGAGGACTGTCTCATATCCAACCTCCCAAATGGAAACTGGGGCGTCCCCCAGTTCCCAGTCAAGCAATATTCTGACATGTCTGTCTATCGCAATGACTGATCAGATGACCAAAAAGGTCCAGATAGGCGTCTAAACTGAAACAGATTGGTACCATAGAAATCTGATTGAGAGGCTGCCTCATGGCAGCCATCTCTGACAAGAAACAGATTGGTAAGACAGAAGCAGACTAACCTGTTCCGAGCTTGACCTCCGAGTTCAGTCTGATGAGGGTTGGGGAAGGGGCATGCCCTCTCCAGGCCAAACGCACCAAAAATGTAAGACTTGGGGTCTCACAGCTCAGGAGTTCAAGATCGCGCCCTTCCCAGAAACTCCCCCAGACCAAGACTCATTGCAAAAGCAACAGGTTTATTAACCATTGCGCAATTGGGTCACCCCTGATGGTCAGCAAAGAGTGGCACTGGGAGACAAAGGCCTTTTGGTTTTTAAAAGAAAAATTGCGGGAAATTTGAAGTTGCAGTCTTGGCAATTTAGGATTGGATGAGGAAGCTATAAAGTAAGATAATTGGTTAGTCTTAGGTGCTCAAGCTTGGCCAGTCCTGCCAAGTGTGGATGCAGCTGCAATTGAAGGTGGGGGTGGTTAACTCATCCTTGAAGATTAGGGGCTACAGACTTTTGGCTGGAGGTCAAAAGCTACTCAGAAGAAGTCTAGGTTCGTTGCTAAGAAACGCTATCTCAAAGACAAGGGTCTGGTCCTTCTTTTGCTGATTGAAGGTCATTCCTTGCTTGCCTTTTTTTATATCTGTCCTCACAGATAGGGCCACATTCCTCCATTCTATGGAGATGTACTAAGAGGCTTTAGCTTAATCTGGACCTAAAACTCAAAACTATAGGCTTTAGAAGACATATAGGTTACAAAGTTAGCCTAACCCTTTCACTTCAGCTCATAAGTACCTTCAACAAAGTGGCTGTATGTAAAATTAACTCAAAAATAATTCAGTAGCCCTCCTTTATAAGAAAGACAAAAAGGCTGAGAAAAAAATTAGGGAAACTTTACTCTTCATAATAGTCACAAATTATAAAAAGTAACTTGGTGTAACTCTGCCCAAGTAAGTAAAAGACCTGTTTTAAAAAAGCAAAACAAAACAAATGAACAAACAAACAAAAAAACAAAAAACTTCAAGTCCCTGAAGAAAGAAATTGAAGAAGATATCAGAAGATAGAAAGATCTCCCATGCTAATGGATCAGTAGAATTACAATAGTAAAAATGGACATTTTTGCCAAAAGCAATCTACAAATTCAATGCAATTGCCATAAAATTCCAGCACAATTCTTTACAAAACTTGAAAAAACAAATCTCAATTTTATATGCAAAAACAAGAAACCCCGAATTGCTAAAACAATCCTGTACAACAACGTATCATCTGGAGATATCTCCATCCTTGATCTTAAGCTGTACTACAGAGAAATAGTAATAAGAACTGCATAGTACAGGCATAGAAACAGAAAGGTGGATCAATTGAATCGAATAAAAGACCCAGAAATAAACCAACACACCTATAGATACTTGATTTTTGACAAAGAATCTGGAAGTCTTATGGAGAAGAGACTGGTGGAATTAAAATTACATGGAGGGAACAGGAGTCCTGCAGAGACTGAAGCACCAATGGAGGACCAGCATGAAGAAGACGTAGACACCCTGCTCAGATGTGGCTTGTTGACAGCTCATTCTCCATGTGAATTTCTGAGTGAGGGGGTGCAGGGGCTGCCTCTATCATGAACTTAGTTAATTGCTCTTTGACCAATAGCCCCTGATGATGTGGCCTTGCCAGGTCACACAGGAAGAGGATCCACACAGTCTTGATGAGGGTTAACAAGCTATGTGCAGATGGTAATAGTAGAGACCTCCCCCTTTCAGTGGACTAGGAGAAGGGGATGAGTGGAAGAGGGAAGGAGGGAGGGTGGGACTGGGGGAGTTGAGGGATGGAGCTTCAATCAGGATGTATAATGAATAAATGTGAACAAAAAATTTAAAAAATTAAAAAGAATATATGTTATAAGCATTAGATTTCTGTCCTAGCCTAGTTCAATTGGATGTTGGAGACAGTCTCATAGTCAGTCTCTTATTTATCATAATTACTATAAATCTGAGTGAGTGTATGGCTTAGGGCGATGCTACCCACACAGATGCTATTCTTGTTTACTTAAAAGAACAATTGACATTTCAAGGGGTCAACAAATTACATATATTGTATAGCAATATACATATATACGTTTATTACCTTAATGTTTTTTGAAGTATAATTTCAAACAAGTGGAGAAGGTGAAGGTATTTCTAAAAAACACTTGAAGTTGTTCAATACATCTATTAGGAATTATTAAGCTTTAATATATTAGCAATACACTGATCATTTACTGGGGTCATATATTTTTTCTATGTAGAAAAATAGCCAATTTATCATTTTTCTTACTCAAATGTATATTTCCCTAAAATATCAATAATATAAATATGTAGGATCTGATGGTTTTCCTCATTTGTTTACTCCAGCTACTATTCTGTAAGAGAAGCATATAATAAATAGCAATGTTTAAGAAAATGACAAAACTCCTTGAGTACATGCATTTGTACTGCATACATGCCTCAGAGATTTTTGTAGATATTAATAATGTGTTTGTATGCATAGCAAATTCATAGACTTTTTCCTTTTCCATTTTCTTTCTGATCTCATTTAATGTGTCACTTAAGTCCTTAAATGTTATAACATGATGATTTGTCAGGATAAAATGATTAGAATTGCATCTTCTGATTTTGTGCACAAATCTTTATTTGAATGGGAAACAGGAACAAAAAATATAAAGTCATAAAATGCATATAAAATTAGGGGAGTGACATAAAGACACAAATTATGGACACTTGTTAGATACTGATACAGATGCATAATTATTTTTCATAGGATTTGCACAACAGAAGGCCAATATCACTTACCCATGCTAATATTTCAATCAGATAGGAATTTTCTTTCAGGTTTTCATAAAGAAGAATGTTTTCAACACTTTTAGTGGAAGAATGGACTCATGATCACTAGCTCTTTCTGGAGGAATATAAAACTCTGGTTTAGTCATGAATGTGAGGGGATTAAATTTGCAGGACTACAAATAAATTACATATCCTATTCTTCTTCCTATTCTTATTCCTCTTCCTCTTCTGAAAATTGAAGGTGTCCCTGTGGCTTGTCAAAGAAGGATAGTTGTTTAGATAAAAACACACATTTTGGGCTGGGAGTAAGAAAACTGGATCACAAAGATCCAAAGGCAATTATCTCATAATTTGTGCTTAATATTCCTGAGGCCAACCCTTGACAACACCCATACATCATTATCCTAGGATTTGTGAGAGTTTCCTGTAACTGTACTCAGAACTGAGACTTCTCCCATGCAGAATTATCTGGATTACCACCTATCATTTGAGCATCATCATGTTCTGCCACTTCTAAAGTACTTCCGAGTCCCATAAAAAAGAACTTTTGCACCTGCTGCTCATGCCTTGAGGTCAAATGTGAGGAATACACTGTGCAATGCAATTCAGATATGATAATATAGGGTGCTTTTTCATATTCAATAAATGGGAAGGGTCTCTAAAATCTATAAACATTATGATTTGGAACAAATTATGAGGTTTATGGAAATTGTATTAAATAAAGATTTTCATAAAAAGTTTGGTGAAAACAAAAAGTCTGGCTATGGTTCTTTCTTGTTTGTTTTCATCTACTGCTTCTGTAATTATAAAGAGGTGAGGCACTGATCTATAATCTATGAGTATACCAAAATGTCATCAGTAGACATATTATTGCTAATTTTTGTTTTGTTTTGATTTTTAGCACAGTAGTATTTGTTTTTACTCTAGGTCCCTGGGCTAGTGTCAGGAATGGCTTCATTCTCATGTAGTGAGCCGTAAGTAAAATCATGGTTTTTGTTTTCTCACAAAAGATATTTGCCAACATTGCCTTGTTGTGGATGTTTGGGTTTATGATATGTAAACATCTTTTTGTTGAAATTTCAAGTTGGGGATTTTTGTTTGCCCACACCTGCTACTTGTCTCATGCAGAATGTCATCTTTGCAAGGTGGAATTAGTTGATCCCTGAGGACTTTAAGGAGATAAATACAATAGCCCAAGGAAAGATGGTGGATCTGCTTGGTGGAAGACTGCTTCCTGCTGGTTCATCCTGCTGCTGCATTTACTATTTGGTGACTTGCTGCTTACCTGGACGTCTGGATTTCTGGAGAACTGATATTGGTGTTGCCCCCAAAAGAATCCTAAGACCCTACCCAGCAGGAAGTAGCAGAGAGAACTTCACTCCCTGTCCTAATTAACCTTTCCCTTCTACCTGGTGTTGGTTGGTGAAGGGAGGTAGAAGTGTTTAATAACCCTAAATAAAGTAGGTTTGTCAAAAAACTCAAGGTGACCATTTCCCTAGCATATCTTACAGGAAGAACAGGATTATACAACAAAGCACTTGTGGCCGATTTGGTCTTTGTATTTCCTTCTTTCTTTCTTTCTTTTTCTTTCTTTCTTTCTTTCTTTCTTTCTTTCTTTCTTTCTTTCTTTCTTTCTTT
>NW_026596069.1:16563349-16567145 GCF_907164565.1 Psammomys obesus
TTTCTTTCTTTCTTTCTTTCTTTCTTTCTTTCTTTCTTTCTTTCTTTTTCTGGTGGAGTGGTCCTTAAAATCTGATATTGGTTGGTTCCTCCTACAAGTGTTGTATTCCCATTGCCTGTACTCCCATTGTTATACTCCCATATCTGGCAGGTGGGAAAACATTTTAGGTCAAAGGGGGCATGCTTGGCTTGCTGTTTGTTTTTCTTTCAGTAGGGGCCAGAGTACCTTCCTGCCAAAGACACTAGAATGGAGTGAAGGGTGTATGTTGATAACAGATTGACTTCTGTATGTTCAATGAGTTGTTTGATGTTCTCTTTAGCAATGGGGCCTTGCTGTTAGTTTGTGGAGAGCAACCTGTAATCTTTTCAACAGCATGTGATGTCTGGGTATTCTCTTGGACCCATTTGGTCAACAAGTAAATTACATGCACTTCAATCTCTACCTTTTAAAATATGTTTTCAAATGATGCAGTGATACTGTTTCTTACTTTGACCACTACAGTGTGTGTCTGTAACAAACCCCTCATCCCCCCTCCTCTTCCACATCTTCTTCTTTTCACTTCCTTCTCACTTATCCTCTTTCTTCTTGTCTCCCTCTCCTTTCCAAAATTTTTCTCCTACCATCTATTATATCCTATCTCCTTCCTTCTCCCTCCACTTCTTTCTTTCTTTTCCCTTCTCTTCTGAGAGAAGATCTCACTGTATAGCAAAGGTAGGCTAGGAACTCAAAATTCTCCTGCCTCCATCTGTATAGCCCCTGTATAGCAAGCATGTGCCTCAAACACTTTACAATAATTGTTACTTCAGGTTTTTCATGTTAAATAAGTTTCAAATATTTCCCCCAAATATTCAGCATTTCTTGCCATAGAATAACTGTTCTGTGTAGTTACCTGAGAAGGTTAGACTCTACGATTGCTAAAGAACATTTGATATATTTGTTTACATACTCATCTATGACCTGGAATTAAATAGAGTTTTATACTTTTATTTGGAATTTTATTACAATATAGGAAGAAAATAACTGAATATTAAAATTGGAAAAATTATGATAAATTTCATTTTTCAAGAGCCAATATTTAATTAACTGACTCATTAATACTGTCTTAAAAACTGAATACATCTCAGCTAAAAAATTGAATATCACATTTCTAGGAATGGTATCTCAGATTTTAATAAGAAAAATAGGACCTTTGTTTTCTTTGAGAAGGAAAAAGAAATAACTTATTCTCATGAATATCATCAAAAACTTTACTGGTAAATAATTCAAAACTTCTTCAAAATCTGTAATACAAGTCCCAACACTATCCCACTGTGATGGTTAGTGCTATCAACTTGATCTAGAATCACATTGGGGGCAATCCTCAGGCACACTAGGAAAGGATTATCTAGATTTTGGCATGAATGTGAATGGGTATGTTGGTTGAGGTAACTGAGGTGGCTGATGTTATTTTCTAGGTTTGGGTTTAGGACATATAAAAAAAGAGATTGTGAGTTTAACAGAAGCAGGCGTTGCTCTTTTCTTCCTTTTTTCTCATCCTCTTTCCTGATGATGGGGATGATGTGACCATGTCCTTCAGTCTCCTGATGCCTTAACTTCCTTACATTGATGCCCTAGATCCCTCAATTGTGAGGTGAAATAAGCCCTTGCAAATCTGAGTTGTTTTATCAGGGCATTTTGTGATAGCGACAACAGCAACAAAATAAACTAAGAAAATCAAAACTACCTTGATTGGAGTACCAGTCTCAGAAAAGACTCCTGTGCACAGAGTTTTTGGTTCTGTTGCTCTCCTTGTGGAGTTCCATGCATGGAGATAACCTAGAACCTCTACACACATGTAGACCATGGTAGCTCAGTGTCCAAGTAAGATCCCTAGTAAGGGGAAAAGGGGCTATCCCTGACATGAATTCAGTGGCAGCTCTTTGATCACCTGCCCCTGAAGGGGGATCAGCCTTACCAGGCCACAGAAGAAGACAATGAAGGCAGTCCTGATGAGACCTGATAGGTTAGGGTCAGAAGGAAGGGTAGGAAGACCTCCCTTGTGAGTGTTCTGGAGGAGGACAAGGGAGGAGAAGAGGGAGGGTGGGTGGGAAAAGGCGGGGAAGAAAGAGGAGGCTATAACTGGGATACAAGTGAATAAATTGTAATTAAAAATAAATTAAAATAAAAATAAGAAGATCAACACACCTCTTTGCATCTGTCTGCTCTAACCTCTTATGCTAGTGTATAGTATCATTGGTGTACTTTGCCAGATAAACATTTCTTTATTTATCTCATACAGTATAATCTCACCACAGTCTTCCCTCCTTCTCTTCTTTCAAAGTCACCTTAAATCTCTCTTCTGAAAATCCACTGCTCATCTGTTTCCCTTAAGAGAACAGGAGGCCTCTCACAGTTGTTTTGATTTGCATTTCCCTGGTGACTAAGGACATTGAGCATTTCTTTAGTATATATATATATATATATATATATATATATATATATATATATATATAATATATATACCAAGTTCTTTATATAGTCTTTATATAAAGTATATATAAGAATATAAAGAGTTCTTTATATATTCTGGATATTAGCCCTCTGTCAGTCAGATGTAGTGTTGGAGATATCTCCAAAAGTTTTTTTTTATTCTACAGGATGGTTTTAGCTCTTCTGGATATTTGTTTTGTTTTGTTTTCCGATATAAAATTGAAAATTGTTCTTTCAAGGTCTGTAAAGAATTGTGTTGGTATTTTAATGGGAATTGCATTCAATCTGTAGATTGCTTTTGGTATAATGGCAACTTTATCTATGTTAATCCTACCGATCTATGGACATGGGAGGTTTTTCCATCTTCTGATATCTTCAATTTCTTTCATCAGAGACTTGAATTTTTTTTTTTTCATATGAGTCTTTCACTTGCTTTGCTAGAGTTATACCAAGGTACCTTATATTATTCACAGCTATTGTGAAGGGTGTTATTTCCCTAATTTCTTTTTCATCCCTTTTGTATTTTGTATGCAGGAGAGCTACTTTTTTTTTTTGAGGTAATTTTGTATGCAGCCACTTTGCTGAAGGTGTTTATCAGGGTATAGGAATTCTCTTGTAGAATTTTTGTGTTCACTCATGTATACTATCTATCATTTGTGAATAGTGATCCTTAGTCATCATGGAAATACAAATCAAAATGCCCCTGAGATTCCATCTCATACTCATTGGAATGACTAAGATCAAAAACTCAAGTGACAAAGCATCCAGCAGAAGATGTGGAGAAAGTGGAACCTTATTCCATTGCTGGTGGGAATGTAAACTTGAAAAATCACTTTAGAAATCAATCTTGCACTCAATTATGTTCATAGTAACTTTAATTGTAATCGCCATAATCTGGAAACATCCGAGATGTCCCTCAACCAAAGAATAAACACAGATATTGTGGAACATTTACACAGTGGAATAACTCAGCTATTAAAAATAATGAAATTTACTGGCAAATAGATAGAATTAGAAAAGATAATCCTTATTTTTCATTGCTGAGTAATACTCCATTGTATAGATGTACCACAGTTTCTGCATCCATTCTTCAGTTGAGGGGCATCTGGGTTGTTTCCAGCTTCTGGCTATTACAAATAAAGCTGCTACAAACATGGTTGAGCAAATGTCCTTTCTGTGTACTTGCGCCTCTTTTGTGTATATGCCTAGGAGTGGTATGGCTGGATCTTGAGGAATCACAATTCCTAGTGGTCTGAGAAAGCGCCAGATTGATTTCCAGAGTGGTTGTACCAGTTTACATTCCCACCAGCAGTGGAGAAGGGTTCCC
>NW_026596069.1:16582145-16583084 GCF_907164565.1 Psammomys obesus
AAAAAAAAACACACATGATAATCTCCCTAGATGCTGAAAAAGCATTTGACAAAATCCAACATTCATTCAGGTTTAAAGTATTGGAGAGATCAGGGATACAAGGCACATATCTAAACATAGTTACATTTTATTAATGCTGTATCCCAGCTGTATCTTATTCCCTCAGTTCCTCCCAATCTCACCCTCCGTCCCTCTTCTCCTCTGTGCCCCTTTCCAAGTGCACAATTGGGGAGGAACTCCTCCACTTTTCATCTGACCTTGTTTTATCAGGTATCTTCAGGACTGGCTGCAAAGTCCTCCTCTGTCACCTAGCAGGACTGCTCTTCCCTTGGGGTTTGGGGAGGTCAAAATTAGAAAGACAAATGGGATGTGCATTGTATGTAGAAGAAAACAAGTAACAGGACAGGAGCCTACCACAGAGGGCCTCTGAAAGACTCTACCTAGCAGTGTATCAAAATAGCAGTTTATCTGGTATTCTGTCTCCTCTTTTCATTTCTAATTTTGTTAATGTGGACACAGTCTTTCTGCCTTTTAGTTAGTTTGTCTAACTTGCTGATTTTTTTTTTCTTTTCTTTTTTTTTTTTTACTTTTTTCTTTTTCAAAGAACAAGCTCTTGGTTATGTCAATTCTTTGTATTATGTTCTTTGTACCTAAATTACTGATTTTAGACCCGAGTTTGATTATTTCCTTAAGTCATCTCTTCATAGGTGTGTTTCTTTCTTTTTGTTGTATTGCTTTCAGTGGTCATGTAAGTTGCTAGTATGAGATCTCTCCAATTTCTGTTTGAAGACATTTACTGCTATGAACTTTCCTCTTCAAACAGCTTTCATTGTGTCCCATAGTTTGAGATATATTGTGCCTTTATTGTCATCAAATTCTTGAAAGTCTTTAATTCCTTCCTTCCTTCCTTCCTTCCTTCCTTCCTTCCTTCCTTCCTTC
>NW_026596069.1:16583094-16617850 GCF_907164565.1 Psammomys obesus
CTTCCTTCCTTCCTTCCTTCCTTCCTTCCTTCCTTCCTTCCTTCCTTTTTTCCTTCCTTCCTTCCTCCCTCTGTCCCTCCCCTCCCTTCCTCCCTCCCTCCTTTCTTTCTTTCTTTCTTTCTTTCTTTCTTTCTTTCTTTCTTTCTTTCTTTTTTCTTTCTTTCTTCTTTCTTCCCCAACTCAGGGATCATTGAGAAGAAAGTTGTTCAATTTTCATGAGTTTGTAATCTTTCTGTTGTTTCTATTGTTGTTGAAGTCCATCTTTAATCCATGGTGATCTGATGAGATACAAAAGTTTATTTCAATTTTCTAGGATGTGTCAAAACTTGTTTTGTAACTTAACATATGGTCAGTTTTGGAGCAAGTTATATGAGGTGCTGAGAAGAAGGCATATTCTTTTGTATTTGTGTGATATATTCTGTAGATACCTGTTAGGTCTATTTTATTCATAATGTGTTTTATTTTCATTATTTCTCTCCTTAGTTTATATCTCAGTGACCTACCCATTGGTGAAAATAGGTTGTTGAAGTCTCCCAGAATTAATATGTGGGGTACAATATGTGAATTAAGCTTTAGTAAAGTTTATTTTATGAATGTGAGTAACCTTTAATTTGGGGTATAGATGTTCATAACTGAGGTGTCATCTTGCTGGATATATACTTTGATGAGTATAAAGTGTCATTCCCCATCTCTTTTCAATAATATTGGATTTGAATGCTTCTCTAGTTCTTCTTATGGCCATTGGCTTGGAAACCCTTTTTCTAGCCCTTTACTCTGAGGTAATGTCTATCTTTGTTGCTGAGTTTTGGGATTTGTGTGTGTGTGTGTATGTGTGTGTGCAGCAGAATGATAGATACTGTTTTTGCATCCATTCTAGTAGCCTGTATCTTTTTACTTAGAAATGAGTCCATTGTTGAGAGATATTAATGATCAATGATTGTTAATTCCTATTAGTTTGATGTTGGTGGTGATAGTGTTGCATGTGGATGTGTGTGAATGCATGTTTGTGTGCGTCCTTGCTGGTGTGGAGTTACTTATTTACTGGGTTTCTTAGGTGTAGTTAGTGTCCTTTGTTTGCAGTTTTTCTTTTAGTATCTTCTGTAGAGATGGATTTGTTGATAGATATTATTTAAATTTGGTTTTGTCTTAGAAGAGCTTGTTTTCTCCATCTATGGTGATTGATAGTTTTGCTGTGTATAATAATTTAAGCTGATGTCTCTGGTCTCTTAGAGTCTACAAGACTCCCATGCCCTTCTGGCTTTTTGAGTCTCTGTTGAGAAGTTGGCCTTAATTCTGATAGGTCTGCCTTTGTATGTTACTTGGCCTTTTTCTTTCTTCTGTCTTTTAATATTCTTTCTTTGCTCTATGTGACCCCCTTTATATGGGTGGCTTATACAAGTTATTCTACATCTATACCAGATTCCTCACTATGCAAAGGAAAAAAAGAAAGAAAGCAGTGTTTCCCAAGAAGGTATTTGCTGGGCTAATTGAGCATTACTGAGTAAATGACTGGTAACCTTATAAGCATACAATGTTAGCTTAGGTTGAGCTTGCTGCTCATATCATGGGGAAATTCTGTACACCACCATGCCTCTCTGTTGTCATTAGTTTCATTTATCCTACACCTTGCTTATTCTTTTTCCAGTAATCATATTTGTTTTCTCTATTTCAACCTCATTAAAAAGGTTATTCTGTATAGTTCAGTCTCTTGTGTCTTGATGTAATGTTTCCTTGCCTCTCTGTTTATATTAATTATATATATATATATTTTGTTTGTGAGACAGATTCTCATATAACTGAGTTTCAAACACATCGTATACCTGGGAACATTTCTGAATATTACATCATCCTGTCTCCATCGCTTTAGTTCTGGGATGCTGGTCTGTGAAAACGTGTCTTCTTCTAACTTTCTTTCTATTTATTTTTATAAAGAACAATTCTTTCTGACACATATCTCTCACAGTTAGTGATATAATTTGCTGGAAAATTAAAGTTATTATTAAACCTTATTGCAGCATAAAGTCTTAGCTTATTACTTAAGTTGTACTCATATGATTTATTTAAAATAACACACATATAAACTGAAAATAAGATGGGATGCTTCACTATGATTGTGAGGAAAATCTTGTATTAAAACTTATTGGCCCAAATAAATTTATATGACTTTAGCACCTGCTTAACTAGTGATGTATTTGAAATTATTTTTTAATGTTTTTTTTCACCTTTAGACCTACTCTAAATTATTTTCTATGATTACATTTTGTAGTAGTCTAGAAAACAGGAATTTAAATCACTCACAATAATATCTGTTTCTTATGATATCCGTTGTTCATCTCAATTGATTTAAAATTTAGGACCAAATATCATTTCATGACATTTGTTTGGCAATGTTCAGATCCGTAAGGAAGTAGTCACATTTTTAATTTTAATTTTATTTTATAATTTATTAATTGTATATTCTGATTGTAGCTCCTTTCCTCAACTCTTTCTAGTCCTTCCTCCCTCCCTCTTCCCCTATCCTCTTTCTCCTAATCTACTGAAAGAAGTAGTTATCCTCCCCTGCCATCTACCCTTAACCTGTTAAGTCTCATCAGGGTTCACTGGATCCTCTTCCCCTGTGGCCTGGCGAGGTTTCATTGACAGGAGGAAGTGATCAAAGAGCAGTCAACTACCAGAGGCAGCCCCTGCTCCCCTCCACATAGAGACCAAGCTGCCATGGGCTACATCTGAGCAGGTATCTAACTCCTCTCCACACATGGTCCGTGGTTGGTGCATCAGTCTCTGCAGGACCCCCTGGCTCAGATTATTTTAACATTTTTGTTCTCCTTGTTGGACTCCTGTCTCCTCCTTGTCATGGTATCACCCCCTTCTTCCATAAGACTCCCTTTGCTCTGCCCAAAGTTTGGCTGTGAGTCTCAGTTTTTGCTTTGATCACCAGTTGGGTGGAGCTTTTCAGAGGACCCTCTACAGTGGGCTTCCATTCTGTTCCATTACTTCCAACCCTGAAACTGAAATAAAAAAAATCAATAAAAGGAAAACAGTCATTTTTTTTTCAAATTCCACTTTATGGACCTCTTCCCCCTCCATACTCACTGTCTTATTTCTCCTCTTTCTTCTGTAACTAATGTTTGCTACTCAGAAACTATAGTCCTGTTATATATTATTTTTCATGTATTTGAAAAGTGTTAGGTTTATAAACCAAAAATTACATCGAAATATATATTTTCAGTAAAAAAAAAAAAGCTAAAGTAATATAGATGAACTAATGACAAGGAGAACTTAGAAATTGTATTTATATGATTTTATGTATAGCACTGTTAATGAGAAGTAAATGAGCAGACTAACATTTTTTCTCTAAAATACTTAGATTAAAGAAAAAGAATATAATGGTATTTGTCAAATTCTAAAGGAAAAGGGAAAATCCAGAGATAATGGTAAGAGTTACAAAGTTTCACTCATATAAAATAAATAATTCAAACGTATAGTGAGTATAGTGAGCAGAGCTCATATCAATGATTTGAATACTAAATATTTGAGGAGTGTTGGTAGCTTCTCTTATAATTTTACAACAAAAAAATTCAAAATAACAAAAAACACTGGTCAATAGATTTGATGACAGCCATTTCTCTGAACTTACCCACACACTCATTTAACTTTGTACTTTAGATATGCAGTGGGTTATGTGATAATTATATCTTAGTACAGTAGCTTTGATATTTTATCCTTTAAAAATATGTGCAATGTAGAACAGTATTTAACATAAAGTCAGCCCCCTGAACCTGTCAAAGGCGATGATAACGACACAAGAATAATATAGCACTATCTTTGTCATAGCTTTTAAACTGTATGTGAAGTGGTTCGATATTATTTGAAAGCAGATGTGTATATGTCAAAGATTGAGTAGAAATACCCAGAGCATCTTGAAAATATAATAAAGTTAATCATATTTTGGAGGGGAAAAGTTAAAGAAACAGTTTATTTAAATGTATACAAACAAAAATGTCATTCTGTAAATATAGGAAAAACATACTGTAAAGTTTATATAAAGTATGTCTGCTTTTGGCAATGTGATAATTCTAGTTAAAAGGGAGCACATAAGGGCTAGGTCAGATATACACTTTCACAAAGAATTCTATATTAAATATACAATAAAAGATAGAAAAAAGGAAACATTGAAAAGTATACATCTACAAAACTAAGATCTCATGAATAAAAAAGAACCAGAATAATTATCTTTATCTAAAAATTCATTAGTTGAAAAACTGGCACAAGGCAAATAAAAGTGGCTAGGGGTATTATATCAAGTTTATGTCCTGCTCTTTCTAATGAAGCTATGATTATGTAATATATTATCTTTAGAGGCTGAATAAAAGGATAGGAAAACCTTCATCCTATTTTGCAAATTCTTATTATTCAAGACTCATTTTAAAATAAAAAAGTAAAAAGAGAATAGATATCCAAAACCAGATATTCTTAGGTCTGTCAAGAATACCTAATTTACTCTAACTCCTTGGCACTGGAGGACAAAATGCTCTTTGCTGGGGAAGGCAACTTTCCCACCACCCAGCCATCCTTGGTTTCCTATAGTTCTTTCTGTAGGGTTAAGGACTCATGACCTTTGTCTTCATACTTTGGCATATCCATTGATGTAGTTAAGCTCCTATTTGTTCAGTTAAGCAGGTGAGACATTCTATTGACATTACTAGGACACAAAATCACACACAAAGTCCTTGATCCTCTGGTTCTTATAATCTTTCTTCTCCTTCTTCTTCAACATTCCCTAAGCTTTAGGTGCAGAAGTGTTTTGTAGATCTACTTATATCTACAACTCTGCTTTTTGATTGGTTGTGGCTTTCAGTAATCTGCCCTGAAAAAATATACATAACTGTAACATTATATGGATTGAATAGAATATTTGAATGCACATATGCTCATGCATGTAAACACACACACATGTGATAATTATATTAGTGAAAAAAGATGCCACAATTTTGCAAAAGAGTAGGAAGTGTTTGGATGCAGGAAAAGGAAGGGAGAAATGGTATAATTATACTATATTCAAAAATAAAATAAAAATAACTGAGCATGGTGGCACAAGCCTTTAATCCTAACACTCAAGGAGATTGAAGCAAGGAGTTCAAGGCTAGCCTTGTCCACAAGGCTAATCAAAGAAAGAATACACAACTATGTGAAAAATAAAGAGCAGACCTGAGTTTGGAAAATGAGTAAATATCGTCTATAATTTGATGATCTCATTACTTATTTTTATTCTCCCACTATTTTTTCTGGCTTTTCTTTCCGTTCAACTTTTTCCTTCAATTCTCTTATCTATTATGCCTTTTATCCTATTCAGTATGGGTTACTCTCTACTAAGCCATACATATCTACATATATGTTTACACACACACACATACACACACACACACACACACACACATATGGTCCAATCATATGGTATGATTGGACATATATAGCTCAGTTTTTAGTGATCTAAGGATCTCTGTACAGCTTTCAAAAATAGCTAGAGTAAGATATTTCTCCTAAAAATACAAGAATTTTTACCTTCCACTACTTTTAGACTAGTGTGCTGTTCATTTTGTTCTGATCATCTTTCTGGCTGGTGTGATACCTAGTCACAGTGTAGTTTTGATTTGTATTTCCCTGATGGTAAGTGGTGTTGAACAAATACTTAATTTTTTGTTGTTTTTCCATTTTTACCTCTTAATTTGAAAACTTTCTGTCAATTTACTCATCTATGTATTGACTGTAATATTTACTCTTAGGATATGTAAGCACCTTACTCTTTTATATATTGATGAAATTAATTCCTTATTTAAATATAGTGTAATCCAACTTTTCAGGCTGCCTCTTTGCTAGGTGGAACACCCTTCACTCTGCAGAAGCTTTTATATCTAATACCATCCCATCTGTCAACTCTTTCTCTAATATCCTGAACTTTTGAGTCCCATTGAGAAGCATTGAATATGCTTAGCTCTTAAAGTATTTCCGCTGTTTTTCTCCAGTAGACTGACATTTAAAGCTTCAAGTGATTAAAAAATATCAAGAGTAACATGGAATTCATATTTAATACTTTTTAATTCATGGTGACACATTTATTTGTTAAAGTTTATCTTATCAGAAACATGTTTACAGTTTAACAAAGTCACAGGTATTTAACAAAAGTGCATAAGGGGTTATACTAAAAACAAACTTAAAAAAATTGTGCCAGAACCAGATCCAGAAACAGGAAGGAGTAGAAGAGAAAGAGGAAGAAGATGAAGGAGAAGGAGAAGAAGAAGCAAGAGGAGGGAGTTGACTGTGATCTGGTTGTTTAAGTCAGTTTGACTCAATACATAGTTATCTGGATAGGCAGAGCCTCAGCCAAGTAACTGCCTACATCGGTTACTAAGGCAAATTTATGGAGCATTTTCCTGATTAATGACTGTACGTGAAGGCTCAACCCATTGTAAGTGGTGCCAACATTGGTCATTGTGGACCTGCATGGTATAAGAAAACAGGCTGAGCAAGCCATGGAGAAGGAATCCAATAAGTAACATTCCTCCACAGTCTCTGCTTGGTTTCCCATTCGCAGGTTCTGTATTTTATTCACACATCAAGTCTCCTCCGTGAATGTTTATAACATGCCATATAAATAATTTCCTCCCACACATTGACTTCACCAGTGTTGTATCATAGCAAAAAGGCAAACTAAGAGAGGCTATTCAAGGAGGACCTCTCTATCAGTAGCCTTGGGGAGTGGCATGAGAGGACATAAGGAAGGAGAGTGAAATTGGGAAGGGATGAGGGAGGAGGCTACAGCTGGGATACAAAGTGAATCAAATGTATTTTTTAATATTTTTATATTTTTTATATTAATTACAGTTTATTTGCTTTATATCCCAGCTGTAGCCCCCTCTCTCATTCCCTACCAATCCCACTCTCCCTCCCTCATCTCCTCTTTGCCCCTCTCTAAGTCCTCTGATAGGGGAGATCCTCATCCCCTTCCATCTGACCCTAGCTTATCAGGTCTCAGCAGGACTGGCCACAATGTCCTCCTCTGTGGCCTAGCTAGGCTGCTCCTCCCTCAGAGGGTGGGGAGGTCAAAGAGCTTCCACAGAGTTCATTCCAGAGACAGTTCCTGTTCCCCTTACTAGGAGAACCCACTATACTGAGCTGCCATGAGTGACGTCCGAGCAGGGGTTCTAGGTTATATCTACGCATGGTCCCTGGTTGGAGAATCAGTCTCAGACAAGCCCCTGTGCCCAGATATATTTGGTCTTTGTGGAGCTCCTGTTCTCTCCAGGTCTTACTAACTTTCTCTTCTTTCATATGATTCTTGCACTCTGCCCAAAGTTTGGCCATGAGTCTCAGCATTTGCTTTGATACACTGCTATGTAGAGTCTTTAAGAGGCCCTCCATGGTAGACTCCTATCCTGCTTCTCATTTTCTCCTACTTCCAATATCCTTCCCATTTGTCTTTCTAAGTAAGAATTGATTTTCTTACTCTGGGTCCTCCTTCTTGTTTAGCTTCTTTAAGTGTACAGATTTTAGTATCCTATATTATAGGTCTAGTATCCACTTATAAGTGAGTATATACCATGTGTGTCTTTCTGCTTCTGGGATACCTCACTCATGATAAACAAGGAAATCATGAAATTTGCAGGCAAATGGTGGGACCTAGAATCAAATGTAATTAATAAAAATAAATAAATTTTAAAAAGAATTGGTATGATAACAATCCCATTGAAAGTAGTTAACTAAGATTTACAGCATCCAGTCTATAATGCAAGCTAAGGTGAATGGAAATGTTCAGCATATTACAGTGATAAACAAAATTAAGAATGGATAAAAGTTACTGAATTGATTTAACTAACTCTTAAGTGTTACAAGGAAAGTATTCTCTTATGGCATGAAGAAATGTTATGATTATACCCTTCCCATCATAATGGTTTTCCTTGTGTACACTGTAAATCACTGCTCAATATGTCTCAGTCTTAAGGACAGCCTTCCCATAGCACTGCCTCTCTTGGTATTTCTAAGCAGTAAAGCTGTCTGATAACATAAGGGTTAAAGGCTTGATATGGAGCCCTTGAAGCCACATCATTCACAAACGTTGTCACTGAGATGGGTTCTTCAATGGAAAATAATGCTTGAATTATAGCAGAATGTTTATTACAGATTTTTACATTTTTTTCTATGTTAAACATTGTGTTTATATTAAGCAGTTTTATTTCCAGGAGTTCACCAGTAAGAAAGAAATATTCACCAAATGTTGCATATTCTTAGGAAAGAATTTTGTACCACTATCACTATAAGACTCACATCCTAAGTCACCAACCATCTGAAAAGATCTGCCTGAATTTCATATGTTCATTAAAATTTTCACACAGATAGGTCATTAGATATTGTGAAAGTAAGAGACCATCTTTTTTGTCTCATTTATGTTTTAGTCTTTGCCAATACTATGCTAAAATATCCAGTTGTAAATAAAGTACATATATGCAGATATACATTTTTATGGTCTTTGTATTTATAGTATTTCTCATAAATAGCTCTGTCTTTGTGTAAGTCTGAGGAGAAATATTTGATATTCCTTTCATTTCCAAATATTGGACATAGAATATACAAAATAATTTATATACAACTGTCTTGGTGCTAGACAGTTTTAGAATCATTGGTTCTAATACTTTTTAAGTAGATGTTCTCATTCAGGATTCTTCTATTTGGCCTATTTATATTTTGAAAAATGATTTCTTAGTTATTTTCCTTCATTTCTGGTCTCAGAACAGAAATTTTATCAGCTTTCTGTCATCCATCCAGCTACCTTCCAAAAACATTAATAAGGAAATCGATGAGAAACATAAATAAATTAACACCAAGTTTCAGAAATTTTTCTACACAAAGTTCCTCATTATTGTGATTTTTCTCTCAGTGAAGTCTCTTCATAACACACGGTTGATAGAACATGGTGTTATTTTTCATACTCTGGTAATTTTATATTAGTGTGGTATAATCAGTTATCTCAGGTCATCTCCCCAGTTTTCCACTTGATTCTTTATATTGTCATATCGTTATAGCAACCGTCTCCAATCCATCACACACATGAATAGTCTTTGTTGTGCTTAAAAATCATGACCATTTTGAAATGTACCTTGACAAAGTAGGAACATATGTAGTGCTGTGTATGGCATAAATCTCTAGTACATCAACTTTAACATCTTCTTTAGAAAGATAAGAAGTGATTAGCTGACTATTAGCTCAGTTGATTCAAAAATGCTGTCAATAAGAGTGGTCAGAAGTTCATGCTATAAGTCGATTTATCTAATCACAGAAAAAAATGTTATTCTAAAATTTAAAAGAAGTACTTGTCACAACAGCTTTTGTCAAATTTGCTTCAGATTTTGAGGGTAATTAATAACAGATAACGAGATATAATTTTTCCCTAACACATCTATGGTGATTACAAAAAAAAAAAATTCTCCCATGCATATGCAGTGTCACTATTTGAAGGTATGGCCTTGTTGAAGTAGGTGTGGCTTTGTTGAAAGAAGTATGTCTCTGAGAGTGTGCTTTTGAAGTCTGAGACGCTCAATCCACATCTAATGCATCACTGTCTCTACCTCCTGTCTGTAGATCCAGATGTAAAACTCTCAACTCCCTCTCCAGCACCATGTCTGCCTACATGCCACTATATTTCATGCCATAACAGTAATGGACTAATATTCTGAACTATAAACCAGCTCCAGTTACATGTTTTTCTTTATAAGTGTTGCCATGGTCATGGTGTCTCTTCACAGCAACAGAAACCCTGAGAGAGTACTATACTGTATTTTATCTTTATTACTCTACACTGTATTTTTTGTCTGCTTGGTTTGACTAGGTAATTGGAAAAAATGGATGATATTGTTTACACATTAAAATAGAAAATAAAGAAGGCACAAAACTGTGCAATTCCAAGGTCCCGTAAGACATGTGAGGATAGTTGCCTCCACTCTAGTGATTAATTGTATTGCCTAAGAATAACTACATTTGCTGTCTAAACGTGGCACACATTAACTGGGGACTACCACTAGACATGTTTACGGATGATCATCGTATTGCATGTCTCCCCAAACGTCCCCACAGTGCTTCAAATCCTCTTATCTTATTTTTGTCAAATTGTTTGGGCAACAGGAGACTTTAGCACCCAACCACTTCATTCAAAGTAATTAGATATTCGATTCATACCTAGAAAATATAGATTAAAATATGTTATCACTCTTTGGGGTGACTGCCAAGCATACACAGCATGGTTAAAGCATAATTAGCTATATTGACAGATCCTATTGTATTAAAAAAATGACACATTCCTTCAAAACATTACCATCACCTCCCAAACAACTCTGTGACATTAAAAGTTGTTAGTTTAGAATAATCCCCCAAAGATTTGTGAAAATTAGGCAGTTGCCATATCAAAGGCTATAAAAATATATGTTTAGTGTCTTCCTGCAAATCAAGCCTTTCCAGAAATGGTATCATTTTACAAATAACACCCTCCATCTAAAATTTTGTCTTAAATAGAATATTTAATGAATTCATCCTTTCTGACATTTGCATGTATCATTAAATGCCACAAGATAACAGAGTTTTAATCATTCCAAATAGCTTTTTAATTACAGTTCTAATTACTTTTTACAGAAGGTTAAGCTTCACAAACAGGAATAAAACTGTTTGCTTGCACTTTGGTGGAAGACTGATGTTTTGCTCTTGATTTGAGTAGTTAGTAAATTTATTTGGTCAGTTTTTGCTGAGTTTTTAGTAAAATTAGATAAGTTCACTTTGTGAGAATTTGAAGCTATGCAGCAAAACAAAGTGATGTCATTTTAACTAATTATAAAAACAGATAACAAAGTGCTCTGTATAGGAAATTACAGATTAGAGGCTACTCAGGCCAGCATGCAAGACACCACCAAAGACACAGAAATGGCATACCCAGGAAACATAAGGCTAGAAGTTTTAGAGACCATGGAAAAATGGACTGTTGTACAGAGCTTGACTTAAAACTAAATAAACACATACATACTTATGTACATACATACATACATACATAAAGCTTTCTTATTGAGATAAAAGTTTCTTCTTCAGTCTCCATGGCCCCTGCTACTAGAAGACTTAGCTAGAGTTCTCCTCATATGCTCCCTGAGGACTATTCTGATTTAGGTCTGCAGCTTGTCACAGAAATACCCCCAGGTCTGATCTCCACCTTTATTTTTTCTGTACTTTCTCTTCTACCTTGTTCCTCTCTTCAAACATTACTTCTGTCTATTCCGTTTACCCTGCTGAGTGAAATTCTCAACTCCTTCATCGGTCCTCCTTGTTACTTAGCTTCTTAGTATCTGTACATTGTAGTGTGTTCATTCTGTACTAATATGAATAAAATCCACATATAAGTGAGTACGTATCATGTGTATCTTTCTAGTTACTTCATTCAGAATGAATGGAACTCTTTTCAAGTTCCATCCATTTTCCTGGAAATTTCATGATTTTCTTGTTTTTAATGGTTGAGTATTAAACATAGTAGATGGAGACAACAAGCTATTCCTTGATAAAACCAAATATAAACAGTATCTTTCCATTAACTCAGGCTCATAGAGGATTCTAGAAGAAAAACTCCAACACAAGGGTAACTACACCAAAGATAACATAAGTTATAATTTCACACTGGCAAAACAACAACAACAAAAAGAAAAACAAGTAACCCATATACAATCATACTTCCACCACTATCAAAATTACCAGAGTCAATGAACATTACTCATTAATAGCCCTCAACATCAATAGACTCAATTCTCAAATAAAAAGGAAAAAAAAAAACAGAATTAAACAGAGTGGGTGTGAAAAGGATCCACCATTCTGCTGAATGCAAGAAATATACCTCAGCAACAAAGACAGGCATTATTACCTCAGAGTAAAGTGATGGGAAAAAAGTAATTCCAAGCAAATGGACCCAACAATCAAGCAGGAGTAGTAATTCTAATAACTAAAAATAATAATAAAGAAAAAAGCTAAAAAAAAGAAGTTTGGTTTTGGGAAAGAGAACTGAGTGAGAATGTTCATTTAAAAGAAAAATTAAATTCTTATTTCAGGGGTAGTTGATAATTTGTGTCTTTATTTTCATATATGTCACTTTGATGTACATAGTATAAGTTAAATTTTAAAAATTATTCTGAATTATCATCTTTAACTCATATAAAAAATTATGAGTAAACTCTGAAAATTAGCTCCAAATAGTATAATCGATATAGGTTATATATTTCTTCTATGTTAAATTGTCAAAATTACTTGTACATTCCTAATAACTCCAATGAGAAAAGTTTGCGTCAGTCTTTCATGATAGCATTGTTCTTGTGGGAATTTACACATTTCTCACACTCATTACAGCTCCATTATACACATAGAAACAGTATCATAATGGGAAGGAAATCCCCTGAAAACATCCTAAATCCCTTTATTTGGTAAATTCTTAAGATATACATAGTATGTTTGTGTGTATGCGGTTACTCTACTTCCATTACAACAAAGCAGAAACAATTCTTGATATATAAGTATGTGTGTGGTCTGTGGCCTTAGAGGAATGTAGTGATACCCATGTTCACATTGCTGAGGATCACTAAGAATCACAATTCATATTACGGACAAGTATAGTATTTGCAATTTAAATTGAGACATTTTTGTACACAGTGTGATTGTTGAAGTTTTATTTTTTAATTTTAATTAATTATTGTTTATTACAATTTATTCAGTTTGTATCCTGGCTGTGGGCCCCTCCCTTGACTCCTCCCTATTCCACCCTCCCTATCTCTTCTCCCTCTATGCCCTTCACCTAGTCCAATAATAGAGGTGGACCTCCTCCCCTTTTATCTGACCCTAGCCTATTAGGTCTTATCAAGACTGGATGCATTGTCTTCCTCTGTGGCCTGGTGAGGCTGCACCCCCCCCCCCTCATGGAGAGGTGATCGAATTGCTGGCCACTGAGTTCATAATAAGAAGAAATGTACTATATCTAGGACTCAGAGTTGTGATGTCAAATAAATTGATAATTGTTCTCATGTCATGCCTATATAATGTATTCTAGGTATCTTTGACCGTCTTTATGTTTCTTCAGTAAGAATCTGGCATACTACAGGGCAACAGTAATAAAAACTGCATGGTATTGGCATAGAAACAGAAAGGAGGATCAATGGAATCGCATAGAAGACCCAGAAATAAACCCACACACCTATGAATACTCAATATTTTACAAAGAAGCCAAATCCATTCAATGGAAAAAAGACAGCATCTTCAACAAATGGTGCTGGACCAACTGGATGTCTACATGCAGAAAAATGAAAATAGATCCATATTTATCACCCTGCACAAAACTAAAGTCCAAGTGGATCAAGGACCTCAACATAAAACCAGATACTCTAAATCAGCTGGAAAAAAAAGTGGGAAACAGCCTAGAACTCATTGGCACAGGAGACAACTTCCTGAACAGAACACCAACAGCACAGGCTCTAAGAGCAACAATCAAATGGGACCTCATGAAACTGAAAAGCTTCTGTAAAGCAAAAGACACTGTCATCAAAACAAATAGACAGCCTACAGATTGGGAAAGAATCTTCACCAACCCTTTATCTGACAGAGGGCTAATATCAAGTATATATAAAGAACTAAAGAAGCAGAAAAGCAACAAACCAAGTAATCCACTTAAAAAATTAGGAACAGAGCTAAACAGAGAATTCTCGAAAGAGGAACATCGAATGGCAGAGAAACACTTAAAGAAATGCTCAACCTCATTAGCCATTAGGGAAATGCAAATAAAAACGACCCTGAGATTTCACCTTACACCCATCAGAATGGCCAAGATGAAAAACTCAAGTGATAGCACATGCTGGAGAGGTTGTGGAGAAAAGGGAACCCTCCTCCTTTGCTGGTGGGAATGTAAACTGGTTCAACCACTCTGGAAGTCAATCTGGCGCTTTCTCAGACAACTAGGAGTAGTGCTACCTCAAGACCCAGCTATACCACTCCTAGGTATATACCCAAAAGAGGCGCAAGTACACAACAAGGACATTTGTTCAACCATGTTCGTAGCAACTTTATTTGTAATAGCCAGAACTTGGAAACAACCCAGATGTCCATCAATGGAGGAATGGATACAGAAATTGTGGTATTTTTTTACACAATGGAATACTACTCAGCAATCAAAAAGGAAGAAATCATGAAATTTGCAGGCAAGTGGTGGGATCTAGAAAAGATCATTCTGAGTGAAGTATCCCAGAAGGAGAAAGACAAACTTGGTATATACTCGCTTATATAGACCTACAAGACATGATAAACATAATGAAATCTACACACCTAAAGAAGATAATCAAGAAAGTGGACACAGGCGAAGGTGATTAATCCTCATTTAGAAAGACAAATGGGATGTGCATTGAACTTATGACAGGAGTCTACCACAAAAGGCATCTGAAAGACTCTACCTAGCAGTGTTTCAAAGCAGACACTAAGACTCATAACCAAACCCTCGGCAGAGTGCAGGGAATCATATGAAAGAAGGGAAGTTAGTATGATATGGAAAGGATAGGAGCTCTACAAGGACCAAATATATCTGGGCACAGGGTCTTTTTTGAGACTGACACTCAACCAAGGGCCATCTATGGATATAACCTAGAACTTCTGCTCGGATGTGGCCTGTGGTAGCTCAGTAACCAAGTAGTTTTCCAAAGTAAGGGGAACACGGACTATTTCTAACAGGATCTCAAGGCCAGGCTGTTTGACACCCCCCCCCCAGGGGAGGAGCAGTCTGTTAGGCCACCGAGGAGGACTTTGAAGCCAGCCCTGAAGATACCTGATAAAACAGGGTCAGATGAAAGGGGAGGAGGTCCTCCCCTATCAGGGGACTTGGAAAGGGGCAGGGAGGAGACCAGGGAGGGAGTGTGAGGTTGGGGAGGGAATGAGGGAGCGGGATACAGCTGGGACACAGAGTTAACAAAATGTAACTAAAAAGAAAAATAAAAATAAAGAAAAAATTCAAATGTCAATAAATATTAAATCTAGCATGGAAAAAAAAAGAATCTGGCATAGTCCAGTATTTATGAACACATGATTCTGCACTCAGATCACTAACATAGGAAATAAAGAGACCTTAACACTCTCTTGGGTAATTATATGGTATACAACAGCATTGCAGAAAATTCAATCATTTCTCATAGACCATCATAGAGAAGTACGCATGTACCCTATTACCACAATTTGATCCATTATTGATGATGAAGTTACAGCCAAAGAAGCTAATTAATACACTTTGTATTCTACTGTAGTCTGGATCCTCTATCTCTGTGGCTTAGTAAGGCCACCTTGCCATGGTGAGTTTATCAAACAGCAGGCAACCAAGTTCATGTCAGTGACAAATTCTGCTCCACTTGCTCGAGAACCCCTATGGAGACTAAGCTGCCCATGAGCTACATCTGAGCAAGGGATTGAAGTCCTCTCCATACATGGTCCTTGGTTGGAGTATCAGTCTCTGCATGCTCCCCTAGGCTCAGATTATTTGACTTTTTTAACTCTGTTGGTCTCCTTTCTGGAGATCCTGTCTCCTTCATGTCTTCCTAGGTCCCCCTTCTCTTGTAAAGTCTTTCAGAAGCCCTCTGTGTAAGGCTCCTGTCCTGATCCGTAGAGTTTCAAGAGAACAGTTCTTCAGGAAAATTATATATTCTGGCTACAAATAAAAGAAAGGTGGCTTCTGGAGCAACATAAACATTCCAGTTTGGAATGGGAAGGGGTTCATGAACTGTGGGCCTAAGTGTGGAGTTCCAGGCAGCTAATGCCTTCAATGGGATCCAACAGCGAGTTTTTTCTAATGCTGTGGCTCCTGATAAGTTGACCTCACTCCAATGGATGAGGCCACATCCAGAAATACATTGTGAGCACAGAGTGGAGTCACAGGATTAATAAATTTAAACATGCAGTTGAGAGAGGAGTGCTGGAGACAGAACTATGAGGAGTTATAGTTGGCAATGACTAAGTTCAAATGCACTTCATGAAATTTTCAAGCACTAATACAAACATTTTAAGTGATACATGAAGAAAGTAAGATATATCATTTTCTCTGGTTTATCATTCTCTAGTTTGTCAAACAGAGATGACCTGATCAAAGAGTTTATCTCTTGTCAAAAAAAAAAAAAAAAGGTAAAAAGCAGGAAAACCAAAAAAGAACATAAATAAACAAAGCAAACATGAAAACATATGATCTACAGTCCTCTAGGACACTTTTGAATATCTACTGGTATGATTTTGTGTTTCAGAATTTGGCTAAGAAATTTTGTTTGGAGAGAATGGAGTGAACAAGAAAAAAAAATCTCTCTGTGGAACTTGAAACTGAAATCTGCAACTTTGCAGACAGAAGATGCTGTCAGCATATGAAGTGAGAGGAAAATATGTGATGGCTGGGACAGAAAACCAGGTGTACATGCACAGCTTTGTCACCAAATAGTGTCAGAAAAAGAAAGAAAAAATTGTCCTTGTGTGTTGGTTAATACCTGGCATTGTTAGTGGCAGAAAACTTATTTATTTTACCAGTATATTTAGTTATGTCCAGACAACAAATTTTATTTCTATTTCAGGACTGTAGATATAGTTCATTGTTTTCATTTTTTTCTGCTCCTAGTATCTATGAAATGTTTATTGTCTATGCTAATAATAAAAATGCTTTCCTACATACACAGAAATGTCTAGGTAAGTAAAAATATACTAGCTGTATGTAAGTAGTTACCAAAAATACATGTACAGAATATCAGTTCATCATGCACATTTAATTTTCTCACAAATTGAACACAAAATTTACAATACAAAAATACAGAAGTATCATATGAATTTTGTTATTGTTGTATTCTATGAATATAGAAAATATTTGTCTAGAATTACCAGGTTTCATTTTATGTATTCCTCCCTGAAGAATTCAACTAATATAAAGATAAATGCTTACTTTGTTCACACCTATATTTTTAGAATAGTTTCGTAAATACTCATTTTTCCATTTATATCACTGTGTTCTTTCTTTCCCCCAATGAAAGACCCTACCTCAGTGTCTTTTTTCTAATTTTCTTCAGTATAGTTAATTTGTGTTCAGAGAAAGTAAGAAAAATTTGAATAATCTTGTTTTCTTATTGTTTATTGGGTTACTCATTGACAAAAAAATTCCTATAAAATTCAAAATGACATCATGATCTTGTTGACTGTTATGAACAATATAACTCTATTTTACTACAATTAGAATTATGCATGTTATAACCGCCCCTGTCTGTCAGTCAGAAAAGACTCTTTTGTTTTTCACCTTAGATTTTTTTGTTTATTTATTTATTACAATTTGTTCACTTTGTATCTCCTCTGCAACCCCTTTCCTCATTTCCTTGCACCTCTACCTACCCTCTCCCTTCTTCTCCTACATGCTTTCCCTAGTTTCCTGATAAGGGAGAACCTCCTCCCCTTCCATTTGACCCTAGCTTATCAAGTCTCATCAAGGCTGCCTGCTTAATTTTTCTCTGTGGCCTGGCAAGGCTGCATACCCCAAGGGGAGATGATCAAAGAGCCTGTGTTTTTACTGATAAAAATGTCTCAAAAACCAGATGTGCTCAATTGTTTACATTTGAGAGTTATATGTATATTTTATTGCAGTACACTTATTTTAACATTTGTTAAGTGAATAATAAAATAAATAGTTACTGTAAATACTCTGAATAGCTTACATCTCTCCCGATACAGGAAAGCTGGCTTGCTTCAATTTAGTCACCAAGAAAGCTATCCATGTTTCTGTGAAGAACACTCCATTCTTAAAATGTTCTTATCAATCTTATTTGACCTGTCCAAAGTTCCAGGTGCCTGTTCTTAGCTGTGATCAGAGAAGGACAGAAGTTGTCCTCTTCAATCATTATCCAGCTGGAACCTTTGAGGCATAGTCTCTCTGCCTCAAGTGCAGAACACATAATCCTCCTACCCAATACCCCAAATATTGAGATTATGGGCAAGCAACAAGATGCTGAACTAAATTGTTCACTGTATTAGAAAAAGTTTTATTTGTACTTGTATATACTTTCCTTGTAAATACTTGTAAAAATGCTGTTTTATTGGTTATAAAATATTTTAATTTTCAATTACAATAATATTTTCAAATAGACTTTATATTCATAAAATGCTCAGCTACTACTTTTTCAAGAAATTACTAAAAATCTCATTTCACAGTAGATTTGCAGCCAACAAGCCCCAGAGATCTTGCTTTTAAATTCTCTTTACTGTTGAAGGTATTAGCATGTGTAGCACAATATGCAGCTTGTTATATGGCTGCTGGAATAGGAATTCAGGTCTTCGTATTTTCTTTAAAAACTCTCTTAATCACTCTGGAAATCAATCTGGCGCTTTCTCAGACAACTAGGAATAGCGCTTCCTCAAGATCCAGCCATACCACTCCTAGGTATATATCCAAAAGATGCTCAAGTACACAAAAAGGACATTTGCTCAACCATGTTTGTAGCAGCTTTATTTGTAATAGCCAGAAGCTGGAAACAGCCCAGATTCCCCTCAACTGAAGAATGGATGCAGAAATTGTGGCACATCTATACAATGGAGTATTACTCAGCTATAAAAAATAAAGAAATCATGAAATTTGCAGGTAAATGGTGGGACCTGGAAAGGATCATCCTGAGTGAGTTGTCCCAGAAGCAAAAAGACACACACGGTATATACTCACTCATATAAACATACAACATAGAATAAACCCACTAAAATCTGTATATCTAAACAAACTAAGCAAAAGAGAGGACCCTAACTAAAATGTTCAATCCCCATCCTGAAAGGCAAAGAGGATGACATCAGAAGAAAAAGAAAACAGCAAACAACCTAGGAATGTGCCACAGAGGGCCTCTGAAAGCCTCTGCTGTGCAGACTGTCAAAGCAGATGCTGAGCCTGATGGCCAACTGTTGGGCAGAGTGAATGGAATTTTATGTAAGAAGTGGGAAATAGCAAGAGCTGGAGAGGACAGGAACTCCACAAGGAGAGCAACAGAACAAGAAAATTTGAACACAGGGAACTTCCCAGAGACTCATACTCCAACCAAGGACTATCCATGAAGATAACCTAGAACCCTGACAATGCAGCCACTTCTGATGACAACTGATAGACTAAGATCAGAAAGAAGGAGAGGAGGACCTCCCCTATCAGTGGACTTGGGGAGGAGCATGCATGCAGAAAGGGTGGGGAGGGTGGGACCGGGAGGGGAGGAGGGAGGGGCTTATGGGGGGATAGAAAATGAATAAAGTGTAATTAATAAATTTAAATAACAAATTAAAAAAACCTCTCTTAATCATTTAATGATCTCTTCATACCCTAAGTCTCATTATGATTAATCAAATTGGATTGAGTTATATAAAATTCTTCCTAATTTAACATTTTATGCTACAAATTTTAATACTTATATTTTGACAGAAATGCTAACATTGTATAATATTTTTTAAAATTCTAAAGTAAATAAATGTACTTTTAATCATTGAAAATCATTTTTTTATTTATTTGGATATTTTTGAACATAGATTCTTTTCTCATACAGTACACCCCCACTACAATTTCTCCTCTTCCCACTCCTCCTCCCCTCTGTGCCAGATCCACTCCTACTCCATTTCCCTTCAGAAAGGAGTATACTTCCAAGAGACAACAACCAAAACAAGATACAATAAGAGAAGGCAAAAACCCTTATATCAAGGCTAGACAAGGCAATCCAATAGGTGAAAAAGAGTCACATGAGGAGGCATATGAGTCAAAGACAACCATTCCCTCTGCTAGGAGTCCCACAGAAAAAGCCAGCCAACAGCCACAACAAATGAGCAGAAGCCCTGATGCAGAGACATGCAAGCCCTGCGATTGCTGCTTCCGTTTTTGTGAAACAATGTCAGTTCCACTTGGCTGACTAAGTGGGACATGTTCCCCTGTTGTCTTGAATCTCCTCTGACTTCTACAGTATTTTCTTCTTCTTTTCTGTAGGGTTTCCTGATCTCCAAGGGAAGGGACCCAGTGGAGACCTCCAATTTAGACTCTCTCTTATGGTGGTCTGATGTGAGTCTCTGCATATGGGCCCAGATGCTGGTAGAGGAAGACACTCTGATGACAAGTGGGCAAGGCAGAAATACAGGAAAATGGCAGAATATTATTAGGAATCATTTCATTAGTTTTTTACTAGTGTTTGTTCTACTTTAGGTTTCGGGTATAAGAACTTTGGATATAAGGACTTTTTAGTTCCTGGTCGTTCAGGATGTCTACAGCATAGATTCTCTTTCATAGCATGGACCAAAAGTAAAATGACACATTAGTTGGCATTCCAAAAAGTTCTGTGCCATCATTGTCCCCATCACATCTTGCAAGAGGGACAGATTATAGATAGAAGGTCATTTGACTGGGTTGGTGTCCAGGATTGTCTTTTGGTAGCCTGCAAGAGCACTTTCTTCCACAAAAGAGACTTGATTTGTCGGTGAAGGCTGCATGCAGACAACCCCTAAATTCAATGAGATTTGTAGATATTGTCCTAAGTGTTTGGGGCACTATTGTCAGTTTTCAAACAGCAGACCTCTGTCCTAGCATCATCCTTTGTTGTTTGGGAATCTACACAGGACCCCTCCAGCTATCAATTCACCTGAAAGCAAACCCAGCCCATAACAGGAACACTGGCCCAGATTAAAAAAAAAAAAAAGCCTCTACATCCCGTGTATTGTGATACAACAGCAGGCAGGCAACAGAATGCCTAAACTAAATAGTTCTAAGTGTCAATAAAACTTTATATTTTTATATAGTTTTCTGAATAATTACATACTTTTTAAAAATGTTTTATTTGCTATTTATTAGAACAAAGTCAAGAAATAATTTTGTGTGAGGAGAATTCTGGGTGTTTGGGAGAACACTCCAAGTAAACAGGACAGGAGATTTGTGACCTCAGGTTCTTCAAAACAGAGATTGCCCTTGGAATGAGTTTTAATGCTCCTTCCAGGTGTGAAAGATAGAAGTGGTTTTGCAGAAGGCTTGGATAGCACAATTGATAAGGCTCTTGAACCTGACCTGAGAAGTGGGTTTGCTTCAGAGTACACATTGGCGTTGTTTACTGTTGATGTTCAGAATGTTTACAGCCTACACTCCAGAGAACTTTACTCACACACCCTCACTTAACTATGAAAGTATAAATTGTTCAATGTTCATATTCATTAATTCTCAACCTGTTGTTTGTGACTGTTTCAGGTGCCAAATGACCCTTTCACAGAGGGCGTCTAAGACCCTTGAAAACACAGATTGTTACATTATAATTTATAGTAGTAGAAAAGAGCAGTTATGATGTATCAATTTAAATAATGTTTGCATATCTTCACAACATGAGGAACTGCTATAAAGGGTCACAACATTAGGACAACTGAGAACTACTGTTCTAAATATAGTTGACTATCATATGAAACTTTGATCTGCCTCATGCATCGACTCTCGGATCCCAACATTTCTAGAGATTACAGTTACAAAATATTTAAAATTTTAAATTATAATAACTTTATATAATGGCCTTTAAAAGGATTAAGTAATCATGTAGAACCACATTAAAAAGCAATTAGCATATACAACATTTAAAATATTTATAGTTTTAGAGGTTTTAAAAATATTAATTAAACTACTAGCTTTTTGATAATTATTTTTGGATATAGTCACAGCTTCTTCAAATAGAATGAGTAGAGTTGAATAAAAAGAGAGAAATAATCATAATTACTTCCCTTCAGACATGATTAAAGGACAATTTAAAATGTAATAATTAATGTCAGTGATAATCACATTATTGAATGACATGCTGAGACATTCTATGTTATTTGAAAGAGTTGAAGTTGCAAATCACTGTTTTAAAGGTGAGTTTATTCTTCCTAAGCAATGTGGTCATAATTTAGTTGGACTCCACAGAGGGACTATTTTTGATTCAATGGAGAAACAATAAAAAATGACCTGAGGACTATCAGGTGGAAAATTTCTCCACATCATTAGTAAGTAGTGCTTTCCTATAGGATTGACATTTTTTTAGGATTAATTTAGGTTTTGAAAAGTATAAATTGCTTAAACAATCATATGAATACTAATATGCATATAATATAGCCATACATATTGGCAAGCACTGATACTTTCTTTATTCATTGTCTGTCCCAAATAAAACTTAGAAACCTAAGAAGTAGTTAAATCAAATCAGATTGTGAGGGTCACTTGCAAATCAAAATTACATAAATATATTCTGTGGTATGATGGAAATCGGTGGTGAAATTATTAAAGTTATGGAAATAAAAGTGTGTATTGCCAAAAAAAACCCACCAATTTTACAGTTACACGCACACACAAAAGTTTTAAAATGCTGCTTACAATAGTACAAACACCAAAAATTTTTATTGTGGTAGAAGTGGTGCATAAATATAAAGGACAAAATAAAACAGACAATTTTGTTGGAATTACTTTATATCTGAACCATAATTTATCAGAGGATTAATGGGCAGAGATAACAGACTGGATCTAACAGTCTTATAAAATCACAGCATATTGGACTATATTTCCAGGGTTATGGGTTGATTGCTTGGTTAGGCAGAAACTTATAATTAACTATATCTCATTATTGCAGTGTGACTGTCATATGAAAGATAAATTAGAGTAAAGTAATTTAGTAATAAAGAGAAATTACTAATGAAGTTATTTCTCCTCCCTCTCTCTGTGTGTATATACATATATATATATGTGTGTGTGTTTGATGATACTTACACTAATATGTATACATATATACACATACACATACATATGTATACATATATCTATACATATGTCCTTTCTCCCTCCAAATTTTTCTTTCCTTTTTTCTTCCCACTGTCTCACATTTATGTGTCTTCTTCTTTAAACATGTATGTGTTCTTCTCTCTCTCTCTCTCTCTCTCTCTCTCTCTCTCTCTCTCTGTGTGTGTATGTGTGTGTGTGTGTTTGCATGCATTCATACCCTGCCAAATCCATTTATTGTTGATCCTATATAACATGTTTAGTCTGATTTGGTGGGGGTTAAGTAGCCTATAAGAAAGGTTATTCTTTGTAGAAAACGGATTGTCACTTTTTTTCTTGGAAGTCATTGGTAACCTGTAGCTCTTAACTTTAGAGATGGGACTTACAGATTTTCCCAAGGCATGTTAAAATGTCCACTGGTATGGTGACATAGGCAACCATATGAGTGCAGCTTCCCTGTCATGTCTATAAATCTCTATCTACCATCATAAGTCCTTGCCCTCTAGCTCTCACGGTCTTTAAACTCTGTTTTTCATGATGTTCCATTAGCCATGATCAAGTGGTCTCTGTTTTTGAAATGTTGTGTATTTCAACGGTCACTTTCCAAGAAAAACTTTGAAAAACAACTAGAGTATGATTAAATTAATTATTTTAAAAGAATTATTCAAGGGTTTGCATACTCTGAATATTTTGTAACAGTTTTCTTTACCTTTATCTACAATATTTTCAGTTTCTTGAAAATATGTTCAGGAGACATCCCCAGCTTCTTCAGTCTCATGAACAGAGAGCTTCTGTCCTGTACATATGCACTATTTTATGTTTTTTAATTATTATTATTATTATTATTAAATACAATTTATTCACTTGTAGACCTCTCACTCATATTCTCATGATCCCAACCTCCTTCCATCTTCCCCCACTATGTCCCTCCCTAGTCCATTGATAGAAAGGTCTTCCTACCCAACTATCTGACCCTAGCCTATCAGGTCTCATCATAACTATCTGGATCCTCTTTTTTTGTGACCTCCTAAGGGCACCTTGCCAGAGGGAAGTGATCAAAGACCAGGTAACTGAGTTCATGACAGAGAATACCCACGTTCCTCTTACTAGAGAACCCACATGGAGACTGAGCTGCCATGAGCTAAATCTCAGCAGGGTGTCTAGGTCTTGTAAGACCTGGGGTCTCACAGCTCAGGAATTCAAGATCGTGCCCTTCCCAGAAACTCCCCCTGACCAAGACTCGTTGCAAAAGCAAGAGGTTTATTAACCATTGCACAATGCGGTCACCCCTACTGGTCAGTAAAGAGTGGCACCGGGAGACAAAGGCTTTAGGTTTTTTTTTTTTTTTTAATTTAAATTTTTCTTTTTAGTTACAATTTGTTAACTCTGTGTCCCAGCTGTATCCCACTCCCTCATTCCCTCCCCCTCCCCAACTCCCTCCCTTGTCTCCTCCCTGCCCCTTTCCAAGTCCACTGATAGGGGAGGACCTCCTCCCCTTTCATTTGACCCTGTTTTATCAGGTATCTTCAAGGCTGGCTACAAAGTCCTCCTCTGTGGCCTAACAGGACTGCTCCTCTCCTGGGGGAGGGGGGAGTTCAAGAGACTGCCCTTGAGATCCTGTTAAAATACTACTCAGCAATCAAAAAGGAGGAAATCATGAAATTTGCAGGCAAATGGTGGGATCTAGAAAAGATCATTCTGAGTGAAGGATCCCAGAAGGAGAAAAACAAACTTGGTATATACTCTGTTATATAGACCTACAAGATATGATAAACATAATGAAATCTACACACCTAAAGAAGATAATCAAGAAAGTGGACATGGGTGAAGATGATCAATCCTCATTTAGAAAGACAAATGGGATGTGCACTGAATGTATGACAGGAGTCTACCGCAAAAGGCATCTGAAAGACTCTACCTAGCAGTGTTTCAAAGCAGACACTAAGGCTTTAGGTTTTTAAAAGAAAAATTGCGGAAAATATTAAGTTGCAGTTTTGGCCATTTAGGATTGGATGAGGAAGCTATAAAGTAAGATAATTGGTTAGTCTTAGGTGCTCAAGCTTGGCCAGTCCTGCCAAGTGTGGATTCAGCTGTAATTGAAGGTGGGGTGGTTAGCTCATCCTTGAAGATTAGGCTGGAGTTCAAGAGATACTCAGAAGAAAGATTGAGGCCATCTGGGTTCATTGCTAAGAAACACTATCTGGAAGACAGGGTCTGTTCGTTCTTTTTGCTGAGTGAAAGTCATTAAGTCATTGCTTGCTATATATATATATATATATATATATATATATATATATATATATATATCCTCACAAATAGGGTCACATTCCTCCATTCTGGAAAGGTACTAAGAGGCTATAGCTTAACCTGGACCTAAAACTCAAAACTATAGGCTTTAGAAGACATATAGGTTACAAAGTTAGCCTAACACTTTCAGTCCTCTCCATACTGTTGAATACTGTTTGGTTCATCAGTCTCTGCAGGACCCCTGTGGCACAGATTTTTGGCTCTGTTAGTCTACTTGTAGAGTGCCCACCACCTCCAAGTCTTTCCATCTCCCTCTCCTTCCATAAGATTCCCTGCATTCTTCCCTGTAAGCAACCTAGACTCTCCTCAACCTGTCAGCAGAGTCAAACTGTTCTTGAGTGGGAAGTGAGGATTGAAATAAAATAATAATAATAAAGATGCTATACATAGGATTTGTTTGAGAGAGCTTCTAGAAGAAACTAGGCACTTGGTTTATTCTACAGTCCCTTTTTATAGTCAGAGCAAAACACTTTGATACGATGAAATTTATGAAGAAGTCAAACTTTTTTACCTGGACCACCTGTTTTTGTGATTCTCGCACAAACAAAAGGAAGTGAACTTGGCAAAACATCCTACCTACTTTCACAAACAAAAGGAAATGAACTTTGGAAAACATCCTCCTATTCCTGTCTCCAGGTGAAGGCCAGGGTGAAAACATGTTTTGCACTAGTAGATCAATAATAAAGCTTCCTGACAAACAAGCAGCTCTCTATAGGAATGGATACAGAAATTGTGGTACATTTACACAATGAATACTACACAGCAACTAAAAATAAGGGAATTATGAAATTTGCAGGCAAACGTATGGAACTAGAAAAGATCATCCTGAGTGAGGTAGCCCAGAAGCAGAAAGACACACATGGTATATACTCACTTATAAATGGATATTAGCCATATAATATACAATAAACATACTAAAATCTATACTTCTAAAGAAGCTAAAACTCAAGGAGGACCCTAGGGAAGATGCTTAATCTTCATTCAAAAGGGCAAACAGGATAGGTATATGAAGCAGCAGAAGACAGGAAACAGGACAGGAGCCTACCACAGAGGGCCTCTGAAAGGCTCTACTCATCAGGGTATAGAGGCAGATGCTGAGACTCAGAGGCATTATATTATTAAGGTACTTCCTGATTTCTCCCTCTTACAACCTTTCTGATCCTTCCTGTGACATACAGGGAGATGATATATGAGAGATTTCCCTAAAGCATCTGAGTATTCCATTGTGTTTTAGGGTGCTGTATCCTCACTCCCAGGCCTGGGTCCCTGGATACGACTTTATGATTGCATTAAAAGTTTCCTCCACAGTAGGCTAGGTGTGTGCTATACAGGTTTAAAAGTTAAAATCCATCTATTATTTGCTAAATGAGCATACTATCAAACTAATGTCTAAATTCATATTTTTTGGTTTATAGATTAGTGCAATTCTCAGTTCACAAAAATCATGATACTATTGTCTACATGTTTTTATCTTGCAACTTCAGTTATTCAGTCATATACTACAAATTTAACAGCTTGGTAAAAGTGGGAAAGAGTTTTGCTGAATTTTATCTTATACAAACCTATATAACACATTCCTATACTATGAAAACTATCTTGTAGGAACCAATCTTTCTGTTAGTGACATCTGATTACTAACTCTCCCATGAACAAAATTTGTGATATATTCAGGAATAGTACTTCTGCTCCAGCATCTGTGTATCACAAAGCGTAAGAGCAATGGTAATAACTTGTATTATATTGAGAGACCTCAGAACACCCCAGATCAATGATTTTGTGATAGTGGGCCTATCCCACAGCTGGCACTGGGCTTCTCTTGGGCAGCCTATGACTTGTCAAAGGAGTGTCATTCCCTGTGTAAAGAAGCTACAGTTAGACTCCAAATATATAATTCTTACGTAGCTTTTCAAACATCTTTAGCTTAAAACAATGTTCTCATTTTTTCCTTTCCATTTATATATGGCATTTTCATTATCCAGATTTATTCCAGTATTTAATAAATATTAGGGTGGTATGCAGAAGATAACTAGGCTCTAACTATTTTTATTGAAAAAATAATTTTCAAAAATGATGCCAAATTTCAACCTCCATAATGGTGTCATTTATCGACAGCAGGTTGGACTTTTCTATTTTCCTCTAGATATCAGTTCTCAAATATTTTCTTCTGATATATTATGTCAAACTTCCATTAGGAAATAATCTTCTGTTTATTGCTAGCAATGTCTCAAGAGGTAATAAAAGTTCAAAATGAAATTAATTGTAACTTAACATGGATTAACACCTTAAACTTAGTGGTTAAAGTGCTAATAGTGAAATCGCTTAGGGAAAATGCAGTCATATTGAAAATCCCTGGAAAGATCAGTGAGATTTTCCTAGTCCACGAAAAACAAGATCTTATGGAGGCAGGTAAAATATTATTACAAACTGTCTCAATATTCAATACATAGCGATAAAAAAATCTATGCCATAATTTAATTGTTATTTAATATTACTTGACACTGTATACAAGTGGGATACAGAGTTAATAAAATGTAACTGAAAAGAAAAAAATAAAATTCAAAAAAAAAAAGAAGTAAACTCTCTTTTGGAATTCATTAACTTTTAGTGAGTTAGAGATACCTGTTAGAAAATTAACTAGAGGGTACACACATTATACACAATGCACTCTAAATTTAAAATTCTTAATGAGCTCAAGTGCTGACAGACTGCTGTCTTGGTTAAGGTTTTATTGCTGTGAGGAGAAACCATGTCCATGGCAACTCTTATAAAGGAAAACATTTAACTGAGGCTGGTTAATAGTTCAGAGGTTTAGTCCGTTATCATTATGGCAAGAAGCATGGTGACATGTAAGCAGACGTGGTACTGCAGAGGTACCTGAGAGTTCTAGCTATAGATCCACAGGCAGAAAGAAGAGAGAGCCACTGGGTCTCACTTCTGAAGCCTCAAAGTTCGCTCCAGTGACATGCTTCCTTCAATAAGGCCACACCCTCTAATAGTACCATTCCTTTTGTGTCTCTGGCCACTTTCATCCAAACCACAACTGCTATGTATGCAGACATACAGTTGGACTATGCTAATATGCTACAATATTTTAAAACAAATTCATATGAAATGTTATAACAAATTAGGGAAGAGACTATGGAAGTGGTGAGCTTTCTTATTTTCTTTTCCTTTCTAGCACTGAAGATTGAAATTAGGAACCCATGATTTTTTAAAAAGCACTCTTCCCATAGCTTATATGCCCAGCCAAGAACATGTATTTCTCAATGACAATTAATTAAATATATGCATCGAGAAACAAGAAGCTACTATCTGTAAATAGCAAAACACATTCTGGGTAAATCTGCATCTGCTTTTATTAATGATGAAGTACAATAGTGAACTTTCAGAGTTATGTAGTATGACAGATATTCATCTGAGAATTTTAAATAGAGTGTCTATTTAAATATATAACAGTATAACTTAAGTACTAGTCTTATTCTTTTTATTTTTTTATTAATTTTTTATTTTATATTAATTATAGCTTATTTAATTTGTATCCCAGCTGCAGTCCCCTACCTCATTCCCTCTCAATCCCATCCTCCCTCTATCATCTCCTCCCTTGCCCCTCTCCAAGTCCACTGATAGGGAAGGACTTCCTCTCCTTCCCTCTGACTATGGCCTATCAGGTCTCATCAGGACTGGCTGTATTGTTCTCCTCTGTGGCCTGGCAAGGCTGTTCCTCCTTCTGGTAGAGATGTCAAAGAGCCCACCACTGAGCTTATGTCAGAGACAACACATTTACTCTTACTAGGGGGCTCACTTGGATAATGTGCTCCCATAGGTTACATCTGAGCAGGGGTTCTAGGTTATATCAATGAATGGTGCTTGGTTGGAGTATCGGTCTCAAAAAAGACCCCTGGGTCCAGATTTCTTGGTTCTGTTGCCCTCAATATGGAGCTCCTATCCCTTCCAGGTCTTAAGAATTCCCCCTTCTTTCATATGATTCCCTGCATTCTGCCCAAATTTTGATTATGAGTCTCAGCATCTGTTTTGATACACTGCTGCGAAAAGTATTTCAGAGACCCTCTGTGGTAGGCTCCTGTCCTGTTTCCTGTTTTCTCCTTCTTCCATTGTCCATCTCGTTTGTCTTTCTGAGTGAGGATTGATCATCTTATCCAGGGCCCTCCTTCTTGCTTACCTTCTTTAGGTGTACAGATTTTAATATGTTTATCCTATAATAGATGTATAGTATCCACTTATAAGTGAGTTTATACCATGTGTGTCATCCTTCTTCACAGAAACTGTGGTACATTTACACAATGGAATACTACTCAGCAATTAAAAACAAGAAAATCATGAAATTTGCAGGCAAATGGTGGGATCTAGAAAAGATCATCCTGAGTGAGGCATCCCAGAAGCTACTCTGATTCTTATTTGTCCTTTTTTTATTTTTATTTATTTTTTTCTTATTTGTTCTTGACACTCAAGGAAATCAAAGTCCCATAAATACCTAGAATTCAGTATGAAAGTGTGTGTTGTTTTTCATTCCATACATCTTTCATTTAACATATAAAAGTTAGTAGATTTGCTTCTGACCAGCTATTTAATATTTCTTTGCCTCATGTGAGTTATACTTTAGAAGGATAAAGATATTGGCTAACATATCAGCAAGTGTTTGACAGGCTGAAGTGGTTTGGTTCTTACCAAAGGGAAATGAAATTGTATTTTCTTTACCAGAAAGCTTTCTGATTTTCACATATTTTCCAAGTTTAGGAAACAATTATATTTATATTTATATTTATATTTATATGTATGTATATATATGTATACATACATATATATGTGTATGTATATATGTATATGTGTGTGTGCATATATGAGTATATGTTCTGCATGTAGGTATGTATTTATGTATGTATTTGAGATATTACATGCAATTCAGGATGCCACTTACAATGATCAGGTTAAGTATCCTGAAATTATATGAAAGAAGGGGGAGTTAGTATGATATGGAGAGGATAGGAGCTCCACAAGGACCAAATATATCCGGGCACAGGGGTCTCATATGAGACTGTTTATCCAACCAAGGCCCATGTATGGATATAACCTAGAACCTCTGTTCAGATGTAGCCCATGGTAGCTCAGTAACCAAGTGGGTTTCCCTAGTAATGGGAACAGGGACTATTTCTGACATGAACTCAATGGCAGGCTCTTTGACCTCCCCGCCCTTCTAGGAGCAGCCCTTCTAGGCCACAGAGGAGGACTTTGCAACCAGTCCTGATGATACCTGATAATCTAGGGTCAGATGAAAGGGGAGGAGGTCCTCACCTATCAGTGGACTTGGAAAGGGGCAGGGCGGAGACAAGGGAGGGTGGGTGGGATTGGGAGGGAATGAGGGAGTGGGATACAGCTGGGATACAGAGTTAATAAAATGTAACTAATAATAATAATAATAACTATCCTGAAATTAGGAACCAAGCAAAATTACTTTTTTAGAATATTTCTGAAAATATTTGGTTACAGGACTAGATAAATAACTAACATATCTCTTAATTCTTCAAAATTGGTAGTGATCTACCTGTACAAGGGGCAGATTTAATTATCAGTTCTCCTATTTAAAATAAGAAGGTAATCTGAGTCTATGACAGTACTTTACCTTGCTTTAGCATTTTGGACATTATTAATCATAAAGTGATCCCTTATATTGTATGAAATTAGGAGTAGTGATACAAAGTACGGCATTGTGTTTTACATCTCTGAGTAAGCATCCACCCATTTTATTGACTTTTTCATGCTCTTTATGGCTGCTTGTTTTATTTTGTGGCTTGGCTAGCACCTATTGATATTTTTTTTTTCATATACCTTTCTCTTTTCCTCTTCATGTCCCACCTACCTTAAATCTTTCTCTAAAAATAAATTTAAAAACCTGTAACCTGGAGACTCTCTTTAATCACCTAACATTTTCACCTAACTCCTGAAACACAGCTGTTGTTATCCCTTTGCTACATGTAGTAATTCTGCTTTAAAACTGGATTGGTGGGAACATCCCTGAAGCAGTAAAAGACAGTTATTTCACTGATGTTTTTCTCCTAGTAAATTATTTCAGAAACTCCTTTCACAAAAATGTGATCTCCTAATGTTTTAACTGCCATGACAGCTGTTGTGAGATTGTTACTCATACCATTTCAAGTGGGAACTCCTTAAGTTGTGTGTGTGTGTGTGTGTGTGTGTGAGAGAGAGAGAGAGAGAGAGAGAGAGAGAGAGAGGGAGAGAGAGAGAGGGAGAGAGATAAATACTAACAAAGTCATCATTACATATAGGAATGTAGAACTAGAATGTAAATTTTAAACATTATTATCAGGCAGTAGCCAACAAAACTGAAATGCTTGTACAGAAGAAATGACCTTATTATTCACATTTATATGCACTATGACAGACCTATCTGTTGTCACACTCAGATTCCAATCATCTCAATTATCCACTGTATTAGCCTAGGATTCTTCATTTGTATAAAAAATGTTGATGCCACCTCCCACCTCTCATGGAGCTCTAAATGAAAACCAGACATGCAGGACTATCTATATAAGATTTAAAGACAACAGGCTACATACTCAGAACTACCAGATCTAAAATTCTAGAAGTTAATAAAATTTACTAAGTATCTCCAAAGTGCAAAGTTTCCCAGTAGCAATCAGAGGGGATTCACATTCCAAAGTAAACTTTAAGAATAACTAATCAATGTAGTACATGAAAGTTTATCACAGTGCTCAGCACATGCTTATTTAACAAACATATATGCGCAATTTATATTATATGTTATCCATCTATACATGAAATTATTTCTATTTTGTAGACAAGGATTGGGGACGACCTTTGCGTCTAAGTTCACACAGTAAGTGAATGTGGACACAGCAATGCAAACCCCTGCCACAGACCACCTGAATCGATGACCTTGAACTTTTTTCTCAATAATATTTTATTCATATTTAATCATTTGAATATCAATTTTTTTAACAACAGCAGCATCATTCACAACCCTCCATCAGTCCTCATTTAAAAAAATAAAAAGGAATGATAATACTAAAAGATTTATTATTACTATTCCTGATACCACTAAAATAATCCTTAAGCTCTATTGTTTTCTAGAATGTATATTTCCTCTCACCTCCCTAGAATAGCCTAGGCAATGTAATCATTCTCCAAATAGTACTAAATTTTTATGTTCTTCTGGCACTGAACAATTTGACATTTGGTGCCTATGAAGCACTTTTGTTATTTCCAAGCAACCACAGCAAACCTTGGGAATAGAGATGAGGTCAAATCCCATCATCCTCTCATTGAGTGGAGTTCAGGGGTTCACAGAACTTACAAGGCTAGAGAGTCTAAAGTGTTTACTTTCATTTCTGAGCACGTGGCATTACTCTGAGACAGATGTTGTTCAAGATTTCTTCATGTTTTCTATTCTTGCACAAGGGAAAAAAATGAAAAGAATGGAAACCTGAGAGATTAATGAGATTTTAATCATGAGAGCCAGGGAGATGGGGACATGCAGATCTTGTAATCTATGTAAATATTGATATGTCTGTAAATACTGAGTGGATATTATTAGCCTTACTTTCTTATTTTAGTCCACTTTTAAATTGGATATCTTGCTGTTATTTTCAGGATAACAAAAACTCATTTTATTTTCAATAATTATCAGAAATACTTGGTTTCAAAGATATACGGTCATTTGATAATTTACAGACAGACCAAGAGGAAGACAGATACAGAGAGAGAAAAAGTGTACAACTCATGCTTTCACATATACAACCATTACTCTGGATTTAATAAATCTGTTAATTGAAATGTTGGGAAAATAATTTATTCAATAAAAGTGTTCCTTCCAAGTCTGCTTCTCTCTCTTATAGAATTGCAGAATAATAGCCACCAGGCAGAAAGAAGGGTATCGTAATAAATAAAATAATCCTCTGAGATTGTCACTGCTTCTAATTGCGGAAACTCATTAGAGAATCATCCTTTACCAAAATGAAATATGACTCACTAAATATTACTGGTGTTTAATTTCATGAAATTTTTCACATTGTAGGAACTTGTGTTTTAGAAGAAATCATAAAATTATTGACAAAATTCACCCAACTCTGTCATCGTGTTCATCAAGTACAAATGCCTTTACTCTTCAGCAGAAGCAGTTTTTGATGATATGTAGAAATTAAAATTTCATTTTTACAAGGCAACGTTTTAACTTTTCTTTTCTTTTTCTTTTTTTATTATTATTTTTTTCTTTTTAGTTACATTTTGTTAACTCTGTGTCCCAGCTGTATCCCGCTCCTTCATTCCCTCCCCAACCCCACACTCCCTCCCTGGTCTCCTCCCTGCCCCTTTCCAAGTCCACTGATAGGGGAGGACCTCCTCCCCTTTCATCTGACCCTGTTTTATCAGGTATCTTCAGGGCTGGCTGCAAAGTCCTCCTCTGTGGCCTAACAGACTGCTCCGCCCCCCAGGGGCGGAGCATGTCAAACAGCCTGCCCTTGAGATCCTGTTAGAAATAGTCCGTGTTCCCCTTACTTTGGAAAACTACTTGGTTACTGAGCTACCATGGGCCACATCCAAGCAGAAGTTCTAGGTTATATCCATAGATGGTCCTTGGTTGAGTGTCAGTCTCAGAAAAGACCCTGTGCCCAGATATATTTGGTCCTTGTAGGGCTCCTATCCTTTCCATATCATACTAACTTCCCTTCTTTCATATGATTCCCTGCACTCTGCCGAGGGTTTGGTTATGAGTCTTAGTGTCTGCTTTGAAACACTGCTAGGTAGAGTCTTTCAGATGCCTTTTGTGGTAGACTCCTGTCATAAGTTCAATGCACATCCCATTTGTCTTTCTAAATGAGGATTAATCACCTTCGCCTGTGTCCACTTTCTTGATTATCTTCTTTAGGTGTGTAGATTTCATTATGTTTATCATGTCTTGTAGGTCTATATAAGCGAGTATATACCAAGTTTGTCTTTCTCCTTCTGGGATACTTCACTCAGAATGATCTTTTCTAGATCCCACCACTTGCCTGCAAATTTCATGATTTCTTCCTTTTTGATTGCTGAGTAGTATTCCATTGTGTAAAAAAATACCACAATTTCTGTATCCATTCCTCCATTGATGGACATCTGGGTTGTTTCCAAGTTCTGGCTATTACAAATAAAGTTGCTACGAACATGGTTGAACAAATGTCCTTGTTGTGTACTTGCGCCTCTTTTGGGTATATACCTAGGAGTGGTATAGCTGGGTCTTGAGGTAGCACTACTCCTAGTTGTCTGAGAAAGCGCCAGATTGACTTCCAGAGTGGTTGAACCAGTTTACATTCCCACCAGCAAAGGAGGAGGGTTCCCTTTTCTCCACAACCTCTCCAGCATGTGCTATCACTTGAGTTTTTCATCTTGGCCATTCTGATGGGTGTAAGGTGAAATCTCAGGGTCGTTTTTATTTGCATTTCCCTAATGGCTAATGAGGTTGAGCATTTCTTTAAGTGTTTCTCTGCCATTCGATGTTCCTCTTTCGAGAATTCTCTGTTTAGCTCTGTTCCTAATTTTTTAAGTGGATTACTTGGTTTGTTGCTTTTCTGCTTCTTTAGT
>NW_026596069.1:16622850-16639195 GCF_907164565.1 Psammomys obesus
ACTAAAGAAGCAGAAAAGCAACAAACCAAGTAATCCACTTAAAAAATGGGGAACAGAGAACATTTTCAAATGTTATTTCAAAATCTTGCTCAGCCATGGCGATGTTCTTGGCTTATGCTGCAGCTGAAGGCAATGATGGGCTCTGTACCCACGCTGCAGCAGAGGACTGTGTGGATGTCTGAGGTCTGATCTGCCAACAGAGACCATGCTGGGATCTGTGGCATGTGCTGCTGCCAGACTCTCATGGATTCCTGTGGTCCAAGCTGCCACCAGAAACCACTTGAAGGTCTATTATCTTTGATACCGCTTACTATAAAGAGCAAGGAAGCTACCACTGCAGTGGTTTAGATGACAGCAGAGTCACAGCTGAGGAACAGAAACATAGAAGGCTTAAACGACCACTCTGACATCTCCCACATCACACCATTCCCAAATAAGAAATAACCTAGGCAGGAAGCCATAGAAGAGAATGCTTAAAAATCATGACAAGAATGGTGAAGCATGGCTATCCACATGTGATGGCTTTTGCGAGGGACGAAGTTTGGAAAGGACTCGGTTTTCTTGAAGGGGCTGGCCATTAAAATTGAGGAGCTGGTCCAGTTAGTATATGGATTTGATGGAGACTTACTATTTAGGGCTTAGCGTTCCATGGTATCTCACTATGTGCAATGCCTGGTGGTGGGTCTCTGTGTTTATTACCATCAGTTGCAGGGAGAAGCCTTTGTAATGATAGCTGAGCAAGGAGCTTATCTGTGTGTACAGCGGAAAGTTTAGCGGTTATTTCATTGCTACGTTTTTATGACAACAGTAGTATTTGGCTTTACCTTTGCCACATAGGATGTCTGTCTAGCATCAAAATTAACCAATACAAAAAGTGAGAATATCTAAATTAACAAAATTAAAATTGAAAGGGGGCCATAAGAACAGACCTTTAGGAAATGTAGAGAATCATGAAGACATAATTTAAGATCCTGTACTCAACCAAATTGAAAAATGTAAGAAAAATTGATAATTTTCATGATAGGTACTACTTGCCAAGTTTAAATCAAGACCAGATACATTTTAAACAGACTTGTAACATTTAAAGAAATACAAGCAGTCACTGAAAGTTTGCCAATCAAAAAAAAAAAAAAAAGTGCACATTTTCAAAGAAGAGTTAAAGCCCAAACTTCTAAAATTACTCCACAAAATAGATAAAGAATCAAACTAGCCTCATTTCATCAGGCTAAGTTACCCTGATAACCAATCCATTTAAAGAAATAAGTAAAGAGAATTACAGACCAAAAATTTTTGTAAACATCAATGCTCAATAAAATACTTGCAAAAATATTCCAAGAACATATCAAAAAGTTGATTCACCTTGATCAACTAAACTTTATCGCAGACATGCAGGGATATTTGTACTTAATAAATGTATCAATGTAATCCATCATATAAACAAACTGAAAGACAAAATCCACATGATCATTTTGTGCACAGAAAAGGCCTTTGACAAAATCTAACACCCACCCCTTCATGATAAAAGTCCTGGAGAGATTGGAGTTACAACATAATAAAGTAAATTTACAGAAAAAACATTGTCAACACCCAATTAATTGGAGAGAAACTCAAACGATGCCAACAGGACAGGATTGTCTACTTTTTCCATACCTATTCATTATAATACTTGAACTTTTAGCTAGAGCAATGATACAATGGAAGGAAATCAGTGGATATGATTAGGAAAGAAAGAAGTCAAGTTACCTTTCTTTGTAGATGATATGATACTATACATGAGCAAAAAAATAATCAGAAAAATTCCACAGGGAATTGTCTACAACTGACAATCATTTTAGCAAAGTAGCTGGATAAAAAATTAACTCACCAAAATCGTACTTTTCCTATATAAAATTGACTGAGAAAGAAATCAGGGAAACACCACCTTTCCCAATCATCTCACTAATATAAAATATCTTGCTATATATCATGGTGATTTTAATTTTAATTTATTAAGAAGCCTCCACAATATTTTCCACAGTGTGTACAATTAATATACTTACACATAAAGAACAGGAGTTATTTTGTATTTACAAGGATAAATTGTTTTTGTTTGTGTTTGTTCAAGTTATAATAGGATCTTATGTTTCACAGGATGGCCTCAATCACATTATGTAGCAAAGACTGACCTTGAGCTTCTGATTCCCCTCCTTCTACCTTCATAATGCTTGGATTACAAGCATGTGTCATCACTCCTGAGTGAGAAATTACTGATTAAGTATAGTTAATTAACATAAATGAGTCTAATATACATGTTTAAGACCTACGTAATTCCTAAGTTATCAAATGAATGACTAATACTTTCCTAAAATGTGTTCTATTTATAGATATATTACTGATAAAATATAATTGATTTAAAATTAATTTTGTTTTTATTCTTTTTGTAAATTTTTAAATTTTATTTGTATTAATTACAGTTTATTCACTTTGTATCCCAGTTGTTGCCCCTTTCTCACCCCAATCCCACCTTCCCTCCTCATCTCCTCTCATGCCCTTCTTCAAGTACACTGATAGAGGAGGTCCTCCTGCACTTCCATCTGACCCTAGCCTATCAGGTCTCATCAGGACTGGCTACATTGTCTTCCTCTGTGGGTTGTTAAGGCTGCTTCTCCATCAGGAGGAGGTGATCAAAGAGCCAGCCACTAAGTTCATGTCAGAGACAGTCCCTGTTCCCCTTACTAGGCTACCCACATGGAGACGGAGCTGCCATGGGCTACATCTGTACAGAGATTCTAGGTTATCTCCATGCATGATGCTTGGTTGGAGTATCCAGTCTCAGAAAAGACCCCTGGGCCCAGATTTCTTGGTTCTGTTGTGCTCTTCATAGAGCTCCTGTCCCCTCCAGGTCTTACTATCACCCCCTTCTTTCATAAGATTACCCGCACTCTGCCCGAAGTTTGGCTATGAATCTCAGCATCTGCTTTGATACCCTATTGGACAGAGTCTTTCAGAGGCCTTCTGTCGTAGGCTCCTGTCCTGTTCTGTTTTCTCCCTCTTCCAATGTCCATCCCTTTTGCTTTTGGAGTGAGGATTGAGAATCTTACCCAGGGTCCTCCTTCTTGATTAGCTTCTTTAGGTGTACAGGTTTTAGTATGTTTATCCTATATTATATATCTAGTATCCACTTATAACTGAGTATGTACCCTGTGTGTCTTTCTGCTTCTGGGATACCTCACTCAGTATGATTATTTTGTAGATACCACCATTTACCATAAATTTCATGACTTCTTTTTTTTTAATTGCTGCGTAGTATTTAGATTCGTAATTCTATACACAGTTATGTAAATTTTTAAAAGGAGAAAATAGCAGACCTTACAAATCTGATATGCTGTGATGCTAATCTTTCAGAATTCAATCATTTTGATGCACTCTAGCAGTCTTTTCTCTGGACTAGGCTTCACATACTGCTTATCTAAAAAAAAAAAAAAAAAACTGATTTTTTTTCCTACTGAAAATTGTTTCTACTTTTGTCATAATTTGCTAAATTCCTGAGCATAAATTTATCATAAAATTGAACACCCTAGATAACTCTACAGTAAAGTAAAATGGAATTGGAGTTTTTCTTTTCATCTAAGAGGTAGATGTTGTTTTGCCTTATATTGCAATATATAAGTGTGGACATTGACATCAAGCTTGGGGTCAAAGAGCACTTGTGCATTGATTCTCTATTGACTGACAAGCTGGGATACTTATCTACATTCTCCTCCTCGTTTCTATCAACTAATTATCACTGACAAGGCATATGTCTTTGTTTCTCTTTTGAATGTGCTTCAGTATCTCAAGGGTTTTCAAACGTCTTTGGCTACTTCTGCAGCTTATAAAAATTCCTTACACATGGGTAGTTTCCCCTATTCTGATTTATATCTTTTCTTAGTAGTGATTTACAACAGTAACTCTCTTTGAAAACTTTGCTTTGGACAGACAAAGGCATAAATAAATGCACCCATAACTTTGCTGCAAAGCTGTCATTTGTCAAAGAAAGTAGATCATCTGAATTTTTAATTTTCGACAGCACGAGATCAGCCATAGCACCTCTTCTCAAGCTTTTTCCATCTCATGTTGAACATTAAGGTAGGCATGAACCCTGAAGTTATATTATTTATATACCATAATGCAAATATTACTTTAGCTTCATGTTTTTCTCTTGGAGAATTTTAAAAATTTCTATTCACAGATGCACACACATAATTTTCAAGGCAACTTGTAGTTAGGGACAACCTTAATTAGTAGAAAGAATTACCTTTCATGGAAACAATATATATAATAATTTACTTGTATAAATAGGTATGTTATATATGTATTATTTGTGTATGTATATATATATATATATATATACATGTTTGTGTATATCAATTATTGTTTTAATCATTTAAATACAACTGTATTGTCTTCTTTATTGCCATCAAGTAAACTTGCTGATTACAGTTCTCTCTGTGGTTATACCAAAAACTTATTTAGTGTCTTCATTAACTCATATGCTTTCATCATCATAGGGAAAGTCTGTTTAACTTTTAATGACTATTTTTTAATGTGGTGCCTAATACCTAGTTCATTGTTTTAATTATGATAAAAACTATAGCTGTGTAAACCCTGCTTTAATTTCCTTTAGTGCACAGGAGGGAAGCAGCTTCCTGATTTGCTAATACCTATTAGTTTTTTTTTTTTTCTTTTCAGCTCTCACTACTCTTTTCAATTTTAAAGTTTTGGCATACATCTAATTAAACTCAACAGTGGTTTCAGACTGTCAAAACTGACGATGGTGAGAAACAACTGAACAAATCAAACTACCACATATCTACTGTTATCACTTACAAGACTGACAAAAGGAAAATAAAGAGCAAGAAGGAAATACAGCTCAAATTGTAGTAAAAAGCCAGAAAAAATATATACATTGTAATGAGAATTAACTATCATAGATATTTTCTAATTGTATTAAACGTATGATAGAAAGGAAACAAAATTTGATAACATTTTAAGCCAGCAGTTCTCATCCTGTGGATTGTTACCCCTTTGGAAATATAATGACTCTTCTACAGGGAAACGCAGATATCTACATTATGACTTATAACAGAAGAAAATTACAGTTATGAAGTAGGAATAAAAATGATTTTACAGTTGAGGTCACCACAACATGAGGATCTGTATTAAAGGGTCACAGTATTAGAAAGACTGAGAACCATTTTTTTTTTTTTTTAGACCTTGGGATCAAAGATTAGTATAATACATAATAAATAAGACATCTCATTAAATAGAATTCATTCTCTGAGCAGTGAAAAATGAGGTTCTTTCTAGGTCTAATGGAACTGAGAAGCTGGTACAGACAAGTCAAAATTGTAATATGATAGCAGTCATACATATTGTACAGATGTTAGATTCACCGATAAACTAAGTTATGAGGTAGATTGTGAGTCACAATTCAAGGTATTTAAAAATAAAACGTTCAAGAAGTTGTCTCCTGTGTCAATGAGTTCAAGGCTCTTCCCCAATTTTTCTTCTAAGAGGTTTAGTGTGTCTGGTTTTACGTGGAGGTCTTTGATTCACTTGGACTTTAGTTTGTGCAGAGTGATAAATATGGATCTATTTGCATTTTCCTACATGTATAATCCAATTAGACCAGCACCATTTGTTGAAGATGCTATCTTTTTTCCATTGTATAGTTTTGGCTTCTTAGGTGTGTGGGTTTATTTTTGGGTCCTCTATTTGATTCCATTGATACACCATTCTGATTCTATGCCAGTACCATACAGATTGTATTACTATTGCTCTGTAGTACAGGTTGAGATCAGGGATGGAGATACCTCCAGATAATCTGTTTTTGTACAGGGTTGTTTTAGCAATTCTGGGTTTTTTCTTTCTTTCTTTGTTTTTTGATATGAAATTGAGAATTGATCTTTCAAGTTCTGTAAAGAATTGTGTTGGTATTCTGATGAAATTGCTTTGAATCTTTAAATTACTTCTGCACAGATGTAGTTCATGGCAGCTCAATCTCCAAGCAGGTTCCATAGTAAGGGGTACAGGGGCTGTCTATGACATGAACTCAGTGGCTGGCTCTTTGATCACCTTCCCTTGAGGGGGAAGCAGCCTTATCAGGCCACAGAGGAAGACTATGCAGCCAGTCCTGATGAGACCAGAATGACCAGATGGAAGGGGAGGAGGACCTCCCCTAACAGTGAACTGGGGGAAGGCCATGGGAGGAGAGGGAGAAGGGAGGGTGGAATTAGAAGGGGATGAGGAAGGGGGCTACAACTGGGATACAAAATGAACAAATTCATTAAATAAATATATAAAATATAAAAAATAAATAAAGAAAAGAAAACAAAAATAAAACTTTCCACAAGTCAGTGTGATAGCCTAGAAAACTTTTTCAGTAATTTTCTTGACTTAAATCACACTCACAATTCCAGGAAGAAACAGAAAAACCCCTGAGGATTCCTGGCAAACCAGCCTGACATCTATGATGCAGATATTTGATCGCATATGTGATCTCCAAAATTGTGGCCTGTAAAACCCTGTTTCTTTGATGTGGATGGTCACTATCACAAACCTTAAATCCATGAACTCTCTGTAATATAAGTGGAATATCTCAATTTGTAGAGACCTCACATTCTCAAAACCACTACTCTAAAACATTATTACTAGGATATCATTCATGGTCATTGTCACTCTTATTATGCTTTCTCTATTATATTTGTTTTCAAATATAAAATGTCATTATTATTATTAAAGTTAATTCTTTCCTAGATTCCACCATTTGACTGCAAATCTCATGATTTCCTCTTTTTGATTGTTGAGTAGTAGTCCATTGGGTGAAAATATCACAATTTCTGTATCCATTCCTCTATTGAGGGACATATGGGTTGTTTCCAGGTTCTTGATATTACGAATAAAGCTGCTACAAACATGGTTGAGCAAATGTCCTTGTTGTGTACTTGAACATCTTTTGGATATATGCCTAGGAGTGGTATACCTGTATCTTGAGGATGCACTACTCCTAATTTTCTGAGAAAGCACCAGAATGACTTCCAAAGTGGTTGTATGAAAATAAGCCAGATGTCCTTCAGTGGAGGAATGGATACAAAAATTGTGGTACTTTTACACAATGGAATACTACTCAGCAATTAAAAACAAGGAAATCATGAATTTCACAGGAAATGGGGAGAATCTAGAAAAAATCATCCTGAGTGAGGTATCCCAAAAGCAGAAAGACACACTTATATAGACCTATAAAATAGGATATACATACAAAAATGTGTACACGTAAAGAAGATAAACAAGAAAGAGGTCCAGGGGTAAGATGGTCAATCCTCATCTAGAAAGACAAAGGGGATGGACACTGGAGAAAACAAGTAACAGGACAGTATCCTACCGCAGAAGGCACCTGAAAGACTCTACCTAGCAGTGTATCAAAGCTGATGCTGAGACTCATAACCAAGCCTTTGGCAGAGTGTAGGGAATCATATGAAGGAAGGAGAAATTAGTATAACCTAGAGGGGACAGGGAGCCCCACAAGCTCCAAATATATCTGAGCACAAGGGTCTTCTAAGAGACTGTTTATCCAACAAAGGTCCATGCATGGATATAACCTACAACCCCTACTCAGACATAGCCCATGGTAGCTCAGTATCCAAGTGAGTACCCTAGTAAGGGGGACAGGGATTGTTTCTGGCATGAACTCATGAGCTTCCCCTCCCTCGTGAGGGAGGAGCAGCCTTGCTCGACCACAGATAAGGACATTGCAACCATCCTGAAGATACTTGATAAGCTAGGGCCAGACAGAAGGAGAGGAGGACATCCCCTCTCAGTAGACTCTGAAGGGGGCAGGGAGGAGATGAGGGAGGGAGGGAAGGATTGGGAAGGAAAGAGGGAGAGGGCTACAGCTGGAATACAAAGGAATGTATAAAATTATTTAAAAATAAAAAATATGAAAAAATAAAATAAAGTAAAATAAAATTTAAAAATAAATAAATTTTTTTTACTAAAAAAAAAGTGGTTGTACCAGTTTACTTTCCCACCAGCAATGGAGGAGGGTTCCCCTTTCTCCACAACCTCTCCAGCATGTGTTGTCACTTGAGTTTTTCATCTTAGCCATTCTGATGGGTGTAAGGTGAAATCTCAGGGTTTTGATTTGTTTCTCCCTGATGGCTAAGGATGCTGAGCATCTCTTTGAGTGTTTTTCTGCTATTCTATATTCCTCTACAGAAAATTCTCTGTTTAGCTCCATACCCCATTTTTTTAATTGGATTACTTGATTTATTGCTTTTTAGCTTCTTAAGTTCTTTATACATGCTGGATATCAGCCCTCTGTCAGATATAGGGTTGGTGAAGATCCTTTCCCAATCTGTAGGCTATCATTTTGTTCTGACTTTTGCTTTACAGAAGCTTTTCAGTTTCATGAGGTCCGATTTATTGATTGTTGCTCTTAGAGTCTGTGCTGTTGGTGTTCTATTCAGGAAGTTGTCTCCTGTGCCAATGAGTTCTAGGCTCTTCCTCACTTTTTCTTCCAACCGATTTAGAGTATCTGGTTTTATGTTGAGGTCTTTGATCCACTTGGACTTTAGTTTTGTGCAAGCAAGGGAGGAGCAGTCCTGCACAGAGGAGGACTTTGCAGCCAGTCCTGAAGATACCTGATAAAACAGGATCAGATGATAAGGGGAGGAGGTCTTCCCCAATAGTGGACTTGGAAAGGGGCAGGGAAGGGATGAGGGAGGGAGGGAAGGTTTGGGAGAGGGTGAGGGAGCAGGATATAGCTGGGATACAGAGTTAATAAAATGTAACTAATAATAAAAATATAATAATAAAGTTAATTCTTTTGTGTCAATGTTTACATTTTATCATCTTAGCAAGTAGTAGTAGTAAATTATGTGTTCATATTCCATGACATGTGAATAATTCCTTACAATTTATAAACCACTATACCCGTACTTATTTTGCCTTCACAGAAATCCTGTTGATTTGACACAACAAATGGTAACAGTGTTTGTTTACTGGTGAGAAAAGAAAGTGAAAGAATAAGAGAGAGAACATGAAAAGTTAGATAAGGTCACAAAGTGATTAAGTGAAAGGATTCTTTTCCATTGCTGAGGCATTGCACTTAGATCTGGAGCTGTTAGTATTTTGATGTTGTTATCTCAAATCTGGTACTGCTTTAGTATTTACTAGGATTTCCTATTCATTTTCAGAAATGCTGGAGATCATTTGGATTTGAAATACCCCACTGATTTTTTGTAACAAAGCTTGTAATGAAATGAATGAAGGCCAAGATAAATTTGAAACAAAACAATGCTGTTCCAAAATGTGGCTGTGATTATTAACATTATATGGATTAAAATTTGTACAAGATTTTCAAAATTTTTTAATTAATCTTATATTCCCAGAGAAAATTCAGATAAAATTGTAATGCATTCCCAAATATTTAATTCTTTGGCATGTTTTCTATATTATCTTTGATTTATTAATTCAGTATTTTAAAATTCAGACTTCATCAAAGTGAAGAGCACACAGTGTGAAATAATTTATTTCCTTATTAATGATTGTTTAAAGATGTGGGAAGGAAATAATTTTAATTTATATTATATATGAAGTTATGATCTGGGATATGTAAGCCTGTTTTTAACCTCTGCATAACAGTTTAAATCTAAAACAATACTCCCCCAAAATCACACATTTGTTTGACTTTCTTCCCTTTGTTTTTCCCTTCATTTCATTTCATTTTTTTCTTAGCATTTATTGGTTATTGTCCTTGGATCTGTCAAACATTTCAATTGTTATGTCTATGTATTTCATTTTCTACATGTTTTGCTTTCTATTTTTATTCTTGATTTGCTATCTTGAAGCAATAGACTCATTGTCTGTTATATAAAATATAGTACATTATCTATTATCTATTGTTATTCATTTTAGATTCTTAAATAAGAATCTGAATGTGTTTATATGGGTGTGAATATTTAGTACATGACTCTTATCATATTATTTTGCTACAAATTGAGTGAATAAAAACAAAAAAACCTGCATTGTGAAATTTCTGATATATGCTTTAAAGTATAGTATTATAAAGTCTCACACCTTCTAAAGCCCAACAGAAGACTTTTGCCTTATCCTATCTTCTGTCTTCCTGCAGTCCTTGCTTTGCTTTGCAACCATGCTACCATAGCTTCTGCTTTCTGCATGTGGCCTTGTTCCATGTGTGCACATATCTTCAAGTCTCTTCTTCCAGTGACATTGTCTTTTCATTGGGTTTTCTGCCCTTTTAATTGTACTATGATATCATACTAACCCTGTGACCTATGACACTGTAAAACCCTATTTCAGTGGTCTAATGTTGTGACTCTTTAATATATTACCTAACATTGTGGTGACACCAAGTCATAAAACTATTTTGTTGCAACTTTATAACTATAATTTGGTTACTTTTTTTTTAAATCTTTTATTTTTTTTATTAATTACACTTTATTCATTTTGTATCCCCCCATGAGCCCCTCCCTCCTCCCCTGCCAATCCCACCCTCCCTCCCCTTTCTGCATGCATGCCACTCCCCAAGTCCACTGATAGGGGAGGTCCTCCTCTCCTTCTTTCTGATCTTAGTCTATCAGTTCTCATCAAAAGTGGCTGCATTATCCTCTACTGTGGCTGGGTAAGGCTGCTCCCCCCTCAGGGGGAAGTGATCAACGAGCAGGCCAATCAGATTATGTCAGAGGTAGTCCCTCTTCCCATTACTATGGAACCCACTTGGACACTGAACTGCCATGGGCTACACTTGTGCAGGGGTTCCAGGTCATCTCCACGAATAGTCCTTGGTTGGAGTATGAGTCTCTGGGAAGTTCCCTGTGTTCAAATTATCTTGTTCTGTTGCTCTCCTTGTGGAGTTCCCGTTCCCTCCAGCTCTTACTATTTCCCACTTCTTACATAAAATTCCATTCACTCTGCCCATCAGTTGGCCATCAGGCTCAGCATCTGCTTTGACATTCTATACTGCAGAAGCTTTCAGAGGCCCTCTGTGGCAGGTTTCAAGGTTGTTTCCTGTTTTCTTCTGGCTTTCAGAGGCCCTCTGTAGCATAATATAAATATTTTTATTTTTATATGAATTACAGTTTATTCACTTTGTATCCAGGCTATACACACCTCCCTTACACCCTCACAATCTGACTCTTCCTTCCTCATCTCCTCCTATGCCCTCCTCCAAGTCCACTGAGAGGGAAGGTCTTCTTCCCTTTCCATATGAACTTACCCTCTGAGGTATCATCAGGACTGGCTGCATTGTCCTTCTCCGTGGCCTGGCAAAGCTGCATTTCCTTCAGAAGGAGGTGATCAAAGATCCAGCCACTGAGTTCATGTCAGAGACTGAGTACCTGTTCCCCTTACTAGGGAACACACTTGAACACTGAGTTGCCAAGGGCTTCATTTGGGAAGGGGTTGTAGGTTATATCCATGAATAGTCCTTGATTGGAGTTTCAGGCTAATAAAAGATCCCTGTGCTCAGATTTGTTCATTCTGTTGATCTTCTTGTGGAGGTCCTCTCTCCCCTCCAGGTCTTACTACTTCCCATTTCTTTCATAAGATTCCCTGAACTCTGCCCAAATTTTGGTTATGAGTCTCAGTATCTGCTTTGGTACAATGGTGGGTAGAATCTTTCAGAAGCCATTTGTGGTAGGCTCACACATGGTACATACTCACTTATAAGTGGATATTAAACATATTATATATGATAAACATACTAAAATCTGTTCACCCAAAGAAGATAAGCAAGAAGGAGGACCCTGGGTACGATGATAGATGATAAATCCTCACTTAGAAAGACAAATGGGATGGACATTGGAAGAAGAAAAATATAAATAATTTTTAAGATAGAAATTTGCCAATAGAGACACAAACCAAAGATTGAAAACTGCTGATATTGGAGTTCAATCTGTAACTGACATTAAAAAATCAGTTGAGATAACTAACTACCTTCGGGGCTAGCAAAAAATGATCTTCACCACCCTATATCTGACAGAGGGCTAATATCCAGAATATATAAATAACTCAAGAATTTAAACAACAAGAAATCAAGTAGCCCAATTTAAAAATGGGGTACAGTACTAAACAGAGAAATCTTTGTAGAAAAATATCAAATGGCAGAGAAATGCTTAAAGTCCTTAGTCATCAGGGAAATACAAATCAAAAGGACCCTGAGATTTCACCTTACACCCATCAGAATGGCTAAGATCAAAACCACAAGTGACAGCACATGCTGGAGAGGATGTGGATAAAGGGGAACACTCCTGCATTGGTGGTGGAATGTAAACTTGTACAACCGTTTTGGAAATCAGTCTAGCACTTTCTCTTACAATTAAGAATAGTGCTATCTCAAGATCCAGCTATTGCACTCCTAGGCATATATCCAAAAAAGGCTCAAGTACACAACTAGGACATTTGCTCAACCATATTTGTAGCAGCCTTATTCATAATAGCCAGAACCTAGAAACAATCCAGATGCCCCTCAACTGGGGAATGGATACAGAAATTGTGGTAACTTTACAGAGTGGAATACTACTCAGCAATTAAAAACAAGGGAATCATGAAATTTGCAGACAAATTGTGGGATATAGAAAAGGTCATGCTGAGTGAGTTATCCCAGAAACAGAAAGATATACATGGCATATACTCACTTATAAGTGGATATTAGACATATAATATAGGATAAACATACTAAACCTGTACACCTGAAGAAGCTAAGCAAGAAGGATGACCCTGAGTAAGAAGTTCAATCCTCACTCAGAAAGGCAAACAGGACGGACATTGGAAGTGTGAGAAAACAAAAAAGGAAAGAAACCTACCACAGAGGGCCTCTGAAAGACCCTACCAGGCAGGGTTTCAAGGAAGAAGCTGAGACTCATAGCCAAAATTTGGGCAGAATGCATGGTATCTTATGAAAGAACGAAGAAGATGGAAAGACCTGGTAGGGGACAGCACTCCACAAGGAGAGCAACAGAACCAATAAATCTGGGCCCATGGGTCTTTTCTGAGACTGATACCCCGACCAAGTACCATGTATGACAACCTAGAACCCCAGCATAGATGTAGCACATAGCAGCTCAGTATCAAATTGGGTTCCCTATTAAGGGGTACAGAGAGTTTCTCTGACATGAACTCAGTGGCTGGCCCTTTGATGACCTCTCTCTGAGGCGGGGGAGCAGCATTACCAGTCCATAGAGGCAGACAATGCATCTAGTCCTGATGAGACCTGATAGGCTAGGGTCAGATGGAAGGGGACGAGGACCTCCCCTATCAATGGACTTGGAGAAGGTCATGGGAGGAGATGAGAAATAGAGGGTGGGATTGGGAGAGGAAGGAATGAAGGAGGGACTACAGCTGGGATACAAATTTATAATAAACTGTAATTCATATAATAATTAAAAATAAATTAAAAAAGAAAACCACTGATATGTTTACAGTTGAGATTATATTCTAAGGTGCCAAAGAAATATAAATTTTCAACCATATTAGACTCACTAAAGTATGCAATTTTATTTAGAAGTCAAGTCTAAGAATTGGAGAAAAAAAGAAGACAACACAACAATCCAGTCGATTAATAGAAAGCAAACCATCAACAACAAGGTGGTTTCTAGTCTTTAATAATTTAAGCAGACAGACAGTATCCATGAAAGAAAGGCCTCGTGTCTATGGAAAGTCATACCTTCAAAATATTTTATAATCATTGTATCATGTCTAGAATACTGAGTTTTCAAAAGCATATGTGTCTACAAAGCTAGCAACTAGGTGTGACTAAAAGGCTTGTAAATATAGGTAGTAAAAGACTTATAATACTTTAGCAAATATTTTATGTATTTTATTCAATATCTAATATTTTCTAGTCTATAAATATTAGTTGTGAAAATACATATTTATTTATTATAAGAGTGTGTGGGTGTATATATATATATATATACATATATATATATACTTATGTTTGGTTTAATAAAGATGCACTCTATATACATTTTATGCAATTTTCCTTATTTAATTTATTTAACTGATATCTTTTTTAATTACATTTTTATATTTTTAATATTAGTTACAGTTTATTAACTTTGTATCCCAGCTGTAGCCCACTCCCTCATTCCCTCCCAATCCCACCCTCCATCCCTCATCTCCTGCCTGCCCCTTTCCAAGTCCACTGATAGGGCACGTCCTCCTCACCTTCCATGTGACCCTACTTTATCAGGTATCTCAGGAATGACTATAAAGTCCTTCTCTGTGGCCTAGCAAGGCGGCTCTTCCCTTGGCTGTGAGGGGGTGTCAAAGAGCCAGCCATTGAATTCATGTCAGAAATAGTCCCTGTTTCCCTTACTAGGGAAAACCCACTTGGATGCTGAGCTACCATGGGCTATATCTGAGCAGGGGTTCTAGGTTATATCCATACATGATCCTTGTTTGGAGATAGTCTCATAAAAGACCTCTGTGCCCAGATATATTTGGTCCTTGTGGAGCTGCTGTCCTCTCCAGGTAATACTAACTCCCCCTTCTTTCATATGGTTCCCTGAACTCTGCTGAAAGTTTGGTTATGAGTGTCAGCATCTTTTTTGATACACTGCTAGGTAGAGACTTTCAGAGGCCCTCTGTGGTAGTCTCCTGTCCTGTTACTGAAAGAGTTAGACTAACTTTGTAACCTGTACGTCTTCTAAAGCCTATAGTTTTGAGTTTTAGGTTCAGGTTAAGCTAAAGCCTCTTAGTACCTTTCCAGAGAATGGAAAAATGTGACCCTATCTATGAGGACAGATAGAAAAAAAGGCAAGCAAGCAATGACCTTCACTCAACAAAAAGAAGGACCAGACCCTTGTCTTTGAGATAGTGTTTCTTAGCAACGAACCCAGACTTCTTCTGAGTAGCTTTTGACCTCCAGCCAAAAGTCCATAGCCCCTAATCTTCAAGGATGAGCTAACCACTCCCACCTTAAATTGCAGCTGCATCCACACTTGGCAGGACTGGCCAAGCTTGAGCACCTAAGACTAACCAATTATCTTACTTTATAGCTTCCTCATCCAATCCTAAGTTGCCAAAACTGCAACTTCAAATTTTCCCCAATTTTTCTTTTAAAAACTTAAAGGCCTTTGTCTCCCGGTGCCACTCTTTGCTGACTGGCAGGGGTGGCCTCATTGCGCAACGGTTAAATTAAACCTCTTGCTTTTGTAATGAGTTTTGTGTCTGTGAGAGTTTCTGGGAAGGGAACTTGAACTCCTGAGCTGTGAGACCCCAGGTCTTACATTACTTGTTTTTTCCTACTTCCAATGTCCATCCCATTTGTCTTTCTAAGTGCGGACTGATTGATTTATTATCTTTTAGGAATACATATGACAGGAAAAGAAGTTGGAAAGACTCTGCTGATTGAGATATTTAAGCAGAGGCTGAGACTCATAGCCAAACTTTAGGCAGAATTTTATGAAAGAAGGGGGAGATAGAAAAACCTGGATGGGACAGGAGTTCCAAAAGGAGACCAACAGATCCAAGAAATGCTGGGGCCTGGCTGCTCTGCAGAGACTGATATCCCAAACCAAGGATCATGAATATAAAGGACCTAAAACACCTGGTCAGCTGTAGTCTATAGACTCAGTCTCCAAGTGGGTTCCCTAGTAAGGAAAGCAAGAGTTGTCTCTGGAATGAACTTAGTGGCAGGGTCTCTGATCACCTCCACTTGAGGGGAGAAGCCTTTCCAGGCCAGAGAGGAAGACAATGTAGCCAGTCCTGATGAGACCTGATAGGATAGAGTCAAATAGAAGGAGGGGGGTTTCCCTATCAGTGGACTAGGGGAGGGGCATAGGGAGGATGGGGTTGGGAGGAGATGAGGGAGTGGGGCCACAGCTGTCAAACAAAGTGAATAAATTGTAAGAAATGATAATAATTAAAAAAAATATATATATATATGTATTTTGTCAAATGCTTTTTCGGCATCTAAAGAGATGATCATGTGTTTTTTTGTTTTTTGTTTTTTGTTTTTTCCTTTAGTTTGTTTATATGTTGGATTACATTGATGAATTTCCGTATGTTGAACCACCCTTGCATGCCTGGACTGAAGCATGCTTGGTCATGGTGGATGATATCATTTATGTGTTCTTGGATTCGGTTTGCAAGGATTTTAGTGAGTATTTTTGCATCAAACTTCATAAGAGAGATAGGTCTGATATTCTCTTTTTTTGGTTGGGTCTTTGTGTGGTTTAGGTATCAAGGTGACTGTGGCTTCATAGAATGAGTTTGGTAATGTTTCTTCGGTTTCTATTTTGTGGAATAGTTTGGAAAGAATTGAAGTTGGAAAGAATTGAAGTTGGAAAGAATTGAA
>NW_026596069.1:16639205-16670682 GCF_907164565.1 Psammomys obesus
TTGGAAAGAATTGAAGTTGGAAAGAATTGAAGTTGGAAAGAATTGAAGGTCTGGTAGAATTCTGCCCTGAATCCATCTGGCCCAGGGCTTTTATTGGAAGGGAGATTGTTGATGACTGCTTCTATTTCCTTGGGGGATATAGGACTATTCAATCTTTCTACCTGATCTTGACTTAATTTTGGTGGATGGTCTCTATCTAGAAAATTGTGCATTTCTTTTAGATTTTTAAATTTTGTGGCATATAGGCTTTTGTAGTACTCCCCAAACCTTCGGCAGAGTGCAGGGAATCATATGAAAGAAGGGGGAGTTTTTATGACATGGAAAGGATAGGAGTTCCACATGGACCAAATATATCTGGGCACAAGGGTCTTTTCTGAGACTGACACTCCACCAAGGACCATGTATGGATATAACCTAGAACCTGTGCTCAGATGAAATCCCGTGGTATCTCAGTAACCAATTGGTTTCCCATAATAAAAGGAACAGGGACTATTTCTGACAGGAACTCAATGACAGGCTCTTTGACCTCCCCAACCCCCAAGGGAGGAGCAGTCCTGCTAGGCCACAGAGGAGGACTTTGCAGCCAGTCCTGAAGATACCTGATAAAACAGGTTCAGGTGAAAGGGGAGGAGGTGAAGTCTCTTTCCTCCTCTTGAATCAGGGTGGGCATGAGTCTTCTTCAACCAGTAAAGTAAAATAAACGGAACTTTATATACTCCATGAATCAGTCATAAAACACCAGATAGCATCATTTGCATACTCATGTTGGAAACCCTGAGCCTTTGTATGAAACGTGCTTTTTGGTGACTGATAAATTATCACACATCTTCAGCTCCCAAGGGTATATCATTCCATTTTCTTAAGTGGCTAAGCTACTAAAATAAGTTTAGTATTACTAACACCAGTACCCATTGGCACAGTCTCCTACAGTAAATTATAGTCATTTTTGTATCTTAGTGATGGAATGAGAAGGTCAATTCTCATGAGAAGTGGCAAAGTTGAGTCATTAAACTAATAAGGGTAAAAAAAAAAGTTAGTATTTTTCTGTAGAGGTCATTACATAGTGAAAACTATTACCATAAACATAAAAAGAAAATATTGACTAGTGATATTATTTGGTCCAATTTAAACAAACAATGAGACTTGCCATCTTGTGCTAAATATGGTATTGGAATAACCATCGAGTTTTGCATACACACACACTTACATACATAGTGACTACATAAATTATATATAATATTATAATAAAATATGTACACATATTGAAAATAATACATAAGATGTGGCTTTCCATAATTTCAAATACATTTTCTGCTTTATCTCTCTTTTCATATTCCATGATTAGCACTGTAAAGTTTGATAAGCTCTTTGGTATACACAGAACGCTGCAACACATAACCATTGAACCATCTCTCCAGTCCCCAAAGTACAGTTGAAAAGCATTGAGTTTTGGTTATGAAATTATGTCATAATTATACTGATAACAGTATTGTAAATTCATTTTCTATACATAAGGGTCTATGTTTTTTTTTTTCTTATCTATTTCAGGATAACATAAAGCCCATTGTCTTCTAAAACACTTAAGAGATAATTGTCTGGAGAGATCCTTAGAATGGCAACAATGAGTTGGAGATAATAGCAAAAATAAAGACAAACAGTTGTGAAGAAAATGAATTCCTCACATGGTATAAAGGGATTTTATAATAATTGTCAAATACAATTACATTATCTTGTGTCAGTATTTATTACAGTGCCTCGAAATCCCATACAGGATAATAGTCAATGAATTTTGAATAGGCACTGGAGAGAGTTTATCATTGTTACTGCATCAATGTGAAATAAAGATCAAGACTATTGGCTTCCACCAAAACCTGCAGTTCTTTTTCTCTTTTAAATGTTGAGTGTTTTTGTTGTAGTAACCATGACATATACCCTTTGTTATCTCCAGTTGGTAATGACAGAGAGTTAAAAATCTTTTTAAACTACTAGAAACATAATGGAGTCCAAAGGAAATGAATATTTATATATGTATTAATTTGTCTTACTTGTAGTTGTCCTGGATATTGAATCCACGACCTTTTACATGGTAAGCACAATTTTACCACTGAACTCTCTGCCCAGGTCTCAACGATTAAAATATGATAACTGAGCTCAATAGAGTTTTAATGCACCTGTGATGTAGATGCAAGTCTATTTCACAAATTAGGCTTTACGTACTAAAAGCAGTATTTTTCTTGAACAGAGTGTAGAACCCAGGACTTGCTCATGCTCCGCTGGAACTCTACTTTAGAATTACATTCGGCTTTCTTTTGAGAGAGTACTTTCTGTCCTCAAACATGGCCCAAACTGAGGACCACTGTATTTAACAGTACCGATAAGAAAAATATTTAGGAAACACAGGATTTTCCCAATGAATAGAAAACACAGCTTAAAGAAATCATTAAGCTTAATAGAATACACAGATTAAAGAAATAATTAAAGAAAGAAATAATGCTGTGGTAACACTCAGGATAGAATAAAATATAAAATAATTTAAGCTAATGTTTTAAGTATTTAAATTAAATAGAAGGAGCAAACTCTTTTAGGATTACTCTTCTTTGACATTATCTTCTTGCCCAAGGAAGTGACTGGCTATTTATTACCTTACTGAACCCTTTGAGAAGCCTTCTGTCACTTGTGGTCCCAAGGTAGAGGGCATGTTTGGTGGAAGAAGATCAACACACTTTGAGACTAGGAAATGAAAAAGAACTTTTTCCTTAGTGCCATTTCAAGTGATTTATTTCACTCAGCAGGCCTCTCTTATTGGCCTGGGAGTTTACTTTGTCCAGTGAGCCAAGAAGTGTTGGCTGCAAAAGGTCGGCGGAAGTGCCAAGCTCACACTGCTCCAAAAACAACAGCTATCAAATCAATAACCTCTTAGCCTCTGGCGATGTCTGCTTACATCCAGCACCACCTGAGAGTCTTAACAAATAGAAGGTGGAGAAACCAGAAGTAACAATATATTTGTCTCAAGGACTGAAAACAAAATGTTGAATGATGAGTATAAATTGTATCAAAATTTAGCAGGAACAAATAAATACTAATTGGATGTTTGCGATCACCTCCTCCTACTGAAGCCATTATAATTGATACATATGTATACAAGTGTTTACTTTACAGAGATGATGAAATAAATATAGATATATGAGCAAACTGCTGTAAATGTATGTAGGGCAATCATCAAATTATTATGTAAAGTTAAAAAAGTTTTTCCAAAGTAAAATTCGAAGTTTGATCTACTAAGTATATATTCATATTTCCTTCCAACTCACAACTAATTTGAACACCAGATTTAATTTTAATAGAATCAATTAGTAGAAATTATTTTATCTCACGATGTTTGAAAATCACTTAAGCCTGTTTTCTGAGTTCTTTGATTTCTGGCTAATTGTATAAACCATGTTTTAACATGAAAGAATCTATCCTTTGTCAGTATAGGAAATGAGGGCCCTTATCCTGAGATGGTTATAAAATGTTATTTTTGGAAAATTAACGTGGCTTAAATCTCAGTGTAACTTCTTTTGCTGAGTAGGATGTTTAGTTGACATCTTCCTGAAAAGCAGTTTTCTCTCTGTAAAATCCGCTGAGAAGCCCCATAAAGGTCCTTTACTATTACTATTAATTGTGGTTATTATTATTGTATACTGCTTTAGTGCTCAGTTATTATACTACACATTAATGTTGATCCTGCATGCATAAAACAGAATTCTTAAATCTTCTAAAAGAGCTCCTCTTCTGTCTTCCTTATTCTCTGTACAGGCGGTAGCCCTGGCAGAATAGGGTAAAACAGAAGGCTGAATTTCCTTAGCTAGCAAAACTGGCTGTTAGACCTTGCAGAATACATTTTCACTAATACATGTAAATTTATGAAGTCAGTTGCCACAGCAGGAGGAATGTTAGAGCAAGATATTTGGTTTGAGTAGACAAAAGTGATCTCAAGTGATGAGAAAGCTCACGGTCTCCTTCAGTGTGGAGGTATTGGAGATGATCTGTGATGATTGAGAGGGAGAAAAAAAATGAGTCAATTAATTCATAGTGACTTAAAGCAAACCTTGACTTTAATTTGAATACAATAACCTATTACAGATAGTTTCTTAACAATTCTAAATGGATTTTCGGTTTTTTAAGAGCTGAGGAAATATAGAAAAAACAAATAAGCATTATCTTAGATATTTTCCTCCAGCGTCACACTTATTCTGTTATACATTGCTTCGCCTCTTTAGAAAATTAGTATTCTAAACCTCTCAGGTATCAACTACTTTAAAATTTCCAATTATTTATGGCCATATTCCATCCTTAGCATTACAGAAATTTTTTTAGGAAGTGTAAAGTATTACCGAGAATTAGAACTTAACCTTGCTACAAAAAGACTCAGTTAAAAAAAAAAAAAACAGTTTTTCAGACAAAAACTCAGACCTAATTTACAGATTATTCGAGGACAGCAACACACAGCTAAGAGCAGGAAATAAAAACAACAAAACAAAACAAAACAAACAAACAAACAAAAAAAAAAGCAGTTATTTTGCCGAGGCCATGAGGTTTGTGTCACAGGCGTTAACCATGTGAGGTAGCATTTTGGGTTACTTTCGTGCCTGATCATACAGTAAAGAACAGAGAATAAGAAGTTCTCTATAGATGTAAGTGGACAGGCACTTGAAATGCTAGTAAGCTTCATTTTCATGCTGAAGTCACCGAGTCTTGTCTCTTTGGAATAAACTTGTTCTTTTCCCTTTATAAAATGAAAATCAAATTTATTAAATTATATAAATCTTCTGTTTCTCAAAATACTAAATGATCACCTCATTCTGACCAAGCTCAATTTATCACACCACACATTTATTAAATACTTATTTCACACTTTGGATGTGTAATTTAGATACTATAGAATTTTTAGATATTTGTTTAAGACACATTTTTACTAAAAATTATAGCTCAAATCTTTGTTTCCTGATTTATTTACTCATTGGTTAATTTATTACTACAACATTTCTAAGGCTCTATATGACAACAACAGATTAATAAAAAGTTAAGCAACATAACAACATAAATACATTAAAATATATGAACGCCATATCTTGATATTGTCTCAATTATTGATTTCTATTTTGTTTCAAGTAAGTCAAAAATATGTATTCAGGTGGTTGGGAAATTTCATCAAGCAAAGTACAAGAGCTCAAAGAACCCTTATTCCTTATTTTGTTGATGTTTAATTTCTTGAGTTCTTTATATATTCTGGATATTAGCCCTCTGTCAGATACAGGGTTGCTGAAGATCCTTTCCCAGTCTGTAGGCTGTTGTTTTGCTCTGATGACAGGGTGCTTTGCTTTACAGAAGCTTTTCAGTTTCATGACGTTCCATTTATTGATTATTGCTCTTAGAGCCTGTGCTGTTGGTGTTCTGTTCAAGAAGTTGTCTCCTGTCACAATGACTTTAAGGCTCTTCCCCACTCTTTCTTCTGAGAGGTTTATTGAGTCTGGTTTTATGTTGAGGTCTTTGATACACTTGGACTTTAGTTTTGTGCAGGGTGATAAATATGAATCTATTTGCATTTTTAACACGTGGACATCCAGTTAGACCAGCACCATTTGTTGAAGATGCTGTCTTTTTGCATTGTATGGTTTAGCTTCTTTGTTAAAAATCAATAGCCGTAGGTGTGTGGATTCACTTCTGGATCTTCTATTCGATTCCGTTGATCCACCTGTACAATTCAATTTTTATAATTATTGCTCTGTAGTACAGGTTGAGATAAGAAATAGAGATACCTCCAGATAATTGGTTATTGTACAGGATTGTTTTAGAAATAATATTTGTTTGTTTATTTTCATATGAAGTTGAGAGTGGTTCTTTCAAATTCTGTAAAGAATTGTGTTGGTAATTTGATGGAAACAAAACAAGTGATCCAACTAAAAATGAGGTCCAGAAATAAACAGAGAATTCTTAATAGAGGAATATCAAATCTCAGTGATACACTTAAAGAAATGTTCAACATTATTCATAATCAGTGAAATGCAAATCAATACGACCTTGAAATTTCACCTCATACCCATCAAATGGCCAAGATAAAAAACTCAAGTGACAACACATGCTGGAGAACATGTGGAGAAAAGGGTATCCTCCTCAAATGCTGGTGGGATTGTAAACTTGTACTACCATTTTAGAAAGCAATCTCCTGTTTTCTCAGATAATTAGGAATAGTGCTATCTCAACTAAAGTTACAGCTATACCACTGTAACTGAAAAACACATGGTATTGGCATAGAAACAGAAAGAAGGATCAATGGAACCGAATAGAAGACCCAGAAATAAACCCACACACCTTTGAATACTTGATTTTTTACAAAGAAGCCAAAACCGTTCATTGGAAAAAAAGACAGCATCTTCAACAAATGGTGCTGGTCCAACTGGATGTCCACATGCAGAAAATGAAAATAGATCCATATTTATCACCCTGCACAAAACTAAAGTCCAAGTAAATCAAAGACCTCATCATAAAACCAGATACATAAATCGGATAAAAGAGAAACTGTGGGAGAGCCTAGAACTCATTGGCACAGGAGACAACTTCCTGAACAGAACACCAACAGCACAGGCTCTAAGAGCAACAATCAATAAATGGGACCTCATGAAACTGAAAAGCTTCTGTAAAGCAAAAGTCACTTGTCAGAACAAAATGACAGCATACAGATGAGAAAAGGATCTTTACCAACCCTATATCTAACAGAGGGCTGATATCCAGAATATATAAAGAACTGAGGAATTTAAAAAGCAATAAATCAAGCAATCCAATTAAAAATGGGTACGGAGCTAAACAGAACTCTCTGTAGAGGAATATCAAATGGCAGAGAAACACTTAAAGAGATGCTCAACACCCTTAGCCATCAGAGAGATGCAAATCAAAACCACCCTGAAAATTCAGCTTACACCCATCAGAATGGCAAAGTTTAAAAACTCAAGTGACAACACAAGCGAGAAGGGTTGCAGAGAAACGGGAACCCTCCTCCATTGCTCATGGGAATATAAATCTGTGCAAGCACTTTTGGAAATCAATCTGGTGCTTTCTCAGACAATTAGGAATATTCAAATGTCCTCAATATCCACCTATATCCCTCCTAGGCATATATCCAAAAGATACTCAAGTATACAAGAAGGAAATTTGTTCAACAATGTTTGCAGCAGCTTTATTCATAATAGCCAGAACCAGTAAACAACCCAGATGTCCATCAATGGAGGAATGGATACAGAAATTGTGGTACTTCTACACAATGGAATACTACTTAGATATTAAAAACTAGGAAATCATGAAATTTGCAGGCAAATGGTCAGATCTAGAAAAGATCATCCTGAGTGAGTTATCCCAGAAGGAGAACGACATACACGGTATATATTCATTTTTAAGTGTGTACTAGACTTATAAGATAGGATAAACATGCTTACTAAAATTTGTACACCTAAAGAAGATAAACAAGAAAGTGTACCCTTAGTAAGATGATCAACCCTCACTTACAAAGACAAATGATATGGACATTGGATGTAGGGGAAAACAAGTTGGACAGAAGCCTACCAGAGAGGGCCTCTGAAAGACTCTACTTAGCAGTGTATCAAAGAAGATGCTGAGACTACTACTAACCAAACCTTAGGCAGAGTACAGGGAATTGTATGAAAGAAGGGGGAGTTAGTATGACCTGGAGAGGACAGGAGCTCCACAAGGACCAAATATATCTGGGTACAGGGGTCTTTTTTTGAGATTGTATCTCCAACTAAGGACCATGTATGGATATAACCTAGAACCCTTGCTTGGATGTAGCCCATGGTAGCTCAGTATCCAAGTGGGTACCCTAATAAGGATAACAGGGACTATTTCTGACATGAACTCAATGCCTGGCTCTTTGACCTCTACTCTCTACACCCGAGGGATGAGCATCCCCGATAGGCCACAGAGGAGGACTTTGCAGCTAGTCCTGAAGATACCTGATAAGCTAGGATCAGATGAAAGGGGAGGAGGTCCTCCCCTATCAGTGGACTTGGAAAGAGGTAGAGAAAAGATGAGGGAGGGAGCGTAGGAATGGGATGGAATAAGGGAGCGGGATACATCTGGGATACAAAGTTAATAAACTGTAACTAATATTAAAATAAGTAAATAAATAAAAATTAAAAAAAAGATAAGTAAGAAGTCTGATCTTTGGGAAGGTACTAAGTCCTCATTAGAAAGGCCAACCAACAGGATAGACATGGAAAAGGAAGAAAACAGGGAACAGGACAGGAGCCTACCACAGAGGGCCTCTGAAAGCCTTTACCCACCTGGGTATCAAAGCAGATGCTGAGACTTATTGACAACCTTTGGGCAATATGTAGAGAATCTTATGAAAGAAAAGGGAGATAGAAAGATCTGGAAGGGACAGGAGCACCACAAGGAGAGCAACAGAACTCAAAAAAATCTGGGCCCAGTGGTCTTTTCTGAGACTGATTCTCCATCCAAGGACCATGCATGGAGATAACTTAGAACTCTGCACACATTAGCTCATGGCAGCTCAGTTTCTAAGTTGATTCCTAGTAAGGGGAACAGTTAATGTCTCTGACATGAATTCAGTGGCTGGATCTTACCAGGCCACAGAAGAAGACAATGCAGCCATTCCTAATGAAACCTGATAGGGTAGGGTCAGATAGATGGGGAGGATTACCTCCGCTATCAATTGACTATGGGAGGGACATGGGGGGAAAAGAGGGAAGGAAGGAAGGACTAGGAGCAGAGGAGGGAGAGAATACAAAGGGAATATATTGTAATATACAACAAATAATAGATAAATAAAGAGAAAAAAAACCCTCATAAACCTCATCCCTTTTCAGAGGATTACAGACTGTTAATGGCTACTATGGAACATTCATCTAGTAGCTTACCCACTGATGAAGTACTTTGCTTCAGTAAGTAACCTGTTACTTATGCAGGCTCTTTAAGAAACTTTATTAAAACCAGCAGGTTACATACAAAAAGAAAGTATGAAAATAGGAGGGTAATTTTCTAGGAAGAAAATTTTCAGAAAGAAGTGAGGAAAGGGGATATGAGGGAAAATGAATAAAATACGTTACATGAATATATGAGATTGTCAAACAGCATAAATATATTTGAATTGTGTAACAAAAGAAAGCAGAATTTGGAGGTAATGATGGGTGTCACATACAATTGATTTGTTTTTGCTACTTTCAGGGGCTGTCTCTGACATGAACTCAGTGGCCAAATCTTTGATCACCTCCCTCTGAGAGGTGGGGGTGAGGGGCTGCCTTACCAGGCCACACAGGAAGACAATGCACACAGTCCTGATGAGACCTGATGGGCTAGAGTCATATGGAAGGGGAGGAGGACCTCCCCTATCAGTGGACTGGGAGAGGGGCATGGAAAGAAAAAAGGGAGGGAGGGCAGAATTGGGATGGTAACAGGGAGGGGTCTACACCTGGCACACAAAGTGAATAAACCATACTAAATAAAAAGTAAATAAATAAAATTAAAAATAGAAAATCTAGAATAAACGCTCCTGTTGTTTCATTGTTAGAAGGTAATAGATCAAATTCTCATATTAAAATTCAGTCCAGTTTTTACAACCATAGCTGAATAAAACAAACAGTTTAGGCTTCCAAATAAGAAATCTATAACTTCAAAAGATTAGTGTCAGGCCTAGCACCTTTTCATTTAATTGAACTGCAGAAAACTTAAGTCCCACGTTCAGGTTCTCTTTTTCCACATGACAGGTTCAATCAAAGCCTGGGATGAAGTCTCCAGGCACCGAAATGGAGCTTTTACCCTCCCTTAATGTTGAAAGGATTAGTAGTGTGCACAGGACATAAGTTGGTGATAATGATGATTATGATGACCAAAAGGAGGAGGAGGAGGAGGATGATAACTTCATTGAATTTCAGGTTAAAAAACACTCTATAGTTCGTACTAATTCCCCCAAAATATCAGCAATAATTTGAATAAATCGATACGTATTTTCTGAACACTAGAAATATTATATTTTCCTAGGAATGCATTAAACATGGAGATTAAAACTAAAATTTTTGTATCTGCCTTAGTAAAAGCCATTTCTAAACATTGATTATACATGAAGGTGGTAGGTAGGCATTTGTTTCAGAAAAGCGAATACATAAAGTTCTATAAGCAATGATTCAAAGTTTAAATAAATTAAATTTCTGTCCTTATAAATTAATTGAAAACATAATGAAACATAGCAGTGCATTCCTTACAGAAGCTGACAGAAGCCTCTTCTTATTTTTATTATAATTTATTTCAATTTATTCAATTTGTATCCCTGCTGTGGTCCTCTCCCTCATCCTCACCCAATCCCTCCCTCCCTCCTCATTTTCTGCCTTTTGCCCCTCCCTTATTCCACTGATAGTGGAGGTCCTCCTCCCCTTCTATCTGACCCTAATCTATCAGGTCTCATCAGGAATAGTTGCATTGTCTTCCTCTGTGGCATGGCAAGAATTTTAATGTTTAATTTTCAGAGATATACAGTGTGTTATCTATACCGATTTAGAGAAAAATGCTGAAAGATATTAACATTCCCCTGGCAATTAGGAAAAGGTTATAATTTTATTTAAAGGCTTTAGTATATGATTGGGTAGAGGATTTCTAATAATAGAAAATGAATGTGATAGAGGTCAATAAATAAAAAATCTTATATATTAAAACTATAATGGAAAGTACCCTTGTAAAATTTATTTATTGGTATCATGTCAATGTTTCTTAAGAAGTGAATTTTTAATGAGAACTGGTAATACAAAGGTAAATATAAACCATTTATTAGTCAATAAAACCAAAATGTAAAAACAGTATTTTGATTCCTATATCATGAAATCTTCAGCAGTTTTATATGACCATATAGAACAGTTATCTTACTGTGCATGTGCGTCAATTTTTTTTGTTTCTGCCTAAATACATTTTTGTTTAAATTTCAAATACATATTTCATATTATATATATATGTGTATTTCATATATTATATGTTTTGTATATGTAAGTTTTAATGTGGAAAGTAGTACAGAAAATGGTATTTGGGTTGCCTTTGTAGTAGGCCTCTGGGATACCCAGCGTCTGGGTCCTGACCCTGCAAGCAATGTCAGGGGTAGGATTCTACTCATGGCATGAGTCTCAGTCTAGCCCAGTCATAATCCAGTCACAAGATTTCTGCTTCATCCTTACCTCAGCACATCTTCTAGGCAAGACAAATTATAGGCCAATGGTTTCATGCCTGAGTTGGTGTCCCAGTCCTTCCACTGGAACTCTTGCCTGGTTATAAGAGATGGCCAGTTCAGGTTCCATACCATTCATTGCTAAGAGTCTAATCTAGGATCACTCTTGTAGATTGCTGGATTCCTGGGAGGTCCAATTGCATTAGATTTCTAAGTCATCTCAGAGATGCTGTACACTTCCAGTTGTCTCTCCCAGTACACTCTCCCTCTATCCTTCCCCAGCATAATCCCTCATTCCTACCCTTACCACAATACACCTCCCAACTCTGTCAGCCCACATGTCAAGACTATTTCCCCTTTCCTATAAGGTTGATGTTTCATTCCCTTGAGGTTTCTTTGTTAATTAGCTCTCTGGTCTGTTAATTGAAGGGTAGCTATCCTTTACTTTATAGCTAATATCTACTTATAAGTGAATAAATGCCATGTTTGATTTCTGTGTCTGCGTTACCTCACACAGGATGATCTTCTCTAGTTCCAAACATTTGCCTGCAAATTTTGTGATGTCACTTTTTAATAGCTAAGTTATACTCCATTGTGTAAATATACTATGTTTTTTATCCACTCTTTAGCTGAGGGACATCTGGCTTGTTTCCAGGTTCTGGTTATTATGAATAAAGCTGCTATGAACATAATGAACAAGTGCCCTCTTGGTAGGATGGAGCATTATTTGGGCATATGTCCAGCAGTGGTGTAGCTGCTTCTAGAGGTAGAACAGTTTCCTATTTTCTGTGGTGACATAGTACTGGCATAAAAAAAAAATAAAATAGGTTGATCAATAGTATTGAAACAAAGAACCATCTTGTTTCTGATTTTAGTGGAGATGCCTTGATTACCTCTCCTTGTAATTTGATCTATCAGCTTGATTTATATTGCCATTATTGTCTTTATGTTTAACCATAGTATCCATGTTCTCTCTAAGACTTTTATCATGAAGAGCTGTTTTGTCAAAGGCTTTCAGCATCTAATGAAATGATTACATGAGGTTTGTTTGTTTGTTTGTTTCAACTGCTTAACTTATTTTTTATTTATTATGATTCATTCACTTTGTATCCCAGTTCTAGCCCCCTTCCTCAGCCCCTCCCAAACCTACTGTCCCTCCCTCTTCTCCATCATGCCCCTTCTCCAGTCCACTGATAGGGAAGGTCACCCTTCCCTCTATCTGGCTCTAGCCTATCAGGTCATCAGGACTGTCTTCATTGTCTTCCTCTGTGGCTTATTAAGGCTGCCCCCCTATCAGGGGGAGGTAATTAAAGAACCAGCCACTGAGTTTATGTCAGAGACAACCCCTGTTCCCCATACTAGATAAGGTATCTACATGGAGACTGAGATGCCATGGGCTACATCTGTGCAGGGGTTCTTGATTATCTCCATGAACGGTCCTTGGTTGGCATATCAGTTACAGAAAAGAACCCTGGGCTCAGATATTTTGGTTCTGTTGCTCTCTTTGTGAAGCTATTGCCAACCCTATATATGACAGGGGGCTAATATCCAGAATATATAAAGAACTCAAAAAGTTACACAGCAACAAATCAAATAATCTTTTTTTTTCGTATTTTATTTGAGGGATCGGGACACGACTGGGGTACATAGTTAATAAAATGTAACTGATAAGAAAAAAAATAAAATACAAATAATCTTTAAAAAATGGGATACAGAGCTAAAAAGAGAATTCTCAGTAGAGGAATATTGACTGGTAGAGAAACACTTAAGGAAATCCTCAATGTCTTTAGTCATCAGAGAAATGCAAATCAAAATGACCCTAAGATTTCACCTTACACCCATCAGAATGGCTAAGATATAAAACTCAGATGACAAACGTGCTGGAGTGGATGTGGAGGAAGGGGACCCTCCTTCATTGCTGGTGGGAATGTAAACTTGTACAACCACTTTGGAAATCAATCTGGCACACTCAGTTTTTTTTTTTTTTTAATATGGTGAAATACATTGATGGATTTTTATATGTTGAGTCATCTCTGTGTCTCTGGGATGAAACCTACTGATCATGATGAATGTTCATTTTGATTTGGTTTGTTAAGAATTTATTACTTTTTCATTATTGTTTATGAGAGGAATTGATCTAAAATTATTTTTATTTGTTGGTTTTGTGAGTTTTAGGAATCAGTGGCTCATAAAATGTATTTAGAAATGTTCCTTCTGCTTCTATTTTGAAGAATGATTTGAGTATTAATGGTATTGGCTCTTCTTTGTAAATCTGGTAGAATCCTGACCTAGAACTTTGATCTTTATTTGTTTGGAAGAATTTAATGAGTGTTCTAATGACTAGTATCTTATAGGACTATTTAAATAGTTTATCTTATCTTGACTTAACTTTTGTAAATGGTATATATGATGAAAAAATATTTTTGTATTTTCCAATTTTTAGAGTACAGGTTGTTGAAGTATGACTTAATGATTCTTTGGGTCTCCTCTGTGTCTGTTTTTATGTCTCCTTTTTTTGTTAATTTGAATACTCTCTCTCTCTGTCTTTTAGTTAGTTTGTGTAAGGGTTTGTCTATATTGTTGATTTTCTCAAAGAACCAACACATTTCACTGATTCTTTGCATTGCTCTCTTTAATTCTATATTATTATTTTTATCCTTGAGTTTGATTTTTCCCTACCCTCTTCTTCTCCTGCCTGTGTTTGCTTCTTTTGTTCTAAAGTTTTTGTGTGTGCTATAAGGTTGTTAGTATCAGACCTCTATTTTTTTTATGAAAATAATTAAGGCTTTGAAATTTCCTCTAATCTCACTTTAACTGTGTTCCTTGCATTTCAGTATGATGTCCATTCATTTTCATTGACTTTTGGGAAGTCTTTAATTTATTTCTTTCTGCTTTGACTCAGTGGCCATTAAGAACAGAGTTGCCAATTTTCCATCAGTTTGTGGGCTTTTCATTGTTTTTGCTGTTTTTGAAATCCAGCTTTATTCCAAGGTGATCTGATAAGATACATGGGATTATTTCAATATTCTTGTATCTGTTGAGGTTTTCTTTGTGACAGTTCTATACTCAATGTTGGAGAAGGTTCCGTGAGGCACTGAGAAATAGGTATGTTCTTTTGCATTTTGGTGGAATGCAAATGTTTATTAGGTCCATTTTACTCATAGTGCCTGTTAGTTCATGATTTTTCTGTTTAGTTTCTCTCTGGATAACTCAACCCTTGGTGAGAATTATTAGTTAAAGTCCTTCCTATTAATGTGTGGGGTTCAATCTGGGATTTGAACTTACTAATGTTCCTTTTACAAATATGCCTGACCTTGCATGTGGGTCACAGATGTTCAAAATTGAGATGTCATCTGGATGGATTTTTCCATTGATGAGTATGTTGCATCCTTCCCCATTTCTTTTGATTAGTTTTTGTTTAAAGTCTATTTTGTTAGATATTATAATGGCTATACCTGCTTGCTTCTTGTGCTCATTTGCTTGAAAAATTTTTTTGAATCTCTTATTTTCAGGTAATGTTTATTTATTTTTTTAATTTTTTATTTAACTTTTATTAATTACACTTTATTCATTTTGTATCCCCCCCCCCATAAACCCTCTTCCCCTCCTGATCCCACCCTCCCTCCCCTTTCTGCATGCATGCCCCTCCCCAAGTCCACTGATAGGGGAGGTAGTCCTCTCCTTCTTTCTGATCTTAGTCTATCAGTTCTCATCAGAAGTGGCTTCATTGTCATCTTCTGTGGCCTGGTAAGGCTGCTCCCCCCTCAGAGGGAGGTTATCAAAGAGCAGGCCAATCAGAGGCAGAGGCAGTCCCTCTTCCCATTATTATGTAACCCACTTGGACACTGAACTGCCGTGGGCTACATCTGTTCATGGGTTCTAGGTTATCTCCATGAATAGTCCTTGGTTGGAGTATGAGTCTCTGGGAAGTTCCCTGTGTTCGAATTTTCTTGTTCTGTTTCTCTCCTTGTGGAGTTACTGTCCTCTCCAGGTCTAGTAATGTTTATTTTTTTATACTGAGACTTGATTCTTGTTTGTAAATGAAGGATGGATCTTTTAAAATATATATTATTTTATCCCATGTCTTTTTATTAGGGAACTGAATTCACTGATATTGGGAGATAGTAATTATCAGTGATTGTTAATTTTGTTGCTGGTAATGACATTTTTTTGTGTGTGTGTGTCCTTCCCTTCTTTTATTATGTATTTCTTGTGTTTTCTTGGGTTAAGTTCATTCCCTCTGGTTGGAATTTTCCCTCTAACATCTTCTGTAAGGTCTACTAGGGTGTTTGTGCTGCTGTTTCAGGGTGTGACCACTCAGGTTTTGGGTAACCACATTGTCTCTAGGTTTTGGAATTCTAGGAACTGGTGGGGCCTCTGGGGTTCCAGCTTTCAGCTTGGTATCTAGGGTTCCCAGTATCATTTTGTTCTCAGCCAGAGCAGGGTTTTTCTACCACTCTTGTGAGCCTTGGGATCTTATTATCTCCATGGCCTCCTGTAAAGCAGGCCTCCTCTGCTTTGTTATTGGATGGGTTATGGTGCATAGGGGCACAGGTGTTGTTAGGGATAACTGGGTGGGCTCTAAGGAATATTATCAGGTGGTTTGTGGTATGTTACTTGGGTTCCTAGTACTAGCTTGTCCTCCTTTACAGCAGGAGATTTCTGATCAACTTCTGGGCCAGGAACCCAGGGGAAGCAATGCTGTTGCTTTGCTTTTTAAGAAGTCTTATTTGGAAGTGCCCTATCTGGAATTCCTAGTGCTGCTATGTCTTCTGCTAGACCAGGAGTTTTCTTTTTTTTTTTTTTTAATTTTTTATTGATTACACTTTATTCATTTTGTATCCCCCCATAAGCCCCTCCCTCCTCCCCTGCCGATCCCACCTTCCCTCCCCTTTCTGCATGCATGCCACTCCCCAAGTCCACTGTTGGGGAGGTTCTCCTCTCCTTTCTGATCTTAGTCTATCAGTTCTCATCAAAAGTGGCTGCATTGTCCTCTACTGTGGCCTGGTAAGGCTGCTCCCCCCTCAGGGGGAAGTGATCAACGAGCAGGCCAATCAGATTATGTCAGAGGCAGTCCCTCTTCCTATTACTATGTAACCCACTTGGACACTGAACTGCCATGGGCTACACCTGGGCAGGGGTTCCAGGTCATCTCCATGAATAGTCCTTGGTTGGAGTATGATTTTCTGGGAAGTTCCCTTTGTTCAAATTATCTTGTTCTGTTGCTCTCCTTGTGGAGTTCCCGTTCCCTCCAGCTCTTACTATTTCCCACTTCTTACATAAAATTCCATTTACTCTGCCCATCAGTTGGCCATCAGGCTCAACATCTGCTTTGACAGTCTATACTGCAGAAGCTTTCAGAGGCCCTCTGTGGCAGGTTTCAAGGTTGTTTCCTGTTTTCTTCTGGCTTTCAGAGGCCCTCTGTAGCAGGTTCAGAGGTTGTTTCCTATTTTCTTTTTCTTCTGATGTCCATCCTCTTTGCCTTTCAGGATGGGGATTGAACATTTTAGCTAGGGTCCTCTCTTTTGCTTAGTTTGTTTAGATGTACAGATTTTAGTGGGTTTATTCTATATTGTATGTTTATATGAGTGAGTATATACCATGCATGTCTTTTTGCTTCTGGGACAACTCACTCAGGATGATCCTTTCCAGATCCCACCATTTACCTGCAAATTTCACGATTTCCTTATTTTTCATTGCTGAGTAATACTCCATTGTATAGATGTACCACAGTTTCTGCATCCATTCTTCAGTTGAGGGGCATCTGGGTTGTTTCCTGTCAGAGGTGTGAGCTTGAATGTGGAGCCCAGTGATGCCTAAATTGTTTTCATTACATTTATGTTTTGTAGAAACATAATTGGCCAGTCAATAATTTAGCTGAACATTGTAGTTAACTGTGCTGTCAGAATACAACATAGTTTATGCTTGTCAAAGTCTTTACAAATTTATATTTACATCACAATCACATGCTTGATCCTATCTCTGAGAACTTCAGTATCATATATCTACTAAAGGGCAGAGCTGTTTTCCAAGTCAGTCAGTCCCAAGTTGTCTGTGTTATCTGGTCTTTGAACATGTTTTCCACCAATGAAATTCATTCTTTTGAGCCTTCCACATTGTCTGTTAAATGGTTACAAGAAAAGCTGTCGAAATATAGAATTTTCATGTTTCTACATGACTAGGAATATCAGACCCTAACATTATAGCAACAGGTATTTTATGTAACTATACTCTCTGGCTTGAAAATGTGGCAACAGGCAAGACAAGAGAATCAATGATTAATATGGGTCTAACATATGTATCAGTGTGTGTGTGTGTTTAAGTAACCCCCTTTTTGACTTTGTCATCCTTATGTAGGAATTATTTAAAGTATTTAAAGGATTATACTTCAGAAATAAATCAAAGACAAGAATTTTGTAATACTTTAAGAGACGAGAAAACAATGTATTTAAGCCTTTGGATGTAATTCTGTGGTTAACTTACTTGTTAAGTTGAAGTTCTGTATTAAGACACAGCAAATACATTGCCGTCAGCAACATCAGCATCAACACATTTGTCGCGCTCCTCCTCTATCTCTATCATCATCATTGCCACTATTCTCATTAACAATGCCTCTATCACCACTACCATAACCACTACCACCTGACTCGTGATCGTGCTCCCAACCACCACCACCTCATCCTTCTCATCATCACCTCGAAAGTCAGCAACACCACCATCTTCCTGGGTAGAATTTCTTTTCAAATATCGCAGTCCTTTGTAAAGGTTAAGATAAATTTCAGTCCAAATCTTGGCATTAAATTTGAAAATATTTACTCAGAATATAAAAATAAATCACCCTGTCCATAATACAAAACTAAAAACAAACAAACAAACAAAACATCTGCAGGAATTTCTGGAAAAAAACAGTCACAGTAACCTTAAGCCATTTGATAGGTGAAAAACAAAATAAGAAATTGAGATCCACCTTTTAGATATATCACACTAATTTGCTTCAAATATCTATTTTACTAAAGTTTCATTGAATAATTGGCAAGAATTCAGTGTGCAGCTTTTGAGATCACAGTACAAAAACAGATTGTGTGCTCAGTTATAAATGCCAGAACACCTGGCTGAGATGTTCTCAACAGCAAATATTCATTTATACTTACAGGGGCCACTATCTCAGAGGTTACCAAGCAAAGATAAACAAGAAAAAACAATAATAAATGTTAGAAGAGGATTTTTAACTTGATTTATTTTTCTGGGAGAAGTTTTTTTCTTTTTTCTCTTTAAATGGTAAAACTTTCTCTAACTTGTACAAGCTAAAAGCAGTAGAACTGGATTTATTAGTTGTTACAGATGGAGACAAATGTAACTAAAGATATTGATATCCACAAAACACCAGGGTGGGGCTTATGTAATATAGAAGTAAACTGTAGACTTTTACCAACCAATTTGATAATCACAGAGGTCAAAACTTGACATTTACCTGTCAAGTTTTCAAGTTCAAGTACCCTATCAGCTGGTCACAGTGGCTCCACTTTCCTCAATTCTTTGGAAAATGTGAGACAAAATTAAAGTATGTAAAATACATTAATTATACTATTAACTTCCACTGCATTCTTCTGCAATAGCCTTGTTTATGGATCGGGTGAGATGGTTCAGGGATAAATGTTCCTGTGCTAAGCCCATTTTCCACATAGTGTGGAGAAAGAATTGCCTATGACTGTTATCCTCTAACCTCCATAACCCTGCCCCTTCTAGCGTGTATGTATGTGTGCTCTTCTCTCTCTCTCCAACCCTTTGTCTTTGGATGTACATGTTTCTTCCTTTCACACACAGACACACAGAAATATCCAGAAAAAAATTCAATAATATTTTAGCATCTTTACTTACACACTGTGGCTACTACATGCACATTAAAACTTGTTATATGTTAATAAAAGTATATGATGAATAGCAATTAATTGAAACATAAGAATAAATGGAAATTGAATGGTTTTAACATTGTCATGCTGAAGGTATTGATTAATTATATGGAAGAATTAATAAGTAAATGTACAAATGAAGTTTTCAGGTGATGAAAAAAGGCAGAATGAAACAAACATCCTAAATGTCAGAAACTAAGGGTCATCATGAGATAAATGTCTCTGTGATATTTATAATTATACACCATCAAATATTATTTGTTCATTATTTTATTCTAAATAAAATAAAATAAAATTCAATATCATAGAATATTTTCCCTTCCAACCTTGAAATACTTCTTTGTGTCATACATGCTGGTCTCTTTTTCTTCTTGTTTTTTTTTTTTTTTTTTTTTTTTTTTTTTTTTTTTTTTTTTTTTTTTGCATTTTCTTCTACTTCTTTGTTGCTTATTGTTTCAGTTTTGAAGAGTGAATGAGTGATCTTGATCTCACATATTTTCAGATCATGTTACCATATTATTTCCTAGATGCCAACCTGTACTGTGTTTTCTTGAAAGGAAGCAGAAAGACAATGGCTCACTGTTCAAGCTGTAAAGAGGTCACACATACAAACGTACACAGGCTGCACATAGTCCAAATTCATAGCCCTTACTATATGACACGAAATTCCAATTCTAACCTTAGAAATTCGATTTAGGTCTAGTAATTTGAACAACAGATTACATTTTATTTGTGACTTGAGAAAGCAATATTTGCTTCTTTGCTTATTTAAACAATAAAATGATAAAAATAGTTTAAAAAAGCTTAGTTTTCTGACATATGGTAACATAATTAATATTGTAAACTAAATATTTAATTTGGTGTTCATTAGCATGTGATTTATTATTATTTGATCCACTTGTTTATATGGTATCATTCTTTTTGTGGTTCTCTTTTTTATTTTAATTACTATTATTTAATACAATATATTCATTTTGTATCCTGCCTGTGGCCCCCACTCTCATCTCCCAATCCCACCCTCTCTCTTCTCCTCCCAACCCACTCTTCATCCCTCCTCTCCCCCTATGCCCCTCTCACAGTCCACTGATAGTAGAGATCCTCCTCCCTTTCTATCTGACCCTAGCCTATCAGGTCTCATCAGAACTAATTACATTGTCTTCTTTTGTGGCCAGGTAAGGCTGTACTCCCCAAGAAGAGGTGATCAGAGAGCCTGCCACTGAGTTCATGTCAGAGAAGGGTCCTGGAGACTGAGTCCATGGGATACATCTGAGCAGGGGTTTTAGGTCCTCTCCATGAATTGTCCTTGGTTGGGGTATCAGTCTCTGCAAGGCCTCCAGGGCCCAGTATTTTGGGCTCTGTTGGTCTCCTTTTGGAGCTCCTGTTCCCTTCAGGGCATTCTATATCCCCCTTCTTTTATAAAATTCCATGGATTCTGCTCAAAGTTTGGCTATGTGTCTCAAGCTCTGCTTCTATAACTTGCTCAGTAGAGTCTTTCAGAGGCCATCTGTGGTAGGCTCCTGTCTGTTCTCTGTCTTCTCATGCTTCTGATGTCTATCACATTAGCTTTTCTGAAAGAGGATTGAGTATCTTCCTTGAAGTCTTCCTTAGCTTCTTTAGGAGTATAGATTTTAGGGTGTTTATCCAATGTTATTTGTCTAATATCCACTTATGAGTGAGTATATACCATGTGTGTCTTTCTGTTTCTGGGTGACCTCACTCAGGAAGATCTTTTCTATTTCTCACTATTTGCCTGCAAATTTCATGATTTCCTTGTTTTTAACAGCTGAGTAGTATACCATTGTGTAAATGTACAATTTCTGTATCCATTCCTGTGTTGAGGGATATCTAGGTTGTTTCCAGATTCTCGCTATTATTAATAGAGCTGCCAGAAGCATGGTTGAGCCAAAAGTCCTTGTTGTATACTTGAGCATATTTTGGATATGTGCTTAGGTGTGGTATAACTGCATCTTAATATAGCACTATTCCTAATTTTCTGATAAAGCATCAGATTGATTTCCAAAGTGGTTGTAGAAGTTCACATTCCTACCAGCAATGGAGGAAGGTTTCCCTTTCTTCACAATCTCTCTAGCATGTATTGTCACTTGAGGTTTTTTTTTTTATTTTAACCATTCTTATGAGTGTAGGGTGAAATCTTAGTGTTGCTTTGATTTGCATCTCCCTGATATCTAAGGACATTGAAAATTTAAGTGTTCGACTGCCGTTCAATATTCCTCTATTGAGAATTCTGTTTAGCTCTATACCACATTTTTTATAATTGGATTACTTGGTTTGTTGGTGGTTAACTTCTTGAGTTCCTTATATATTCTGGATATTAGCCCTCTGTCTGATATACGATAGGTGAAGATCTTTTCCCTGTCTGTAGGATCTTGTTTTGTTCTGATGACAGTGTCTTATGCTTTACAGAAGCATTTCAGTTTCATGAGGTGCTGTTTATTGATTGTTGCTTTTAGAGCCTGTGTGTTGGTATTCTGTTCAGGAAGTGTTGTTGAATGTTAATATTTATTTTTGATGTACCTTTTAGTTAAGCAGCATTTATTTCTAAACCTGCTCTATACCCAAATCACCACACAGAAACTAGGATTTATTTAATTAACCTAGAGTACAATGCTGGGTAATAGTTACTCTGTACTAAACCTCCGAGACCACAGTTTCCTACCATTCATATTTCCCCAATTATGCTTGCTTTTAGTCATATATTAGGCCTGGTTCTTCTTTCCTCCTGGTTCTAAGTCCTCTCCTGAAGATCTCTGCTACCTCTTTTCCCTTCCTTCTCCTCCCCTCTGGACCAGGAATCCCACCCTATTCTTCATTGCACAGCACTGGATGGTTGTTTTATTGACAACACAGAGAACAGATGGTGGCATGTTTACACAAGATGATGCTAAGAATAAGCATCACAAGGCAATATCCTGATAAAAACCAGATATTCCTGTGTCAGTGAGTTCAAGGTTCTTCCCCAATTTTTCTTCTAATAGGATTAGTGTGTCTGGTTTTATGTTAAGGTCTTTGGTCCATGTGGAATTTAATTTAGTGCAGGATAACATATGTGGATCTATTTGTATTTTTTTTTTTTTTACATGTAGACATCCAGGTAGAACAGCACCATTTGTTGAAGATGCTATCTTTTTACCACTGTATTATTTTGACTTCTTTGTCAAGAATCAAGTATATGTAGGTATGTGGGTTTATTTTTGGGTCTTCTATTAAATTCCATTGATCCACCATTCTGTTTCTATGCCAGTACCATGCAGTTTTTATTACTGATGCTCTGTATTACAGCTTGAGATCAGGAATGGAGATACCTCCAGAAGATCTGTTATTGTACAGGATAGTTTTAGAAATTCTGAGTTTTTTGTTTTTCTATATGAAATTGAGAATTGTTCTTTCAAGTTCTGTAAAGAATTGTGTTTGTATTTTGATGGGAATTGCAATGAATCTGTAGATTGCTTTTGGCAGGTAGCATCATGTTAATGCTACCAATCCATGAGAGTAGGAGATCTTTCTATCTTCTGATAACTTCTTCAATTCCTTTTTTTTTTCAGAGACTTTAAGTTGTTTTTTATTTTTATTTTTTTCATACAGGTCTTTCACTTGCTTGGCTAGAGTCACACAATGCAATTCACGTTATTTGTGGCTATTGTGAAGGGTGTAGTTTCCCTAATTTCTTTCTCAGCCCTTTTGTCTTTTGTGTACAGGAGGACTACTGATTTTTTTTTTATTTGAGTCAATTTGAAATCCAGCTATTTGCTGAAGGGATTTATCAGCTGAAGGAGTTCTCTGCTTGATTTTTTTGGGGTCGCTCATGTATACTATCATATGATCTGCAAATAGTGATACTTTTATTTCTTCCTTTCAGATTTGTATCCCCTTGATCTCCTTTAGTTGTTTTATTGCTTTAACTTGGACTTCAAGCCCTATATTGAAGAGATATAGAGAGAATGGGCAGCTTTGTCTTGTCACTGATTTCAGTGGGATTGATTTAAGTTTCTCTCCCTTTTGTTTGACGTTGGTTATAGGCTTGCTGTATATCGCCTTTACTATGTATAGGTACGTGCCTTGTGTCCCTGATCTCTCCAAAACTTTAAACAAGAATGAGTTTTGCATTTTGTTAAATGTTTTTTCAGCATCTAAGGAGATGATCATGTTTGTTTGTTTGTTTATGTGGTGGATTACATTAATGGATTTCCACATATTGAACCACCCCTGCTTGCCTCGGATGAAGCCTACTTGTTTGTGGTGATAATATCTTTAATATGTTCTTTGTTTCAATTTGTGAGTATTTTATTGAGTATTTTGTGTCAATGTTCATAAGAGAGATAGGTCTAAAGTTCATAAGGTATCATTCTTTGTGGAATTAGTGGGGGATGTTACCAAGAAGACAGAATATGTCTTAGGTATCCTCATATCACTAAAAGATAAATGCAGACTATAAGTTACCTTTAGTTTCATTCATATTAAACACTGAGGATCCTAGATAGATTAACATAGATATTGATATACATGTGGATATAAGTAAAAATGTGGATGCTTATTTAGTTTGAATACTACATAAAAGTATATTTTGTAGTTGAAATTTGTACTTCATAAGAATAAAATTTACTTGCTGAAAATTCAATGCTTTAATGATAAGTTGATTAAATAAAATGCAATTGAATCCTACAGATAATATCAAACTAAAACTTCTAAGTGAAAAACGAAAAAAAAAAAACAGTTACTTTTGGGAACTGTAATGTCAGTAGTCAGCAACTTTAGAAAATTCCAAGAAATAGCTAAAGGAAAAAAACACACTTTTTTCTTCTTCCTCAGGGAGCAAGGAACTAAATACCATATGTTCAAACAAGTTATTTTCTAACAGATTTCAAAAATAAAACTTTTATTAAGATATCATAGAGAGAGCCAGGGAATAAAGACATTGCATTTATGTGACCTGCAAGGAACAGAGTGCAACAGATGGTACAATTAAGTGAACTTCTCTCTTTCTCTTTTCATTAAAATATGCAAAGCAATATTGGTTTATATTATGAGTATATAAATTAAAGTGAGACCATTGGAGGAACCCCTTTTTGGGAACCTACATTTCAGATGATAAGGTCTAATTTCTGCACAAGGTTTAGACTGTAGAATTGAGACCATAGAAATTTAGATGTGTCAACATTCATGACTTGTTCAAGGAGAATTGAAGTTGCCATTTTCTCATTTTATTGTTAGTGCGAAGTCTAAAAATGTTAGAAGATATGATACAGAGCAAGAGTTAGTTCATTCATGACTTTTGCTTTGGCTATCAGATTTTCACCTTCCCCCCCTACTTGCACATTCAGTGTTTATCAGGTATGCAAATGTCTGAGCTTAAAAGACTTCACCATGGGGTAACAGAAATGGAGTTAGGTTTGCAGGACTCTGAGAAACATCATCACTATAATAAAAACTGACACTGTGTTCTCTCATGAACAGAAAAATTTTTTTGAACTTTATTTTTTTCTTATCAGTTACATTTTATAACTCTGTATCCCAGCCGTGTTCCGATCCCTCATTCCTTCCCAGTCCCTCCCTTCCTCCCTCATCTCCACCGTGTCGTGCCCCTTGCCAAGTCCACTGATGGGGGGACCTCCTCCCCATTCATCTGATCCTGTTTTATCAGGTATCTTCAGGACTGGCTGCAAAGCTCTCCTCTGTGGTCTAACAGGACTGCTCCTCACTTGGGGGGTGGGGAGGCCAAAGAGCCAGTCATTGAGTTCCTGTTAGAAATAGTCCTTGTTCCCCACACTATGGGAAACAAATTGGTTACTGAGTTACCACAGGCTACATCTGAGCAGAGGTTCTAGGTTACATACATACATGGTCCTTGGTTGCATGTCAGTCTCAGAAAAGACCCTGTGCCCAGATATATTTGGTCCTTGTGGAGCTCCTATCCTTTCCTCATCAGACTAACTCCCCTTCTTTCTTATGATTCCCTGTACTCTGCCAAAGGTTTGGTCATGAGTCTTTGCTTTGAAAACACTGCTAGTTAGAGTCTTTCAAATGTGCTCAGTAGACTCCTGTCAATGTTCAATGTGCATCCTATCTGTCTTTCAAAACGAGGATTGATAATCTTATCCCATGTCCGCTCTCTTGATTATCATTTTTAGGTGTATAGATTTCATTATGTTTATCATATCTTATAGGTCTATATAAGTGAGTATATACCGTGTTTGTCTTTCTCCTTCTGGGATATTTCACTCAGGATGATCTTTTCTAGATCCCACCATTTGCCAGCAAATTTCATGATTTCCTCCTTTTTGATTGCTGAGTAGTATTCCATTGTGTAAAAATACCACAATTTCTGTACCCATTCCTCCATTGATGGACATCTGGGTTGTTTCCGAGTTCTGGCTATTACAAATAAAGCTGCTATAAACATGGGTGAGCAAATATCCCTTTTGTGTACTTGAGCAAACTTTGGGTATATACCTAGCAGTGGTAAAGCTGGGTCTTGAGGAAGCACTGTTCCTAATTATCTGAGAAAGCACCAGATAGATTTCCAGAGTGGTTGTACCAGTTTACATTCCCACCAGCAGTGGAGGAGGGTTTCCCTTTCTCCACAACCTCTCCAGCATGTGTTGTCCCTTGAGTTTTTCATCTTGGCCATTCTGATGGGTGTAAGGTGATATCTCAGGGTCGTTTTGATTTGCATTTCCCTGATGGCTAATGAGGATGAGCATTTCTTTATGTGTTTCTCTGCCATTCCATATTCCTCTGTCGAGAATTCTTTGTTTAACTCTGTTCCACATTTTTTAATTGGATTACTTGGTTTGCTGCTTTTCAGCTTCTTATTTCGTTGTATATACTCGATATTAGTCCTCTGTCAGATAAAGGGTTAGTGAAGATTCTTTCCCAATCTGTAGGCAGGCGTTTTATTTTGATGACAGTGTCCTTTGCCTTACAGAAGCTTTTCAGTTTCATGAGGTCCCATTTATTGATTGTTGCTCTTAGAGCCTGTGCTGTTGGTGTTCTGTTCAGGAAGTTGTATCCTGTGCCAATGAGTTCTAGGCTGTTCCCCACTTTTTCTTCTAACAGATTTAGAGTATTTGGTTTTATGTTGAGGTCTTTGATCCACTTGGACTTTAGTTTTGTGCAGGGTGATAAATAGAGATCTATTTTCATTTTTCTGCATGTGGACATCCAGTTGGACCAGCACCATTTGTTGAAGATGCTGTCTTTTTTCCATTGAATGGTTTTGGCTTCTTTGTCAAAAATCGAGTATTCATAGGTGTGTGGGTTTATTTCTGGATCTTCTATGCGGTTCCATTGATCCTCCTTTCTGTTTTTATGCCAATACCATGCAGTTTTTATTACTATTGCTTTGTAGTACAACTTGAGATTGGGATGGAGATACCTCCAGATGATCTGTTGTTGTACAGGATTGTTTTGGAGATTCTGGGTTTTTTGTTTCTCCATATGAAGCTGAGAATCTTTTTTTCAAGGCCTGTAAAGAATTGAGTTGGTATTTTGATGGGAAATTGAATCTGTAGATTGCTTTTGGCAGGATGGCCATTTTCACAATGTTATTCCTACCAATCCATGAGCATGGGAGATCTTTCCATCTTCTGAGATCTTCTTCAATTTCTTTCTTCAGAGACTTGAAGTTTTTCTCAAACAGGTCTTTCACTTGCTTGGTTAGTGTCACCCCAAGGTACTTTATGTGGTTAGTGGCTATTGTGAAGGGTGTTGTTTCCCTAATTTCTTTCTCGGCCCTTTTGTCTTTGGTATACAGGAGGGTTTCTGATTTTTTTGAGTTGATTTTGTATCCTGTCACTTTGCTGAAGGTGTTTATCAACTGGAGGAGTTCTCTGGTTGAATTCTTGGGGTCGCTCATATATACTATCATATCATCTGCGAATAGTGACACTTTGTCCTCTTCCTTTCCGATTTGTATCCCCTTGATCTCCTTTAGTTGTCTTATTGCTCTGGCTAGGACTTCAAGTACTATGTTGAAGAGGTATGGAGAGAGTGGGCAGCCTTGTCTTGTCCCTGATTTCAGTGGGATTGATTTAAGTTTCTCTCCATTGAGTTTGATGTTGGCTATAGGCTTGTTGTATATTGCCTTTACTATGTTTAGGTGTGTACCTTGTATTCCTGATCTCTCCAAGACTTTAAACATGAATGGGTGTTGGACTTTGTCAAATGCTTTTTCAGCAACTAAGGAGATGATCATGTGTTTTGTCTCCTTCAGTTTGTTTATGTGGTGGATTACATTGATGGATTTCCTTATGTTGAACCACCCTTGCACGCCTGGGATGAAGCCTACTTGGTCTTGGTGGATGATATCTTTGATGTGTTCTTGGATTCGGTTTGCAAGTATTTTATTGAGTATTTTTGTGTCAATGTTCATAAGAGAGATAGGTCTGAAGTTCTCTTTCTTTTGTTGGGTCTTTGTGTGATTTAGGTATCAAGGTTACTGTTGCTTCATAGAATGAGTTTGGTAATGTACCTTCTGTTTCTATTTTGTGGTATAGTTTGAGGAGAATTGGTGTGAGCACTTCTTTGAAGGTCTGGTAGAATTCCATCTGGCCCAGTGCTTTTTTTTTGGAGGGGAGACCGTTAATGAGTGCTTCAATTTCCTTGGGGGATATAGGGCTGTTCAGTCCTTCTACCTGATCTTGACTTAATGTTGGAAGATGGAATCTATCAAGAAAATTGTTCATTTCATTTAGATTTTCAAATTTTGTGGCATATAGGCTTTTGTAGTATGACCTAATGATTGTTTGAATTTCCTCTGTGTCTGTAGTTATGTCACCCTTTTCATCTCTGATTTTGTTGATTTGGATAGATTCTCTCTGCTTTTTAGTTAGTTTGGCTAAGGGTTTGTCTATCTTGTTGATTTTCTCAAAGAACCAGCTTTTTGTTTCATTGATTCTTTGAATAGTTTTATTTGTTTCTAATTGATTGATTTCAGCCCTGAGTTTGATTGTTTCCAGCCTTCTGCTCCTCTTGGGTGTATCTGTTTCTTTTTTTTCTAGGGTTTTCAGTTGGGCCATTAAGTTGTTTGTATGTGATGTTACAAATTTCTTCTTGCAGGCACTTAGTGCTATAAATTTTCCCCTGAGCACTGCTTTCAATGTGTCCCATAAATTTGGGTATGTTGTGCCTTCATTTTCATTGAATTCTAGGAAGTCTTTAATTTCTTTCTTTATTTCTTCCTTAACCCAGCTGTCTTTGAGTAACAAGTTGTTCAGTTTCCATGTGCGTGTAGGCTGTTTGTTATTTCTGTTGTTGTTGAGGTCCTGCTTAAGTCCATGGTGGTCAGATAGAATACAAGGTATTATTTCAATCTTTTTGTATCTGTTGAGGCTTTCTTTATGACCAACTATATGGTCTATTTTGGAGAAGGTTCCATGCGGCGCTGAAAAGAAGGTATACTCTTTTTGAGTTTGGATAAAAAGATCTGTAGACGTCTATTAGGTCCATTTGATTTAGGGTCTCTGTAAGTGCTTTTATTTCCCTATTTGTTTTCTGTCTAGTTGATCTGTCCCTTGGTGAGAGTGGAATGTTGAAGTCTCCCACTATTAGGGTTTTAGGATCAATGTGTGATTTAAGCTTTAATATTGTTTCATTTACGAATGTAGGTGCTCTTGTATTTGGGGCATAGATATACAAAATTGTGATGTCCCCTTGGTGGATTTTTCCTTTGATGAGAATATAGTGGCCCTCCTTATCTTTTTTGATTAACTTTGGATGGAAGTCTATTTTATTAGATATTAGGATGGCTACTCCCGCTTGTTTTCTGGAACCATTTGCTTGAAAGACATTTTCCAGCCCTTTACTCTGAGGTAGTGTTTTTCTTTGTTGCATAGGTGTGTTTCTTGGATGCAACAGAATGATAGATCCTATTTCCGCAACCATTCTGTTAGTCTGTGTCTTTTAATTGGGGAGTTGAGTCCGTTGATGTTGATAGAAACTAGTGACCAACTATTGTTACTTACTTTAGATGTGGTGTTGGTGGTGTCACTGAGTTTCATTGCTTGTCTTTATTTCGTTGTTTTTTTTTTTTTGTTGTTGTTGTTGTTGTTGTGTAGTTATCTATTTCCTCTGTTTCCTTCAATGGAGTTGTTTTCTTTGGTTTGGAGTTTCCCTTCTAGTAACTTCTGTAGAGCTGGGTTACTATGTAGATATTGTTTAAATTTGGTTTTGTCTTGGAATATCTTGAATTCTCCGTCTATGTTGATTGAAAGTTTTGCTGGGTATAGTAGTCTGGGTTGGAATCTGTGGTCCCTTAAGGACTGTATGATTTCTGTCCAGGCCCTTCTGGCTTTCATAGTTTTTGTTGAGAAATCTGGTGTGACTCTGATAGGTCTACCTTCATATATTACTTGGCCTTTTTCCCTTGCTGCTTTTAGAATTTTTTCTTTGTTTTGTAGGTTCAGTGTTTTGACTATGATGTGACGTGAAGAATTTCTTTTCTGGTCTAGTCTACTTGGTGTTCCGTAGGCCTCTTGTATGTTTATGGCCATCTCCTTCTTTAAGTTGGGAAAGTTTTCTTCTATAATTTTCATGAAAATATTTTCCGGACCTTTGAGCCTGATGTCTTCTTTTTCTTCTACTCCTATTATTCTTAGGTTTTGTCTTTTCATGGTGTCCTTGATTTCTTGGATGTTTTGTGTTTGGAACTTTTCTGAATTTATTTTTTCTTTGAGAGACGTGTCAATTTCCACAAGTGCATCTTCGGCTCCTGAGATTCTTTCTTCCATCTCTTGTATTCTGTTGGTGATGCTTACCTTTGTAGTGCCTGATCTTTTTTCTATGTTCTCCAGCTCGTTTTTTCTCTATTTGTGTTTTTTTATTGATTCTAATTCTGTTTTAATGTCTTGCACCATTTCCTTCATCTGTTTGAATGTGGACTCCTGCTTTTCAATGATAGCTTCTATTTTTTTGTCCATTTCCTCTCTATGTACCAGTAATTGTGCCTCTACTTCTTTGGGTATAATTGCCTGTATTTCTATGAGAGCTTTGTTTATTTCTTCTTTATTTGCCTTCATTTGTGTGGACATTTCTTTGAGAGCTTTGTGCATTTCTTCTCTGTTTGCCTCAATTTTTGTGGTTATTTCTCTGAGAGCACGATTTGTTTCCTCTTGGTTAGTCTCGATTTCTTTGGTTATTTCTCTGAGGGCTTTGTTCATTTCATCTCTATGGGGCTCTAATAGCTGGAGAAACATAGTTTTGAGGTCCTTTTCTTGTATATCTAATGAATTGAAGTGTCCATTGTTTTGTGGGGTTGCTGGTGAGGTCATTATGTTCTGATTTTTGTTGGGAGTGTTCTTTCGTCTGCCTCTAGCCATCTGGTTATTTATAATCCTCACTGGTTGTTCCTCGAGATTGTAGTTTGGGCTATGATCCTCTCTTTCTGTTTTCTAGACTGTTTTTTCAGGAAGATCAGAGAGGTTCATTGCTTTGGGAGTGTGCACTGCGTTTTCAGTTTTGCCTAAGTAAAGAATGTGATGCTGACGGAATTCGCGTGCGCTTTTAATGGGCGCAGTGTGCATGCGTGGATTCTCTGACTATTGCAGTGGCCTGCAAGCCACTATTACACAGTTCTGACTGAGATCCAGGGATTGTTTGCCTGGATTACCCCGGTGGACCCGCAAGGCAGAGGCTTCAATGTTGGGGTCGCTATCCCAAGAATCCCTCTGATGCTCTCACTAGGAGTGTGGGTGGCAGGGATCTCGTCTGATTGCTTCTGTGGAGAGGCCCTGGGTCTGGGGCAATCTCTCCCTAGAAGGCTCACTCACTCTCTTGCAGGACCAGTTGGAATGCACAGCGGTTCCCCTTGCTCACTACTCTCTGTTTTGTTCCTGCTGCGGAAGTGCACGGGTAGGCTAACAGTCAGCTCTGTGACACTGTGGCCGCAGGACTCAGTGTCCACCTTTCCTGTGTGCTGCCTCTTTGTCCTTTCCCTCTGCCAGGAGGGGTTATGTTGACTGGTCCCTGGGTGGCGCGGGAAAGGGTTAGGGTGAGTGTACTCAATCCCAGATCCCAGGCCCAGATCTCTCTGCCAGAAGCAGCCTAGCAGTAGAATCTATGTTTGCTGATCCCAAGAGAGAACCGGGTAGGGTTGAGTGTCCTCAGATCCAGAGCTTGGGTTTCCCTGCTAGGAGCCGCTGGGTGAGCTGGAGAGAGGGTGCTGTGTCCTTGGCAGGCTGCCTCTCTGTCCTTCCCCTTTGACCTTCCCCTCTGCTAGGGCAAGCTTATGGAGGTGCTCTCAGGGGAGTGCCAGCAGGGGTTGGGGCTTCTCATTCGGATCCTGAGCCCTGAGCTGGCGGCGTTTCTCTGCACATGGGGGGGGGGGGGGGGG
>NW_026596069.1:16670782-16743468 GCF_907164565.1 Psammomys obesus
TGGGGGGGGGGGCGCCAGTGATAGAACTTGCTGCTAGACCTTATTGCGCTGGACCCAGGATAATCTCAGGATGTGTAGAATGACCACAGTCCCAGATCCTGAGCTGTAGTTTGTTTGCTAGGAGCAGCCGGCAGCACTGGAGTTCTGGCACTGTGAAGCTGCTGTGCGCCTCTTTATCTTTCTGCTCTGCTGCGGCAGGGTAATGGCGGCATTTGGGGGAGTGCGTGAAAGGATTGGGTTTTCTTAGCCCCGATCTCAGATTAGGGTACAGACAATGTGGTCTGTGGCAGATTCTGCTAGACACCTCCTGCCTCCTCCGAAGAGGGAGTAGGGATTTTGAGCTGGGTGCACAGCTGCAATCAGTGCCTGGTGGGAGCTCAATTGTGATGGCGGCAGGTACCCGTGGTCAAAGAGACCTTCCAGGGAAAGACTGGGTGACCCGTGAGCAGTCTGGCAACTTTCCTTCACCGTGGTTTTTTTTTTTTTTTTTTTTTTTTGCAACTGGGACTTCCAGCCTTAGGCCCCCTTATGCCCACCAATCAGCCTGGGAAATTGATCGGGACAAGCAGGCTTGTGGCACCAGCTGGGAGACCCAAAGCCAGTGTTGCCAGGTTCTCTTCCGGGTTCTGGTTGGGCAGCCAAGAGTGGACCGGACCGATTCCCATGTCCTGGGAGCCTCCCCTCACCTGGGAAACACGATCGATCGCTGTTGTTTTAGGGCCCAGAGTTCAGTCTCCTGGTCACTGCATGGAGTGTGTTGTCCTGCTTCTCAGACACGGTGTTCTCCTGGTGCCGCCATCTTGGCCCCTCCAGGAAATTTTTAAGACCAAATCCAACCTCCTTTTTTTTCAACCTTGGCTTTAATAAAAACTCCTCACATACCAAATAACTAATTGATGGAAAGCAACCTGAGCTAGTACAGGCTGGTTAAACTTTCACATAACTGGTTAAGCTTTCACATAACTGCTCTTTGCTTGATCCTTTTTCTCATGGCAAGAGATGGTGGCAAGAAAAACAGATATTTTTTTTATCTCCTCTCTTTCATCAGTTTACCTAAGTAATTTCATTATGTTTACCATTTAATATATGTTATGGTATTTTCATACATGTATTTAGATCATATTCACACTTGCCATTTCTTGGTAGCTCTTCCACTCCTGCTCATCACCTCTCCTTTTATATTTAACTTCCCTTATGCTTTCACATCTACTTTCCATTACTGTTGATGACCTCAGAAGATTTTTTTTTAGTGTTGCTTAAAGAATCATAGGTGAGAGATTAATTACAGATATGTGGGTAGCTATTCCATTACTGCAAAGAAGAAAAATGTCTTTCTCTTTCATCTAGCAACCATAAATTCCTTATAGACAGTCGGCAGGGATAGTGCCCTGGGTTCATGACAAGACGTGACAGCTCAACCATAATATTCAGGCCTTGTGTAGTTAATCACAGCTGCTGTGAGTCAGAGTGCTTTTGTCATGCGCTAACACACCATTATGTCCCATTCATCTCATATTTTTGTTCTGTTCTCTCTTCCCTCAGTGTTCTCTGAAATATAGAAAGAGTAACACAAATGTCTCATCTATGGCTGAGCCCTCAAAAGTCGCTATTATCTTTGAACAGTTGTGAGTCTCTGCAGTTACTTTCTCTGATTACAAATGAACTTTCTCTGACAAAAGCTTACAGCATCATTAATCTAGAGCTTAAATGGAGTTACTTTAACTTGATGAGTACATCATTTCAGTTTACCAACACAATAACTTGAAATTCCTCATTAGTCTCTATGTTATCAGCAGTCATAGACTTTTGACAAGGTGTGTAGTATCAAATCTGGATTACACCCTAAGGAATGAGCTTCAGTTACAATCTTAAAACAGTTGTTTCAATAGATAATGGATTTTTCATGTTTACACCAATAGCCACATTCTGCCGCACTGGTTGATGGTGTAGCACACAGGGTCAGAAGCTCAGTGAGACTGTGCATTGTCTTGCTCGGCCTCCATAGCAACTTTCAGCACTGAGAGCTAGTCCTCAGCAGTGTGTATCCAGTCAGTCTCTGTTGACATGTCTAACATTGTGAATTAAACACCCGCTGTTTTCAGCAGTGAAGTTTTAACATCCAGGTATGGTTATCAAACAGCGACTGTGTCAATTGCTTATGATGTTTTCAGGACCTCAGGGATAAAAAACCCAGGTAGCTTTGCCCTGCTACTGAAGGTGTTAATAATAACATGAGGCTACTAAGAGTGGTTTCATCTGCCTAAGCTACACTATCATTATTTGCTGATTTTGTTTAAGTTTATACTTTATTTTTCACTCATTTTACCACTTTTCCTATTATTCAAAATAGTTTTTTTTTCTCTCGCATGTATATCCTGATTATGAAATACTTTTTTTCTCTACTCCTCCCAGTTCTGCCCTGAAATCCTCCTTTCTATTACACAACAAAAACAAACAAAAGAACAAACAAAATCAACAACGACAATAAAAACCCAGCCTTCTAAAGTATACAAATGAAATAAAATGAAACATAAACCAGCTAAGGAAATAAAACAAAGCAATAAGAAGGGAAACAGCCCAAGAAAGAGAGAGTGAGATACTGAGACAGAGACTACTGGCTTGTGTACCTAGTAATATAATTAAAACAGCAAACTTAAAACACTAGTATATATACAAAGGACATGTAGGGTAAAATGAGAGAAAAATTACATACTTCTTCTACATGTCTTTTGTGTGTGTGTTTGTACATATGAATATACATATATACATATATATGAAATTTAACTATAACTATACATAAGTTCTTAAAATTATATATAAAAAAGAAATGGTAAATTTTAAAAAGAAAAGAAGAAAAGGAAAAGCACTGACATGACCCTGTGACACAGGCAACTTCCAAAGATACCACTGGGTTCATTTTTATGTTGGCCAAGTACTGCTTGGCATGTGGCATATCTATAGGAGTAGTTCATTTGCCACCGAGTTTCCCTCCTCCATGATGTCTATCATAGTTTCTGTTCTACATGAGATTCAAGCATCTTCCTTTGGGCTCTCCTTGCCTTCTTTGGGTCTGTGGATTGTAGTATGTTTAACCTGTACTATACAGATAATATACAGTTATAAGTGAGTATAAACCCATTGGGAGCCTTTCCTTTGCTGGGAGGAAAGTGAAAGGGGAATGGGAAGACAGGGTTTTGGGGTGGAGAGGAGGAGGGGGCCATAATCGGCATGTAAAGTGATTAAATATATAAATAAATAGAGGGGAAAAATGAGCTGATTATTTCTCCAGTGAGACTCACTTGTAGGAAACTAAATCTTCATTTGCAAGTGTTTATTTATTGGAAATTTCTTCTATGTTATGTATAGTAACATATATCCATACATATCTCATTATCACTCTAGAGTCTCATATAGTGCAGAACCACGTAGGTCATATGCACCCTGCCTCACAATCTATACCTTCATATCTTCGCTCATCTTGTTGATTTATGCAGCCTCCTTTTCTTGGCGATCTATGTCCTCTGCCTCTAAAACGCTTTCTGCCTCTACTTCCCAGGGGTTGCCTGATCACTGAAGGACGGTAATGGGTGGAGACATTCCATTAAGGGCTGAGTCCTCCAAAATCTCTCACTTTCTGCATAATACCTGCCTGTAGGTTTCTGTGTTTGTTCTCATCTGCTGCAGAAGGAAGATTATCTGATGGTGGGTGAGCAAAGCTCTGTTTTATGAGTATAGCAATATCTTAGGATTTATTTTATTGATGTTCATTTATTCACTTACTTACTTATTTTTTTTAAAGCAATGATATTTGGTTGTACCCTAGGTGCCTTGTCTATCTAATCTCTGGTTCTTGGTCACTCAAGCAGTGTCAGGGATGGGTTCTAGCTCACTAAATAGGCCTTAAGTCAAATCCGATATTTTTTTCTTATCCCCACAAGCCACCACTGCACTAGCCTATCTTGCAGGCAGAACAGCACTATAGATTAAAGTGTTTGTGGCTGACTTGATGTTGATATTTCTTCTTTATTAGCATGCAGAATACCTTACTGAACAAAAGACACATAGGCTTAATTGTGGGCAATAAAGTGTCTTGTCGGGTTGCCTCAGGCATCTGCCGTTCCTTGGGGAGTCAGCATGGATAACTGCTGCTGTCTTTCTCTCTGCTCTGCCCACGTAGTGCTCATGTGCAGTAGAGAGCTTTTGGCTGTTCCCAAAGCAACGTTCTATTCATTGCAATCAAACTGGGCTTCCGCTGCTGCCTGACTGGGTCTTGGATCCCTGATCTTCCGTTGCCGCCTGGCTCAAATATAACCTGTTCACACTGTCTGCATATAAAGCGATTGTTTAACTAAAAGAGCCATAACACTTTGCTGTGAATTAACCTTTTTCTCCCGGATCTCCCACTGGACTGGAATACTGTGGCATGGGACTTCATTCCGTATTCCACCCTTTCCCTGCCAGGAGTCATACATTCTTGAGGGATGTGGAGCTTAGGATCTCCAGCTTCATTCTTTACCACCCACAAGTAGATAGCCCTTGAACCTTCCAGTGGAGCACTTACAGCTCCAGACCAGCAGCCTCGCAGGAAAGACACAGAACTACACTAGAATTTCCATTTGGTGACGAGATGGTCACATAGTGCTCTGTCTATCCATTATTTGGTGATTTCATTTAGATCACCTTCATATATGAACTTAGTTTTAGGAAACTTCTACTGTATCAAGGATCCATATAACAATGCACATTCATTTTAGCTATTTCTTCCCTTATTCCTCCCTTGTCCACTTTTCCCACTTCTCCCCAACTGATCCACTCATTCCAGCTCCCACTTCCATTCATAACTATCTATTCTATTTCTTTCTAAGGGAGATGTATCTGGTGCTCCCTATCCCCTACTCCCCTACTCCATACCTAACCTTTGTGAATCAAGGGATTGTAGCTAGTTATCATTGACTTAACAGCTAATACACACATATAAGTGAATACATATCAAATCTTTTTTCCAGGTTTTGGTTACCACACTTGAATGATTTTTTCCTAATCTCTTCCATCACTTGTAAATATCATTTCTTTCAATAACTGAGAAACACTTTGTTGTATAAACTACCACATTTTCTTTATTCATTCTTTTTTGAAGGGACATCTACTAGTTTTTTTTTTATTTCTGTCTATTATGAAAAAAGTAACAATTGAATGATTAACCAATTGACTTTTTGGTAGGATGAAACAATTTTTGCTCTACATTCAAGAGGGGTATATTTGCATTTTGAGTTATATCAATCCCATATTTTTGAGGAACTGCAACACTGATTTACACAGTGGCTTTACAAATTTGTACTCCAATGAGCAATAGATGAGAATTTTCTTTGTTCTGCATCCTTGCCAAAATGAGGTGTCATTTGCTTTATTGATCTTAGTCCTAATTATATGTGTGAGGTGAGATTCAAAGAAGTTTGGATTTGCATTTCCCTGGTGACCATTTCTTTTCTCTGTTTGGATCTGTCCCCTATATTTAATTGAATTAATTGATTTATTGATATCTTATTTCTTGTCTTCATTATATGAATTTTTGGATTAGTCCTCTATCAGATGTGGAGTTTGTAAAAATCTTACTCATTCTGTAGCCTGCCATTTTGCCCAAATGATAATGTCCTATGCCACACAGAAGTTTTTCTTTTCAAGAGTCCCACTTATTAATTGTTGATCTTAGTGCCAGTGCTAGCAATATTTTGTTCAGGAAGTTTTCTCCTGTGCCAGTGAGTTAAAGGATATTCTCCAGTGTGACATCTATCGGATTTGGTGTTTCTGGTTTTATACCAAGGTCTTTGATTCACTTGAGTTTATGAATTTGGTTTGATAATTTCTCAAGGAAGCATATTACTTCATGTTGTCATAAAATTAATATATAGTAGTAATAACATATAATATATAATAATGTATATACATAAAAACTTGAGCTTACAATACTCCCCACAAAAACTATAGTGGTATAAGAAGCATCCTTTTGAATGGTTGGGGTAGTACTAATGTCTCCCAAACAATTGAATATTATCATTGTTACACTTGGTTGCTCTCATGGGTTGAGGCTGTATCCTTGTTGCTGGTCACACTGCATACTTAGGATTTTGCATTTAAATGATCTAAGCTGGATCTGACCTGAAAGCCTATTTCCTGCAGTCCAACTTCCATGGTACACAAAATATTATGCAAGCTGGCAAAGCATAGAAACAATTATGCAGTCTTACCCAGCTGCAAATTCCTATGAAGCATGACATTCACTATCTGTCAAGATATACATGAAGATACACAAATTGGAACTCACTTGTCAGTGGTATCCAATAGATACCTAGTTGGACTCAAGGCCCACGCAACAGACAGGAACTCATGCCTGGTGCTCAAACTGTGGCAGCTTACAGCGACGTCATGAATCTTAGAAAAAATCCACTACAACTTAGGCATAGGTCCACTAAAGGTTTTTAGTTATGAAAAAATCAAACGATTGCTGAATCGCCAATGTGGTTTTAGTCTTTCTCAACAGGGCAGTTATTCTCCTGAGGCATCGGCACTGAATGGCAGTGACAGGACTCACCAAAATCGAAGCTGACATTAATTATTTATCTTGTTTCAACCCAAATAAAACAAAACAAGCAAACACACAGCTCAGAACATTTATTGCTCCTTTCTGTCAATGTTCTTTTAACACATTACAAATAATATAGCCATCAATCTCTGATGCATACATTCTTGTATCACTAGTCATTCTGATTTATTTTTATTTTAAATTTTTATTGATTTTTTGTGAATTTCACATTATGCACCCCGATCCCACTCATCTTCCCATCCCTACATACTTACCCTCCACCCTGGCCGCCATCACCTCCAAAAGAAAACAAAAAGAAATTATCATGTGGAAGCTGTATTATGTCACAACGTGTCCCACAGGATATCTTTTTCTCTACACTTCTTTTATTGCAAATATTCATTGCAATGAGACCTTGGTCTGGTTCGAGTCCTCTCACTTCTGCACTATCAATGCTGGGTCTTCACCACGACTCCTTTCTGATATCTTGTTGTTGTCCTGTATCATAGCGATACCGCACTTTTGGATTTGTAGGACCAGCCCCTTCCATGTGCTCCAGCAGTTCATAGATGTGTTACATGTTGGAATTGGCCATCTCAAAGCCCTTGTTCTTTGCTGGGTGGTAGCTGACACGGTCAGCCTGCTGGCTCTCCTGAACCCAAGCCACCAGGTCAAGCTCTCGAGTGCTTCCCTGGCTAACTCATCCAATGCCAGAGCCAGCAAAGAGGTAGAGCCAGCTCTTCTTGCTGTCACGACTTCAGGGCCCAGTTAACCAACACTCACACTAACTTATTTGTATTCCTTGACCAAATTCTGACTATAAGAAAGAGGGTAATTTTGCAAAGGCATGTGAACAAAGGCTTTCTATATGCTGAAAGGGGTGAAGACAAAACTGAGTGAGAGAGAATTGAAGGCTGACAGTGTATGCCCAGGAATTGTATAGCTCCTGGAAACTGTGCGGTTGGTTTTTACGTCATATCACTTCAGTATTAGTAAATTATATACATAGATATATATAAATTATTATAGGCAGACTTTAAAAGGACAAACTTAAATACTATGGAGAGGGGCATGGGAGGAGATGAGGGAGGGAGAGTGTGATTGGAAGGGAATGGGGGAAATGGATACAGCTGTGATACAAAGTGAATAAACTGTAACTAATATAAAAACTAAAAATTAAAAAAAATAATTGCTTATGTACCATTTCTCACAGAAAGCTTTCTTGCTATTTGCACCCATTAGTGTTGGTCTACAAGAAAAATAAAATGCCTCTGAATTATGTTCCTCCAATATATCTGGTATTTAATTTTCTCCCTACATTTTTTGAACATTACATATTCTTACAGAATGTTAATGCCTTATTTTTCACTGAGTGAATATTTAACATTTTGTGTATTTTTTCTATTGATCAGTTCGTAAATAAACATTTTCCAAGTACATATTCAACAGAGTTTTGGGCAAGATATTCTGACACAGCAATCTTTCATGATAGCCAGATAAAAACAATTCATCTAGAAGAATTAATACAAGCAGCAAGGATAGAGAAGATGCCCTAAGACCCAAATTAGACTCTTTCAATTCAGTATAATTTTAGCATTAGATATAAACTGCTGGTGAGAAGCTCCATCTATTCCCATGACAACATCTGTCTCCTCAGCCACTAGTCTCATTTACTATTCATTCTCCGTGTGGGGTAACCATTTGCTAAACAATGAAGGATGATTGTTCCTCCCTTGTCTGCTCTCAGTATGGTGTTATGTATGCATAATGATATTTTGAAAAATATCAGAATTTCACCATAAAGTTAATAAGAAATTCTCTTGTGTTTTCTTTATTTCTTTACTAGTTTCCATCTTTTGATGCATGAGGTCCAGGCCAGATCTTCCCTACCACAGGCATCAAGACACCATGCAGAGTGAAAGCATTTGCTTTGTTCATATACATTTCCTAGACTCCACTGTCCAGACACATGTTTTGTTACATTTTGTGTTTTGCTCTTTTGTGCTTAATAGTCACTGAAAGCAAAGACCTTAGCAGAGACAGCTTCCAGAGAGCAAGTGTAGGATGTCAATTGAAATTAAAAAGATATAAATAATTAAAAGTGTAGAAAACAGCACTGTTAATGTGGCTCAGCAGTCACCGGTGCATGCTGTTCTATCAGAAAACAGGAGTTCAGTTTCTAGCACCCAGTCCATGTGGCTCACAGCTATATTTACCTTCAATTCTTTTAGTGTCCACATATACCTAGTATAAACTATATATGAGATGAAATACCAAGATTGCTTATAGATAACCATGTTCAAAGAAAAAGAGGAGAATTTAAGTCCTTAAGATATTACAACTATAAATAGTTAGATGTTAATTTATTTGGTATAAGTTATTTTATTTTTTAATTATTTATTTTTCAACATATTTATTTTTAAAAGAATTATTTTAAAATATTTACTTTTAAAAAGTAAACAAAATATTTTTGCAAATACTTAGAAATGAAAATGATCACATATTGAGATTACCTAAATTCAAAATCTGGGCATCTGTCTGAGATTTTTGTGCATATAGGAAGCCATTGTGAACCTGTGGAGCTTCACATATGATTTCATACTTTCATGAGGAAATATTGATTTATGTACTTAACCACCACACACACACAAAAAAATACATGTTTGTCTACAGAATTTAAACTGGAAGAAAATTAAGTTTATATATTCTCATTTGGACCTTGTGTTTCCATTACATGCATTAGATCCCATCTTATCTGAATTTGAAGAAAGTCATGCAGTGATTTTTGTTTCTGAGTTTTATGGGCCCACTTAACACATATCAAGGCCCATCCTTTTTTCTACAAATTTCACAACTGTTCTGTTTAGTTCTGAATAGTATATGCATCAGAATTTCATGGTGCATTCATCTATTGATGGACTACTGGTCTGGTTTCTTTTTATTTTTATTTTTTGTTATTATTTTTAATTTTATGCAAATTGATTTGAATTCATTAAAACAAACAAATTTTGATATATAAATGATCAGTCTTCAGCCTTTCCAAATAAGGAGAATATTGACACACGATAACTGTGAGTTTCTACGATGAATTTTTCTATGCCCCAGACTTTAATTTCTTTATTTGGATGCTACCCCAGAGCTGTCTTAAATTATAATCTCACAATTGTAGGAGGGAAAAAGGGAAGGCCATCTTTTATATCTGAAATGACAACTGTTATAATTACATGTTTTATGTGTTCCACTCTTATTGGATAGGTCATTTCCCACTGAAAAGTTAAAGATGACTGTTTTACTTGGGCTATGTTACTGTAATATTTATATCCTTTCTTAATATTTTTAATTAATTAAATTTTTAAATAAATTACAGTTTATTCACTTTGTATCCCCTCTGGAGACCCCTCCCTCATCAACTCCCAATCCCACCCTCCCTCCCTCATCTCCTCCCATACCCCTCCCCAAGTCCACTGATAGGGGAGGTCCTCCTCCCCTTCTCTCTGACCCAAGCCTATTTATATTCTTTACACACTATTCAGTGGAACACTTTCTCCTATGTGGATCCTACTTAAAGTTTTGTGCTTCTGTGTTATTGTTCCCACAATCCCCTGGCACAGAATATAACAAACTGCATGTTTTGTGGAGTTTATTTTCAGTGAAAATCTACTTTTATTTTTTTCTTTTGAACTCTTTATTATGGGATAAGTAAAATTACTGTTGTTTTCTTCTCATTTTACATTCTGTCTAAGCACTTCTCAACAGGAGAGTTGCAGAATTTTGCTGTAAGCTAAATGCATATTTCTCAATTTCTCAAAATGTCAGTTTTGGCTTTTGAAACATGAAGTGATTTTTTAAATGCAAAAAACAAAAAACAAAAAACAAAACCTGGACCTAAAAGTTGGATAATTATTTCAGCAATACTCAAAGTACAATATAAATTACATAATTTATATTAGATTATTTATAAATAAAATAGAAAAATAATGTTTGCTATACTTATCATCGTGATTCATACATTTTACACAGAATAACAGCAGTTTTACTTTAAGGATTAAGGCATCACATTTCCTTAATATCTTTATAGTACTATTTAAAAACATCTTCAGCACAAAAATTCTACTTCATTCTTTATTCTACCTGCTGAATTTCATGAAAACTGGATAGTGAACTCTTAAGCATGTGTTTTAATGAATAAGAATCTATACTTGGTAAACAGACAGCCAGGTGCTATGATACATGCCAGATGAATTATTTTTGAACCTTAATCCTCAATTACTAAATTATACATTATGAAGACAGAGAAGTACAAAAATAATATTAACAAAATAAATAGAAAGCTGGGCATCATAGAAACACAAACATCTATTTTTGCATGGAAAATAGAAATAAGAATTTGTGAATAAGATCTGTTACTAAATATTTTTTACATGGTAACAAACTGCTGTGATTACACTTTTTGTTAATAAGTTTACTTTATATCTCTATGTCTCTAGAATACAACCAAGTAAGTTTTATGTACTAAAATGTTTATAAAATATTATTTAAATATTTATAAAAAAGCAAAGTTTAGCATACACCAGATATATTTTATTGTATACATATATAAATGTTTGAATATAATAATCAGTGTAAATGCAAGTGCTCTTTATTCCCTAGAATGATGCTATTTAGAGCTTTCATTTTTTTTGAGTCTATGCGTATGTGAAAACTGATGGCCATAGTGATTTTGTGGTTTTGAAAATAAATGGTATAATTATATTCTTTTGTTACTCAATAATTAGAATATGCAAATATCCTTATGAGGAAGAGCTTGTATTTCAAATTTTCATAAATGATGTTAAAAAAAAGTCTTCAACATGATGATATGATTTTCATTGTTTTAGTGGCATAACTGAATATAAAGCAAAGATGTTAGAGTTATGGCAAGACAATACGTTCTAACATAATAGGAACTATCTAGGACTGCATTGTAAATATTAATTTTCAAAACACATATCTAGAACACTTTTAAAATCACAACCATTGAGTGTACTTTTCAAAACTTTATACTTAGCATTTATCATTTTCTCCATGCATTATCACAGTAAACTGTAAATAGAAACCATAGAATCCCTAAGCTTTTCTGCTGATTTGAAAGTATACAACTTATCTTTAGGAGCCCCATGATATTATCACTTCCAATATTGTTTATGAGTGACAAACTTACAAAGAGGTATACTTACGGAGTAAAAGTCACCAACACAATTAGAAACCTCACTTAAATGTGCTTACCGTTCCAACAGGATTTTATTACCAGTTTTTAGAAATTGCTAAGAATAAAACAAAAAGCAAATGAACAATTGAATTGAGTTTTTATGATAAGAAAGTGCATAGGAAAAAGAAAACTGTTTCATATGTTTATATCATAGGCTTATTAATATAATTAATTTTCATAGGTGTGTAGTGTAAGCTAAAAGTATGTTTTTTTCTTTTTCAAATAAAAATTATAAAAGCAAAACCCTGCCAGCCCTTAGCTATCTGAAGGTACAGAATTAGCAATTGAAAATACAGAAATATTTCTCCACACAATGTAAAGAAAAGTTAGTGTATCTTTTTTCTGGGGATTAAAAAAAAAAAAAGGAGTATTACTGGGTACATAAACTCAGACCAGGCCCCATATCCAGAAAGAGAAACAGAATCATTGATAGCACCCAGAAACCAATCTTGTGACCTATATCCGTGACCTTACTGAAAGAGATACTGACATAACAATGGCAGAAATGTTATGAAAATTACAAGCCCCACCCCTTTTTATTCTAGGTAAGTTCCACTCGTGAGATAGAGTACATACATGACACCGCTAAAATAACCAGTAACTTTAGACTTAGATAGATCATAGGCCAAGGGGGGGAAACAATACTCTTTTTCTGCTAAATGAAAATATCAAAATTTTTTTCCTAATGACATACTTCTACACTAATAGAGTACTACCTTAGTCAATGCACAGCAGAGAAGCTTTTTCTTTCAGTAAATGAGTGTTAACACAGAGGTCTACAACTAAACCAATTGTGGAAAGTTAGAGATTGGTAACACTCAATTTTCCTAATTCCTATAATAATTTTTAAACATTTATATTATTACTATTATTAGTAGTAGTATTTAAGTTTATTCACTTTGTATCCCAGTTGTAGCCCCCTCCCTCATCTCCTCCAGGTCCCATCCTCCCTCCTCTTTTTCTCTGTTCCTCTTTCCTACTTCACTGACTGAGGAAGTCCTCTTCCCTGACAGTCTGAATCTAGCTTCTCAGGTCTCTTCAGGACTGCCTTGATCCTCTTCCTCTGTGGGCTGACTAGGTCACCCTCCCTCCCCCAGAGAGAAGTGATCAAGGAGCAGGCAACCAAGTTCATGTCAGAGACTGTCTCTTCTCCTGTTACTACGGAACCCACATGGAGACTGAGCTGAATATGTGCAACATCTGAGCAGGGGTTCTAGGCCCTCTCTTTGGCTGATACATTACTCTCTGCAGTCCACCTTGAGCCCTGCTTTTCTTTTATTTTTCTTTGTTGGCCTTCTTATGTGGCTCCTGTCCCCTCCAGGTCCTTTTGAATCCCCCTTCTTTCATAAGACTCCCTGCATTCTGTCCAAAGTTTGGCTGTGAGTCTTTGTATCTGCTTCGAACCCCAGCTGGTTGCAGTCTTTTGGAGCACATCTGACTGTTTCCTCTCCTCTGCCACTTCCAGTGTTTATCCTGTTTTCCCTTCTAAATGAGAATGAAGTATCTTCCCTAGGGTTCTCCTTGTTGTTTAGCTTCTTTAGGTCTGTAGATTTTATCTACTAATAAGGAAGTATATATAACATGCGCGTCTCTCTGCTTCTGGGATATTTCACTCAGGATGATCTTTTCTAGTTTCATCCATTTGCCTGCAAATTTTATGGCACAAACCTGCTTATAAATATGTATGATGAATTCAATTTTAAAAATTTGGAACAATAATTGTTAGAATTCTTTGATGTGCTGACATATGCAAGCAAGTCAGTTATAACACTGATGTTAATTTGGTAGCTTTTATATTGAATTGGTTAGCTAATTCATGTTTGATGTCTGATTCAATTAATAGTTATCTATGTAGTTTAACAAGCATACATTACCTAGTCCATTCCAACTTGATTGATTTCTTGAATACAAACTTGTAAACAGTCTATCTAATTGACTTTGAGACATTGTTTACTATGCTGTCTAGAAGCAGAGTACACTTAGCAAATGGAACTGGATTTACTCATATCACAAGGATTTGTAGATCATTTGTTGTATTTCAGAGTGTGTGTGCTTGCACTAATAAATGAAGTCTGCTGTGTTCCTGTCATAACAAAAATAACAAGATAATTGAAATTTTCTGTTATTATGTAAATAAAAATTAAAAATAACTATGTTTGTAAGACTGTTTTCAAAATACTTTAAAACAACACATATTACTTTTAACTTATATTGTTATAGTAGCTTAACTAAATACCACTCAAAATACCAATGCTATCTTATTTTATTTCCTTTCAAATTCTTTTTTTTTGTAATAATATGGATACTGTTTTTTATATAATTTATTTCTTATTCACTTTGCATCCTGGTTGTAGCCCAGTCCATCTTCCCTTCCCAGTGCCACTCTCCCTCCCCCTCCTTTCCTCCTCCCCTCCTCACCTATTCTACAGTAAAAGGGAGCTCCCTTTCTATCCACCCCAGCTCATCAAGTTCCATCAGGACTGAGAATGTCCTCTTCTCCTGTGGCTTGGCAAGGCAGTTGCACCAGGGGGAAATGATCAAAAAGTTGGCAAGTGACTCCCTGTCCTGTTGCATATAGGCTGGTCAGTTTCCAAGCGGGTTCCCTAGTAAGGGGAACAGGGGCTGTCTCTGACATCATGTTTGGCACTTTGATCACTTCCCCCCGGGAGGTACAGCCTTGCCAAGCCATAGAGGAAGATGATGCAGCCAGGCCTGATGAGACCTGATAGGCAAGGGTCAGATAGATGAGGAGGAGATCTTCCCCTTTCAGTGGACTGAAGGAGGTACATAGGGGAAGAAGAGGGAGGGTGGGCAGGAATTGGAGGATATGAGGGAGGGGGTTACAGCCAGGATTCCAATACCTTACAGGATAAGCATACAACAAGGCACAGATCCAAAGAAGATAAGTAAAATGGGGGGTCCAAGGGAGGATGAATAAATCTCACATGGAAGGGGAGATAGCATAGATGGAGGTAGTGGCTAAAGGAAGGGAACAAGGCTAGAGAGGGGGCGCAGAGAGTTAAAAAGGTAGAGATCAGCCCTGGGGAGAGTGAGTGGAAGAGGACAGAGGCCTGTGTGGGAAAGAGTAATGAAGGTGGGGTATCTCTATGACAAGCTGGAGACCTAAGTCAGGGTAAGCTCCTGAGAAGAAATGAGGGGGACTCAAGCATAGGCCATAGAGACTAAAGGGGATATTGTTATGTATTAAAAATAAAATTTGATTGTGAAGATTTATTTTTTCTCTTAAATCTTTTAACTCTCTATTGAATGAAGCTACAAGTAGTTTGTTCAGCAAACATATTTAATGTGAAAAATCATAAAAATGGTATAGTTATAAACTATCTGAATAATTTATTAAGCTATCACTCTATGAAAAGTATTTTAATATTTTTGTCTTTATTTCAGTTTCCTAGGAAGTGAAGGTTATTTACTGCATTTTTTTCTCTTTTTTTAAAAAATTACCTGCTGTGAGGGGTATGAGAGTCAATTGGATTGAATCAAGAATCAACTAAGTGGCAATCACAGAGGGCATTTGTGAAAGGAACAACTGATGTCTCCTGATTGACCAGGACTATCCTGTGGAGCCTCAGATCTGAGGAGCTCCAAGAGATTAAGTTATTCACTTCCAGTTAAGAGAGGAAGGATTGCTTTTCTACAAGAATGAACCCTTGACAGATTATCTAATCATAGGGGTCAGCCTTAAATACATATGAGCAACACTAAAGTACTCAGTCAGGAGCAAACATCCACCACCTACCCCTCTACTTATTCCCCAAGCAGACAAGAGAGATAGACAGATTGAGAGAGTCTTTGTGTATGTTTACACATGTCTGTATAATAATTCAAATAATAAAAGTTGCTATTAGTAATTAAAAGGTCATGACTAGCTTGGGAGATTTGAGAGCACAAGGAGAATTTGAGAGGAGTGAGGGAAGGCTGGGATAATATAATCACATTACTCATATAAGAATTTTTTTAATTAATAATTTCAATTGCAAAATAGATTCAAGTCAATACTTTATTTGCCTTCAATTTTCACTGAAGATAGTTGTTGAAGGCTCTTGCTTCAGTGAGTATCTACCTTGTTGTTACTTTTGTTGTGAAAGGACCAGGCCTGACCCCCTCCCCCAAGAGTAATCAGTCTAATAGGTCACCAATTCCAGAAATAGGAAAACCTTATAATTCCCTACCCAAGGAATAGCCTGAAGGTAACCACAAGAATGGGAAGGTATCTTATCTCAGGGTGGGGCATCTGTGCTGGGCAAGCCAAGGACCTAACATTCCTGAGGTCTATAGATAGCTCACTCAGTGTTAGTTATGTTAGTTAGCCAATCACTTGTAACAACCTTGCCCTTGCTAAATATCATCCAATCCTGTAACTGCTTAACTGGGAAATCTGGGTTCATGCTCAAGCCCCAAATAAAAACCCTGCCATGTAGCTGCTCGGGGCTCTCATCTCTGATCCACTGAGTTGGTGATGGTGGAGAGGCCCAGCTTAAACCCAAATAAAGTTCTTTGCTCTTGCATATGTGGTCCGGCTCCTCATGGTCTTTGGGCACCTTAAGATCTGGGTACAACCTTTGTCATCAAAATTCTGATTATCTGCTTACAACTTTTGAGGTGTCCAGCTTTGTGTGCTAAGAAGCTATAGTATTCACAGCTTCTTCAGATGTAGAGGACCATTTTTAAACTCTTAAGCCACTACTGGTTGTTGGCAATTCTATTAATTCCTATTTATAACCTGCAGACCTTTACCAGTTCTGTTCCTCTGGAGAAAACTTCTACTATAGCTCCCTTGGAGAGTGGAAGATGCAATTGGTGGCATGGCAAGTGTTTCCTTTGTCTTACATTCCTCCTCCAACTAGTATATATAACAAGAGCATCCACCATGTCTGCCATTCTGTCTGTACATCCCCCAAAGCATTTACTGAAAATTGTCACTTGAAATCAGAGTGGAATGAAATTCTTACTCTTAGAGAGATCTGATTGCAGTCACCTGAACTGACAATGCAGCAGTTACTTACATCCTAGCATGATCCCATCGCTACAGACAGCTCCAGGTGAGAAATAATTCTCTAGAGCTTTCAATGACTTCCTATCATTGTTACATATCTGAATTAATATTTATTTGTTCATAAATACTTAGATTTCTCAGAAGATAGTGAAGAAATGCAGAATGTTTTGAATATTGCTTGGCTTACTGCCAGTTTAAGTATATAGCTTATGGTGATGATAAATTTCTCTCTGTTCCCACAGAAGCAAAGCTCAGTTCACTCTTAGTGATGCAGGAGAATACCAGCAGCAGACTTCCCTCCCTCTTGTCCATGCCTCCTGTGGATCTCACATACCATCACACCTGGCCTCCCCTAGAACCTCCCTCCCCTCATCGCTGTATCCTGGCCAGGAAATTGGGCAATTTCTGCTCAACCAAGGTCCACATCTCCAAGATGACCAGGTAGGCTGGTCATAAAACTTCTCCACTCTCTCTGTTCCCCCAGAACCAACCCTTTGGTTTATCCTTAGCACTGTAACGAAACGTTGTTCCCTGGCCAGCCTCCTTATCAGCCAGCCTCTAACACCAGAAACCTCTCTCCATGAACATACCAAAGAAGCAGGTGAGTAAAATAGGCAGGCAAATACAAACAAGCAATGGGAAGAAATGAGTAAAATCCCCTGAAGAAAGCCAAGAAAACGCAACCAACTAACCAAAGTACACTGCTCAAGACCTGGCAATGGAATAGAAGCAGTAAAGAAAACACAAAGGGCAGAATTCTGAAAATAAAAGACTCAGGAATGCTGACAGGACTACAGAACCCACAGAACACAAGAGATGGAAGAGATTCTCAGTCCTAGAATACACAATAGAAGAAATAGATATATCAGATAGTATGGTATTGCCAGTCAGCCAATATGTCCCATGAATCTACACATGTGTGAACAACTGATTTTATATAAAGCCAGTAATACTCACTGAGAAAAAAAGAAAAACTCTGCAAGAAATAGTGCTTGTTAAATTGTACGTCTGCTTATAGAAGAATATAAAAAGATCCATATTTATCACCCTGGGCAAAATTCAAGACAAATTGGATCAAAGATGTTAACATAAAACCCGACACACTGAACCTAATAAATGATAAAGTGGCAATAGCCCTGAATGAATTAGTAAGTGAGACAATACCCATCCTACCACAAGAACACTTTCTCAATACATTCATCATGAATTTATTGACAATAACCAGAAACTGGAAGCGATTTAGATGTTCCTAAACTGAAGAATGGGTAAAGAAAATGTGGTACACTTACCCAATGGAATATCACTCAGCTACATAAAAATGATATCATAGATTTTGAAGACAAAGATCAACTAGAATAAATCATCCTTATGAAAGTAACTCACACCCACAAAGGCAAACATGACATTATTCACTTACCAGTGAATATTAGTTTGTAAGTAAATGATAATCAAGGTACTTTCTAAGACTCGGAGAGGTTAGGTAAAGAGGAGGGCATGGATATCTTTGAGAAGGGGAAGTAGAATAGATTTTGCTAGGGCAGATGGGGACTGAAGTGAGAAAGATGAGGTGTAGGGGCAGGAAGGGATGGAGGGGGAGAGTGCAGAAAGAGATGGCTATAGATCAAAAGTGTATGCAAATTGAACGCCAAGATGGCAGATGTGGTAAAAGTGCACTGGAAAATTCTGGAATCTATGAGGGTTTCCCTAGTGAGGACTCCTACCTAATAATAGAGGACTCAGAGTCTGAACTCCCCTTTTTCATAGCCATGCAAGGCTTCCAATGGTTGGATTGGGTTTGGTTTGGTTTGGTTGAGTTCTGGCCAATGGGATCCCATGGAGATCCCCACAGAATACAAGTTGATGCTAGGGTAGAGGATTACTCTCTTTAACTGACAGTTGGACCCGAATAATGAGTATAACATCCACATAAGTCATTGAAGGTATACAATTCAGGCTGGTAACTGCATCAAGTCTTCATCCCTAAGTTCTAATCCATTTGTTGGAGGAGAATATTCTGCAGGCTGCCAAAAGAGAAACCTGTGCACCTATCCAGACACAAAACCATTGACCTAAAATCTGTCTAGCCTGTAAGTTATGCTTGGGCAATAGTAGGCGTCCACAGCTGGGCAACGTATTTAGTCCACAGTCTGTGATCTCCTGCTTTTCAGATACTGTGCCTGACGTGCATCTTGGAGTCTTGCCCTTAATACTTTATAAATAGTTCTAAGCATGGCAATTAAGTTCCACATATTACGTGCAATATTGCCATTTGAATAACTTTGCATCTTTACAGAATTACATAAAATATATTCACTTTAGTCTTATGTATTAATATCAGCTAAGAGACAATACAATTGGAAAAATTATAAGAATAAAATAATAAGGAAAGAAATGTCTTCCACGAAACATGTTAGAATCCAGACTTCTGACAGAATCACAGAGAAATCTTACTAAATATTGATTGCTGTAAGGACAAGCCACAGATTCTTATGCATTATCTTTGGCATTATTCTATATTTGTACCTTCAATAAGTAACCAATGCATTCCTTTTATTAGGAAAGGCTTCCACTGAAAATAAATAAATGAATAAATAATAAATAAATAAATAAGTTGTGGCCATTTAAAAATGCTTTACCTATGAGCAGAAATGAGGAGTACATTCAGAGAAACAGCAAATTCTATGGGCATAAGACTGACAGCTGGATACAAAGTAAATAAATGTAACTAATATTAAAAAAATTAATTTAAAAAGACTGTTTTTCCTCCCCATACAGGACAATTAACTAGACGCTTTGGAACTTCATTTACTATTAGCATTTAGATCTCATATTAATGTCAAAATACACCTTTTGATTTACCTTCACTAGCCAGTTTATAATGGCACATATAATCTTAACTTACACTTTTAATGCATATTTATCATGAAACATTCATATAAAAGATCACATGGCATGGACAATTGAAAACCAATACTGAATATTTTACATGCTAACAATTTGTTTAAAGTCATATAATGTCACCTATTTGACAGTCCTTGCATATTTATTCTGAATTTAATCCACTTCTTTTTATCTAAGCGGTAATTGTCACTTTGAAATTGTTATTATTAATGTTTGCATTTTTCATGTGTGTTATCATGAATGAGTCTCCAAATGTTTTTATGTATGTCACAGCAGTATGTAATTGATGAGCTTTGGTTTCCAAGGAGACCTAGGCACAGTGTACCAGGTATAGTATAGTACTTGTTTGGCATTGTTGGAGGTACTTAAGATCTCTTAGAAAACAGTTGCTTACTAAATATTGTGAAAATACTTTAACATTTTAATAACTTTAAATGCCTTTTGTATCATATAGTTATAATGTATTTGAAATGTTTCTTGTTAAAAAAAATAATCTAGCATAATCACTACTAAGCCATTCCTGGATATGAAGACAAATTACTGTGAAAATTGCTAAGAAGGTTATGAAATACAATGTTTCTTTTAATTATCAGATTATAAAATAGCAGTGAGATCACGGGGCCATTCTTCAAACTGCAATATGTGACTGCATTTTGAAAGAAACACACAGGGATGACACAATGAGACAAATTAGTTAAATTTTATCATATTCGTATTTCATTTATGGTGCTAAGTGATGTGACATATAATTATCCCCATTTGATCTATTACATATTAACTATGAGGATATGTACTTACTGCTGTAATGAACGTGCTAGTACTCCAATGAGACTGGTTTCCATCTCCTGATGTAGGTAATGTGGCTTCATTTTGACCATCTTATAGTAGTTAAGTATGTCATAGCTGTTTGATCATCGTCTTAATGAACATTTGTGCTTTTTCTAGTATAATTTGCTATATTATGAACATTGGCATCTGTGAACTGTAATGTATTCATACATACTTGTCCTATTTAATTGGGAAATGCATATTCATTAAGGGGGGATAAAATAATTTGGAATTGCTACATCTTGGTAAATGAAGTAGAGATTTCAGGAAATCTCTATTTTCCATTTAAATTTGTATGGAATCATTTATGCAAATATTATTATTTTCTTTTAGGGAAGGTAGGATTTATTAGTTCCATAAGATTGACTGTATCAAAGATATTCTACATCTTCATTCTCCCTTTGACTCCATTTCTTTTTTCTTGGCTTTTTTTTTTTTTTTTACCATAATTTCTTGTACTTAGAGAAGGTATTTGTATTACTTACAAACTGCAGTCAGTTGCTTACAGTTTAGGGGATGGCTCCTTGATCTTACTGCTGTTTTATATTTCTGAGAGTCAGAAGAGACATTGCACTTCATGAACTTCTCAGCAAATATGCTTAGTAATTAGTCTAACTGCTCTTCCTATTCATTGATGTCTTGAAGATTATGTTGGAGTGATATTTTTTTTAAATAAGAAATATCCCAAGACCACATATGCTACGTGGCACCTGATATTTCTTTTTCACTTTATTTTATTTTATTTTTTAAATTTTTTTATTTAATTTTCTTCAATTTTTTATTTGACTTTTATTAATTACACTTTATTCATTTTGTATTCCCCCATAAGTCCCTCCCTCCTCCTCTCCCAGTCCCACGCTCTCCCCCACATTTCTGCATGCATGCCCCTCCCCAAGTCCACTGATAGGGGAGGTCCTCCTCTCCTTTCTGATCTTAGTTTATCAGTTCTCATCAGAAGTGGCTGCATTGTCAGGGTTCTAGGTTATCTCCATGAATAATCCTTGGTTGGAGTATGAGTCTCTGGGAAGTTCCCTGTGTTCAAATTTTCTTGTTCTGTTGCTCTGCTTGTGGAGTTCCTGTCCTCTCCAGCTCTTACTATTTCGCACTTCTTACATAAAATTCCATTCACTCTGCCTGACAGTTGGCCATCAGGCTCAGCATCTGCTTTGATAGTCTGCACAGCAAAGGCTTTCAGAGGCTCTCTGTGTCAGGTTCCGAGGTTGTTTCCTGTTTTCTTCTTCTGGCTTTCAGAGGCCCTCTGTAGCAGGTTCCTAGGTTGTTTCCTGTTTTCTTTTTCTTCTGATGTCCATCCTCTTTGCCTTTCAGGATGGGGATTGAACATTTTAGTTAGGGTCCTCTCTTTTGCTTAGTTTCTTTAGATGTACAGAATTTAGTGGGTTTATTCTATGTTGTATGTTTATATGAGTGAGTATATACAATGCATGTCTTTTTGCTTCTGGGACAACTCACTCAGGATGATCCTTTCCAGGTCCCACCATTTACCTGCAAATTTCACGATTTCCTTATTTTTCATTGCTGAGTAATACTCCAATGTATAGATGTACCACAGTTTCTGCATCCATTCTACAGTTGAGGGGCATCTGGGCTGTTTCCAGCTTCTGGCTATTACAAATAAAGCTGCTACAAACATGATTGAGCAAATGTCCTTTTTGTGTACTTGAGCCTCTTTTTGATATATACCTAAAAGTGGTATGGCTGGATCTTGAGGAAGCGCTGATATTTCTTTTAAATGAAGTGAAGTATGTGTGGCTATTGATTTAATTATGAGGTAATTCAAAGAGAACAACAAAGATAAATGTCTTTTGAAAATGGTAGTTGATACAGAGAAGATCAGGAAGCTTCTTTCTAAAGGAGCAACTCTTTGCAAATCTTTTCAATTAACTAATTAATTATAATTTATTCACTTTGTATCGCTGCTGCAGCCCTTCCCTCATCTCCTCCCAGTCCTACCCACCCTTCCTCTTCTCCTCCTATGCCCTTTTCCTAGTCCCTTGATAGAGGAGGACTTCCTCCCTTTATATCTGACCTTAGCTTAACAGGTCTCATCAAGCATGGCTATATCATAATACTCTGTGGCCTGGCAAGGCTGCACCCCTCAGGGGGAGATGATCAAAGAGCCAGACACTGAGTTCATGTCAGAGACAGCCCTGTACCCCTTACTAGGGAACTCACTTAAAAACTGAGCAGTCTATGGGCTTACTCTGAACAGGATGTCTAAGTCCTCTCCATGCATGGTTCTTGGTTGGAGTATCAGCTTCTGCAGGGCTCCCTGGGCTCAGATTTTTTGGTTTTGTTGTTCTCCTTGTGTGGTTCCCTGTCCTCTACAAGTCTATCTCCCTCTTCTTCCATAAGGATATTAAGTAAATAATATATGATAACTATACAAAAAATCTATAGTCCTAAAAAAGCTAGACACAAGAAGCACCCTAGGGATGATGCTTAATCCTCATTCAGAAGGAAAACAAGGATAGACTTCAGAAGAAGGAGAAGACAAGGACTAGGACAGGAGCCTTCCACAGAAGACCTCTGAAAGACTATATCCACCAGGGTGTTGAAGTAGATACTGAGACTCATAGCCAAATCTTGGGCACAGTGATGGAAATCTTTGCAAATTTCTTTGTAATACATGGATACTAGTATGGAAAACTACAACCAATCAAAATGCAGAGTTGTGGATTCCAGTTCCTATAGCTATGTCTACAAACTGCTCCTGAACCTAAGGCTTAGGGAACATTTCAGTAAGAGGGCCTGGGAAGATTGCAATGACCAGAAGGTCATGGAATTTACTATGGGGTTGTGCTGCCTAGAAATGTTAGTAGCTACTCTCATATATTCTCACTGACTCACATGCCCTAACATGAGCTGAACAAAGACCACAACAATAGATATACTAAGGTGGTCAAGTGGAAGCCCATATGATTTCAACTCTACAAGGGCTGCAGAGAAAAAAGAAATGGTAAGAGCAGGTGAGATGCTCTGTTTAGTGAAGTAAACCAGTTGTTTACCCAAATCAAATTGTCAGTCCTGAAAGTAACACTAAATGACTGAACAGGTTGTAGTTATGTGTTTAGGATTACATGCACACAGACAGACAGACAGATAGACAGATATATGTAACAAAAATTAATGAAGAGACCAGTATTTCAAAGAAATCAAAGACAGGTATATGGGAGAGTCTGAAGGAATCTCAAAATAAAATATATTTTTAAAAAGAATTCATAAATTATTTTAAATATCAAATATAAGCAGAAACTCATTTAAAGGCAGTTCTATAAATAAAAGCATTTTCAAAATACAAAAAAGAACTAATTTGTAAAATAATAACTTTACCTTTTCACATTTAAAGACAAGTGGTGAACTCTACTTGGTCTCTGGTTTATATAATTAGTTCAAATGTTGGTTTTCATTTTAAATACTATAAACAGTCTTGCACAGCCAGGTACAAAATTGTTGGTTCTGAGGTACAGGTCACAGATTGAGGTGTTCAAACACAGAAACAGGAAGCAAGCTGGATCATGAAGTAGCCTTGCTCTGTCTCTGAATCAATCTTGTAGATTTATATAAACCACATAATTAAATTCATGTCCTCCCCCCGCAAAATCTCTAAATTATGCCCCAATTAAATGAATGGGTCAATTGAATACCTACTATATGGGTTCATGAAATACATTTTAGAATATTCACCTTAAAAATAAGATATTGACAAACATATATTTATATGTACATATACATATCACTTATATCAAATATCATATATATGTGAGTGTGTGTTTATGTATTTTAGATCTTTGTTGTTCTTTATGAACATCATATTATGTACTTTCTCCAATCCCACTAATCTTCCTTTCCCCGAGGACCCTTGTAACCTCGCCAACAACAGAGAAAAAAATTCATTTAGGAAGCTGTCCTGTGTCACAGTGTGTCTCACAGTAAACCATTTTGTCTACACTTCTTTGCTTGCAAATGTCTCTTTGATCTGGTATAAGGCCTCTGGCTTCTCATACTCCATTGATACTGGAACCTCGCAGGGATTCCTCTCTGATACCCTGCTGTCCTGTGTCATGAAGATAATCTGGACAGATCAAAAGATTCACAACCTTTGAACGAAAGATGATAGTTCCTTGCATAACTATTTCAACAATATTTTCAAAGATCTGTGATGGCATTTTAAATTTTTAAGGAAACTCAGACTTCTGCTTCTTCATATTATGTCCTCAGGTCATCTTATTCGTCTGATTTTGTAGACATAAGTTCTTCCACTGCTGGCATATTTAGTATGTTTTTTATCATTTAAATTCAGGAACCGTGGTGTTTCCTCAACTGAGGAGTGTGGATTCTTCAGTTTTGACTCACCTTCCAGTATACGGCAGCTTACTGTATCATTTCTGTAAAAAGATAGCTTTCTTTGAATGATGTAAGGCAACTCCTGGAAGTAAATCAACAATGGATAACAGTTCAGCTTCATTTTGTTAGTGGTAATATTTTCTTAAAACTAATTAATCCTATCTTACTGTAAATCCCTTTAAGCAGTGCAAGAGTCATCTTTTCTGAGGCACTTCATCTTGATTGAAAGGGCATCTTTTGAAATCTTTAGAATTGATAGCAAAAGAAAACTAGCTCATTTACTATACTAATCAGACATAATGTAGATAATGATATTTTCCAAAGTGTTTACAAGATCCATAAAGCCTAGAATAAAATGAATTTGACTTAACATTTCTAAATAATGTGGACATTGCTATGAATTTTTATATCTCCAATTAAGGCACTAGAGGAAACATTACACGTTCATCCAAGCTTCTTCTATTCAGCCAATCTGTCATCACAGTAAGCATGGCTGTCGGTTCTGCTGTTTCACTGCCGGTGTGGTATGTCCACACCATCTGCCAGCATCCATTTACAGTTATTCAGACTCCATTAGTAGTTATGTGTGTTTGTGAAAACCCACTGATTTCAGTGAACTAATACATGTACAACTGCTGTTGAATTAGTTTTGTGGACTTACACCACTGATGATTTTCCATGGACCCCGGTTCTAAAAACTTTATGGACTGACATACTGTACTGAAAGCATGCGATGGAAGGCATTTATTTCTCACTGGTGAGGACTATGATAAATTTCTTGACATAATTTTTTTGTAATGACTATCATTCAAACTACTATTTTACATGGATTTGCTTATTAATTTGAACTTTGAGCCCCTAAAACACTATATTCTGTTTGTATGGTAACTAGTGCTTTTGTTTTTGAAAATATATATACTATTTTCATCCCCAAAGAGAGCATGAAACATCATGACTTTCATCCCAAAGATATATTTGATTAGTTCTATAATAACGGTAATTCCATGAATACTCTCACACAGAAAAATCATAGTGTTTTTATATTATAAGTTGAAATAAATGTATAATTTTTGGTTGTATGAGAAATAATGGGTGTCAGTAGTTACAGGTATGCATTTATCATTTTCAAATGTAATTTTAATTATATATTTATTTATTAAAATGTATTCCCTTTGTATACTCTCTGCAGCCAGCTCCCTTGTCTCCTCCCAGTTCTACACACCCTATATCTTCTCCCCCTATGCCCTTTCCTAAGTCCCTTGAGAGGGGAGGACCTCATTCTTTTCTATCTGACCCTAGTATCAGGTATCATCAAGGGTGGCTGCATCATCACTCTGTGTGGCTTGGCAAGGATGCACCCTCCAGGGGGAGGTGATCAAAGAGCCTGAAATTGAGTTCATGTCAGAAAGAGCTCCTGTACCCCTTACTATGGAACACATTCAGAAACTGAGCAGGCAATGTTATACTTTTGAACAGGGGGTTAGGTTTTCTCCATGCATTTTCCTCGGTTAGACTATCACTTCTGCAGGCCTCTGTGGGCCCAGGTATTTTGGATCTGTTGTTCTCCTTGTGGAGTTCCTGTCCCCTCCAGGTCTTTCTGTCTCCCTCTTCTTTCATAAGGTCAGACACTCTGCCTAAAGTTTGTCTGTAAGTCTTAGTATCTCTATCAATGCCCTGGAGGGTAGAGTATTTCAGAGATCCTCAGTGGAAAGTTCCTGTACTTTTCCTCGTCTTCTCCAACTTCTGATATCTATCCTGATTGCCCTGCTGAATGAGGATTAAGCATCTTCCCTAGGTTCCTCCTATAAAATGTATATGCCTATAAATTTTAGTATGCTTATCTTATGTCATATGGCTATCAGTAGCATTAACATAATGAAAATGACCATCCTACCAAAAGCAATACACAGATTCAATGCAATTCCCATGAAAATTGAAAGAACAATCCTCAATTTCATATAGAAAAACAGAACACTCTGAATACTTAAAACAATCTTGTACAATAAAAGATCTGGAGTTATCTCAATCTGAGATCTCAAGCTATAATATAAAGCAATATTAATAAAAACAACATGAAATAGAAACAGACTGGCAGAACAATGGAATTGAATCAAAGACCCAGAAATATACCCACATACCTATGGAAACTTAATTTTTGACAAAGAAGCCAAAACTATACAATGGAAAAAGAGAACATCTTCAACAAATGGTGCTAGCCTAACTGTATGTCTACCTGTAGAAAAATGCAAATAGACCCATATTTATCACCCTGCACCAAGTTAAAGACAAAGTGGATCAAAGACCTCAACATAAAAAGTGGTGGGCAGAATGAATGGAATTTTATGTAAGAAGTGGGAAATAGTAAGAGCTGGAGGGGATGGGAACTCCACAAGCAGAGCAACAGAACAAGATAATTTGAACACAGGGAACTTCCCAGAGACTCATACTCCAACCAAGGACTATTCGTGGAGATAACCTAAAACTCCTGCACGGATGTAGCCCATGGCAGGTCAGTGTCCAAGTGGGTTACATAGTAATGGGAAGAGGGACTGCCTCTGACATAATCTGATTGGCCTGCTCTTTGAACACCTCCCCCTGAGGGGGGAGCAGCCTTACCAGGCCATGGTAGAGGACAATGCAGCCAATTTTGATGAGAACTGATAGACTAAGATCAGAAAGGAGAGGAGAACCTCCCCTATCAGTGGACTTGGGGAGTGGCATGCATGCAGAAAGGGGAGGGAGGGTGGGATCGGGAGGGGAGGAGGGAGGGGCTTATGGGAGGATACAAAATGAATAAAGTGTAATTAATAAAAAAAAAAAGTGGTGAAGAGCCTTGAATTTATTGGCACAGGAGACAACTTCCTGAACAGAATACCATAGCACAGACTCTAAGATCAGTAATTAATAAATGGGACTTCATTGTGGAGCTCATATCCTCTCCAGGTCTTATTATTTCCTACTTCTTTCATGAAATTGCCTGCATTCTTCCCAAAGGTTGGCCATAATTCTTAGCATCTGCTTTGATATCCTGTAAGGTAGACCCTTTCAGAGGCCCTCTGTGGCAGGCTCCTGTACTATTCCCTGTTTTCTCCTTCTTCTGATGTCCATCCTCTTTGCCTTGCTGTATGGGGTTTGAGCACTTAGCCAGAGTCTTCCTTCTTGATTAGTTTCTTTAGGTGTACAGATTTTCGTAGGTGTATCCTACTAAAGGTGTATCCTAATCTTAAGTGTCTAATATTCACTTATGAGAGTACATATCCTATGTGTCTTTTTGCTTCTGGGATACCTCACTCAGGATGATTTTTTCCAGTTTCCAACACCAGGATAGCAACAGAACCAAAAATTCTGGGCACGGGGATCTTTTCTGAGACTGATACTCCAACCAATTCATGGAAATAAGCTAGAACCCCTGAACAGATGTAGCCCTTGGCAGCTCATTATCCAAGTGGATTCCCTAGTAATGGGAAAAGGGAATGACTCTGACATGAACTGATTGCCCTGTTCTTTGATCACCTCCCCCTGAGGGGGGAGCAACCTTACCAGGACACAGAGTAAGATAGTGCAGCTACTCCTGATGAGACTTGATAGACTAGTACCAGAAGGAAGGAGAGGAAGACCTCCCCTATCAGTGGATTGGGGGAGGGGTATGTATGGAGAAGGGGAAGAGAGGGTGGGATTGGGAGGGAAGCAGAGAGAGGGTTATGGGGGGATACAAAGTGAATAAAGTGTAATTAATAAAAATTAAAATAAGAAATAGAATGAAAATAACTGAAAATAATGGGACCTCATGAAATTGAAAAGCTTCTGTAAAGGAAAGGATAATGTCATGAGAACAAAACAATAGTCAACAGACTGTTAAAAGATCTTCACCAATCCTACATCTGACCGAGGGATGATATCCAGAATGTATAAAGAACTGAAGAGGTTAAATACCAACAAACCAAGCAATACAATTAAAAAAATGGGGTACAGTGCTAAACAGAGAATTTTCAACAGAGAAATATCAAATGGCAAAGAAACAAGTAAGAAATACTCAACATCCTTCCTCATTCAGGAAATTCAAATCAAAAGCCCCTGAGATTTTTCCTTACACCCATCAGAATAGCTAAGATAAAAAACTCAAGGGATGATGCATCCTGGAGAGGATACGGAGAAAGATGAACGTTCCTCCTATAATGGTGGGAATGTAACATTGTAGAAATAATTTGGAAATCAATCTTGCACTTTCTCAGAAAATTAGGAATGATGGTACCTCATTATGGGGTACAGAGCTAATTAGAGAATTCTCAATAGAGGAATAATGAATGGCAGAGAAACACTTAAAGAAATTGTCAACATCTTTAGTCATCAGGGAAATGCAAATCAAAATGACCCTGAAATTTCACCTCACAACCATCAGAATAGCTAAGATCAAAAACTCAAGTCACAACACATGCTACAGAGGACTTGGAGAAAGGAAAACCCTCCTCCATTGCTGTTGGGAATGTAACCTTATACAACCACTTTGCAAATCAATCTGGTGCTTTCTCAGAAAATTAGGAATAGTGCTACCTCAAGATCCAGATACACCACTTCTAGGCATTCATCCAAAATATGCTCAAGTATACAATAAAAACATTGCTCAATCATGTTTATATTAGCTTTGTTCATAATAGCCAGAAGCTGGAAACAACTCAGATGTCCCTCAGTGGAGGAATGAATACAGAAATTGTGGAATATTTACACAATGGAATACTACCCAGCAATTAAAAACAATTAAATAATGAAATTTGCAGAGAAATGGTGGGATCATCCTGGATGAGGTATCCCAGAAGCAGAAGGACACACATTGTATACATTCACTTATAAGTGGATATTAGACATATGATACAGGATAAATATACTAAAATCTGCACAGCTAAAAAAAAAAAAAAAAAAAAAAAACCTAAACAAGAAAGAGGACCCTGGGTCAGTTGATCAATTATCACTCAAAAAGGCAAGTGGGATGGACATCGAAAGAGGGAGAAAACAGGGAACAGGACAGGAGTCTACCACAGAGGGCCTCTGAAAGACTCTACCCACCAGAGTATCAAGATGCTGAGATTCATAGACAAACTTTGGGCAGAGTGCAAGGAATCCTATGAAAGAAGGGAGAGATAGAACATCCTGGAGGCGATAGGAGCTCCAAAAGGAGAACAACAGAACCAAAAAATCTGGGAACAGGGGTCTTTTCAGAGACAGATACTCCAACCAAGGACCATGCATGCAGTTAAGCTAGAACCTTTGCACAGATGTAGCCCATGGCAGATAAATATCCAAGTGTGTTTTCTAGAAAGGGTAAAAAGGGCTTTCTCTGACATGAACTCAGTGCCTGGCTCTTTGATCACCTACCAATAAGGGAGGAGCAGCCTTATCAGGCCATAGACTAAGACAATGTTGCCAGTCCTGATGAGACCTGTTAGGCTAGTGTCAGATGGAAGGGCAGGAGGACCTTTCCTATCAGTGGACTTGGGGAGGGAGTTGGGAGGAGAAGAAGGAGAGAGGGCAGGATATACTTGGACTTTAGTTTTGTGCAGGGTGATAAATATGGATCTATTTGCATTTTTCTCCATGTAGACATACAGTTAGACCAGCACCATTTGTTGAAGATTCTCTCTCTCTCTCTCTCTCTCTCTCTCTCTCTCTTTCCCATTTTATGGTTTTGGCTTCTTTGTTAAAAATCAAGTATCCCTAGGTGTGTGGGTTTATTTCTGGATCTTCTATTTGGTTCCATTGATCCACCATTCTGTTTCTATGCCAGTACCATGCAGTTTTTATTACTATTGCTCTGTAGTACAGATTGAGATCATGGTTGGAAATACCTCTAGATGATGTGTTCTTATACAGTATTTTTTAGAAATTCTGGGTTTTTTGTTTTTCCATATGAAATTGAGAATTGTTCCTTCAAGTTCTGTAAAGAATTGTATTGGTATTTTGATGAAAATTGCATTGAATCTGTAGATTGCTTTTGACACAATGTCCATTTTCAATATGTCAGTCCTCCTGATCTATGAGCATGGAAGATCTTTACACCTTCTGAAATCTTCTTCAATTTCTTTCTTCAGAGATTCACAGTTTTTTTTTTTTTTCCTACAGGTCTTTTACTTGCCTGCTTACAGCCACACCAAGGTATTTCATGTTATTTGTGTCTATAGTGAAGGGTGTAGTTTCCCTAATTTCTCTCTTAGCTCTTTTGTCTTTTGTATACAGGAGAGCTACTGAGTTTTTTTGAGTTAATTTTGTATCCAGTCACTTTGTTAAAAGTGTTTAACAGCTGAAGGAGTTCTCTGGTTGAATTTTTGGGGTCACTCATGTATACTGTCATATAATCTGTAAATAGTGATGCTTTGACTTTTTCCTTTCCAATTTGTTTCTCTTGATCTTCTTTATTGCTCTAGATAGGAATTCATGTACTATGTTGAAGAGATATAGAAAAAGTGAACAGCCTTGTCTGGACCCAAGTTTCATTGGCATTGGGTTAAGTTTCCCTCTGTTTAGTTTGATGTTGGCCATAGCCTTGTTATAGTTTGTCTTTATTATGTTTATGTATGTGCCTTTATTCTTTTATCCTTTTATCCAAGAATTATAATTGTTTTGAATTCTGGGTTTCCTCTGAGTAGTACTAAATTGAAATATTTCTATAGAGCTAGTGGATTTGATAGGAAAAGTGTTATTTTGGTAGTTTGTGTGTATTTTATTCAGATTTGATCTGAATATGTAGACTTCTTTCTTGTATTGTGTGTGAGGTGAGAAAATGTGCACTCTTTTGCACTAGGACAGTCCATGACCTGTGCCACTAATGCAAGGCCAGGTAGAGCTGATAGATGAGCTGACTATTTAGAAAAGGCCAGAGTAACTACCAAACCATGTGTCTTTACTTTGTCACTGGCTGTAGAGGTAGTAGCAATTAAAGAAAAGAATGAGAAAGGTAAAGAGCATTTCACCAGTGAAAAGTGAGCAAAAAACCATGTGGTTTCAAAGGCCATGGATTTGCAGCTAGGCCCTTGTGTGGGGATGGACAAGGGTGTGAATATAGGGGAGAAGGGGAAAATAAAAAGAAGTCCCTTTCACAGCACATGTATTTCTTGAACAAAGCAGGCTGTATTTGTAGACAGGCATGTGGGTGTGTTGATATTTGATGGGCGTAGGTGTGAGACAAAGAGAACAGCAACTAACCTGGCAAATGTGGCTCTAGGACAAAGAGGCTTATGTAGCCAACCACTGACATCGAAGCTTGCGGGTGTACAGATCAGGATAGGAAGGGGGAATCACTGCCATCGTGAAGACTCTCATTGATATGTATTTTATATGACTAATTTTTAAGTTTATATACTGATTCTCCTTGTAGCATGGTTTTCCCTTCCCCATTTACCTACATATTTCTTCAGTATCAACTGAACTCTATTATGAAACATTCTTCCCCAGTGATTGATTCTGTTCAAAATACTGCAACAAAATGTTGGACTCCTAGTGACTGTATTTTCGCAGTTCTAAAGTTCAAAACCACCCAAAGGCAACAGCTATGTGGGCTGTTGTTTTTCTTGAGAACAACTTTTTATTTCTATTTTCTTTCTTTTACTGAAAATACATTTTATAGAATGTATTATGATTATGGTTTTCCCACTCCCAACTCCTCTGAGTTCCTCTGCATCACTTCTCCCAATCAATTCATACCCTTTCGGTCTCTTGATAGAAAACAGTAGGCATCTAGGTTATAATCATAAAGCAAAGTGAGATCAAACTAAAAATTGGAATAGGATAAAACAGTAAACAGAAGATAAATATCACACCCCCAAACTCCCACAATAAACACATATAGATATAGAGACAGAAACACACCTTAACTTAAATAAAATACTTATTTTATTTAAATACCTCTAGAATAAGCAATATCAGGACATATCTTTTTCAAAGAAAGGTTATTGTAAGGTTCGCACATGAGTTGGGAGAGGCCACAAGTCTACACACAAGTAATTTCCATTTTATCATGTGTTCAGAGTTGTAGATTGGTAGCTTCGGAATATAAGCTGGTGGTCAGGGTAATAAACAAAGATTCACTTACACATAAATATGTCATCATCAAGTGACAATGGAAAGAAACTGCTGTTAGTTTCCAAGGGTCAAAGCCTCAAGTAAATATAGGCTAACTTTGGCAAGACTGACTTATGATACTGAGTCTTTACTTTTTTATCGCTTTCAGTACAGAAAGTAAACTATGATGGGCCAGATGGAGTGCCAGTGATTTATGGCTAACATTATTATGCTATAGTAGCTATCTAATTAGTGACTATCTACTTAGTAACATAGGGGATTACGGAGTGGATGCCTTCGTTTATGAGAATATTGGGCACAAATTGGTAATTCTATTGGTAATTCAATTGCTATGTCATAGCAAAAATAAAATAAATGGTATGTGGCACTTCAATTACGGAAATACAGAAGGTAACAAACCATTAGAATATCATCTTGTTGTACTGTCTTTACTCCCTTCTCCATCCCACTCAACATTCTTAGCATAAACTTTCCTTTTCAGTTAGCTATCACTTGGGATATTTGAAACGAGAATTTGAATTGTTATGTCTAAAATAAGTTTATCATTTGTCTAATAGTAAAGGTTTCTTATGTCAAAATTCAGCATGTAATGAATTTACATTTTGTTTCTTGATAAAAAAGTACATAATTTTTTAAAGTTGAACTCACTTGACAAAGAATTATGGGCAGTTAATAGCTGCTGAAAATGGAATATTTAGGTCCTCCCATGGATGAACTGAAGTGTTCTGCAGAATAAAGTGGTCAGATCTAACATCAAATACACATATTTTTGTCTCCTTTTGGATTATTGATTAAAAATAGAACGGTTAAAATGATAACTCAAAAGCACAAAAACAAATAAAATATTAAATGTAATTCTTTGATTCTTTTCCTTTGTGCTAAATGAAAGCAAATTCACACCATAGGATGGTGCAACCAAGATGTGAGATGATGTACTGAGAATGTTATCACATCTCTAATGATATCCTTTTAAAAGCCAGTGTTGTTATGCCACAGATCATCTTGCCTCCAATGAAGACATCTGCTTTGGTAAATGTGAAAAATCTCTCCCACCCTTATAACAGGAAGGTAGCTTAGCAAGCTAAGAATATCACCTGAAAAAGGAAATTCATGGAAGAAAGAAAAAAGTCTGAACAGACTCTTCAAATACATGCATAAGCTCAGACAAATCTTTCAAAGCCTTTAAAACATTAGCAAATTAACCCAAGAAAGACATAAATTGAGTGACATATTAGAGACAAGTGAGTTTCATTCCTGGGACACAAATTTACAAAGCTACTTAAACATTTTAAACTCATTCAGGGCATTGCACAATCTTTACATACCAAGCATAATCATGCAGTCATTTCAATTGATGGAAAGTAGTATTGTTTCACAAAATTAAACTATTTACCAGTTAATTATGTAAAAGAATTATATGCACCTCAGGAAAGTACATTAAACACACCCACACAAATAATAAATGAACAAATGAAAAAATTAACTACACTTTATCTTTCTTTTTTTTAATTCTTTAGTAATTACACTTTATTCACTTTGTATCCCCCCTGTGGTTCCCTCCCTCCTCCTGTCCCAATCCCTCCCTTCCTCCACCCTCTGCATGCATGCCCCTCCCCAAGTCCACTGATAGGGGAGGTCTTCTTTTCCCTCCTTCTGATCCTAGTCAATTAGGTCTCATCAGGAGTGGCTGCATTGTCTTCTTCTGTGGCCTGGTAATGCTGCTTCCCCCTCAGGGGGAGGTAATTAAAGAGCAGGCCAATCAGTTCATGTCAGAGACAGTCCCTGTTCCTATTACAAAGGAACCCACTTGGATACTGAACTGCCATGGGCTACATCTGTGCAGGGGTCTTAGATTATCTCCATTCATGGTTGGAATATCAGTCTCAGGAAAGACCCCTGTGCTCAGATTTTTTGGTTCTGTTGCTCTCCTTGTGGAGTTCCTGTCCTCTCCAGATCTTACTGTTTCCCACTTCTTTCCTAAGATTCCCTGTACTCTGCCCAAAGGTTGCCCATAAGTCTCAGCATTAATAGTCTGCAGGGCAGAGCCTTTCAGAGGTCCTCTGTGTCAGATTCCTGACTTGTTCCTTCTTTTCTCCTTCTTCTGATGTCCAGCCTCTTTGCCTTTCTGGATATGAATTGAGCATTTTAGCAAGAGTCCTCCCTCTTGATTTTCTTTAGGTGTACAGATTTTAGTAGGTTTATCCTATATTATATATCTATATGAGTGAGTATATACCGTGTGCATCTTTCATAATATATACAAAACTAACTTCATTTTGTTTCCATTGAAATGAAAACAAAACATTATGTTATATTATATTTAAAAGAAAACATAGAAGAACATAGAGAAATAAATTTTAACAACCCAGATTAGGAATATATTCGCATATCAAGAAGATCAAGGGAAACACAAGATAGGACTGAAATAGCTCAGTGTTCCAATTAGTGAGTAACAAGAGGAAAACTAAGAGTTTCCACTGACTACAAGCTGAGATAATTAGAATTAAGTGTTTATGACTTTAAATTAATATAAAATAATGAATGTATAAGCAAATGAGGAAATGAAAAATATCTTACCAAAGATTCCCAGACAAGTGTAAAAAAAATAAAGTCATAGTACTAGTTTATTAATTTTTTGAATTTTTCCCAACATAATTTTATAATTATTTATAATAGCTTTATGAACTTGATGTACTCTTCAAACATAGGAGATTGATGCTCAAAAATGAGAGGTTAAATTCACCATAGTTGACTTCATTGTTTGATTTTTGTTTCCATTGATACCATCCTCCCTTTGCCATCCTGTAATAATTTGTATAGGGCTTCATAAACCAAGAGTCATTTATCTCTTTTCATGTTCTTGTAATCCCAACAGCTCTGAGTGGCATCAGTTGGTTTGAGGTTTCAGCATTATTTCTTCACCATTAGAGTCATAGTTATTGGTTTGGTCTTGTCATAGCTTCTCACAACATCCACAGGCTAATGATATTTTCAGAGATCATGAAGCAAAGCTCATGTTTCTTTGTCTTCTTGTTTTAACTACAGCATTCCCTGATTATATGGAAAAACAAAAATCCCAGAATATCTAAAACAACCCTATACAATAAAAGAACTTTGAAGGTATTTCTGTCTCTGATTTCAAAGTGTACTACAGAGCCATAGTAATAAATAAATAAATAAATAAATAAATAACAACAAACAAACAAACAAAAAACCCTACATGATACTGGCATAGAAACAGACTAGTTGATCAATGGAATTGAATGGAATACCCTGACATAAGGGCTCTTGATTTTTGTCAAAGAAGCCAAAACCATTCAATTGAAAAAAGAAAGTATACTCAGCAAATGGTGCTGGTCTAACTGAATGTCTGCATGTAGAAAATGCAAATGGACCCAAGTTTGTCAACCTACTGAAAACTCAAGTGCAAGTGGATCAAAGACCTCAACATAAACCAGAAACACTAAATCTATTAGAACAGAAAGTATGGAAGAGCTTTGAACTCCTTGGCACAGGAGTCATCTTCTTGAACAGAATACCAACAGCTCAGGCTCTAATATTAAAAATTAATAGACCTCATGAAACTAATAAGCTTCTGTAAGGAAAAGAAAACTCGCACATTTTCACAATGTAATACTACTCAGATATTAAGAACAAGGAAATCATGAAATTTTCAGGCAAATGGATAGTTGGAGAAAAGATCATCTTGAATGAGGTAACCCAGACCCAAATAGACACACATGGTACATACTCACTTATTAGCAGATATTAGGCATATAGTACAGGATAACCATACTACAATTCACAGACCCAAAAAAGCTAAGTAACATAGAGGGCTCAATGAAGGATGCTTGATCTTACTCAGAATGACAGGTAGAATTGACAAGAAAACGTGGTTGAAGAGAAGGAACAGAACAGGTGAGGGAATGCTGAGAGAAATGAGGGTGGGAAGCAGATTTGGGGAGAGATGAGGTGGGAGGACAAATGGCTTGCAGAAAGAAGAGAAACCAATGCATCTTTGTGACAAGCTGGAGACCTAAAACGGGGTAGGCTCCTGGGAGGATATGGGAGTGACTCCAGCTGAGGTCCCTGGTAGCTGAGGCAATTGATATTAATGAGACCATCATCTAAGGAGATAGGACTCCTAGTGGAGGAGAAGGAACACCAACCTACTCTCAAAAACTTCAACCCAAAATTTTCCCTGCCTAAAAGACCTGCAGGGATAAAGTTAGAACAAAGATTGAGGGAATGCCCAACCAATGCCTGGCCCAAAATGAGAACCACACCAAGGAATACTCCAAAACTATTAAGGACATTCTGTTATATTTTTAGGTGGGAGCCTAGCATAGCAGTCCTTGGAGAGACTCCACCCAGCAATGGATTTATATAATATATATTTTTAATACACATTAATATATATTATATAATTTCACATGTTGTATATAATAGTATATAATAATGATATATACAAATTATAATACAAATTATATTATTAATATATTTTATGTTTTATGTATAAGATCTCAATAAATAATATACAATCATATATAATATATTATATAATTACAAATATGATTATATGTAATATACTTATATGTAATATAAGTATATATAATATTTAATATTTACTTAATTTAGTTGAGCACAGTTTTCCCTCCCTCTTACCCTCTCAGTTCCTAAATCTCAACTCTCCTCCTCTTCATCTACCCTTCCTCCCTTTATTTTCAGAAATATAATTGGGATAATCTAAAGATATATAGAAAAATATTTAGATAGCATAGCAGAATAGCAAAATGATGGCTGAGAATTCTGCCCTAGGAAACATTGTGCAGGCTTATGTTCCATTCATACGTTCCATCTTCTTTACTAGTTCTTAATTACTGGTTACCCCCACCAAGACATCTGTACAGCTATTACATCAATAATTAGATCTTATCTTATAGATTTTTCTTAAATTATTTTTTTTAATTAAGGGAATACAGGAGCTCTTCTGATTTCTTGAGTTAATTTTGTATCCAGCCACTTTTTGAATGTGTTTATCAGCTGAAGAAGTTCTCTGTTGAATTTTTGGGGTCGCTCATGTGCACTATCATACCATCTAGAAAAGATCATCCTGAGTGAGGTATCCCAGAAGCAGAAAGACACGCATTGTATATACTCACTTATAAATATTATACTAGACATATAATATAGGATAAACCTACAAAAATCTGTATATATAAAGAAGTTAAGCAAGGAGGATGACCCTGGGTAAGATGATCATCAATCCTCAATCAGAAAGATAAACAGGATAGACATTGGAAGAAGGAGAAAACAGGAAACAGGATAAGAGCCTATCACAGAGGGCCTCTAAAAGGACTCTACCCAGTAGTGTATCAAAGCAGATGCTGAGACTCATAACCAAACTTTGGGCAGAATACAGGGAATCTTATGAAAGAAGGGGGAGATAGTTAGACCTATGGAGGACAGGAGCTCCACAAGGAGAGTAACAGAATTAAAATATCTGGGCACAGGGGTCTTTTCTTTTTTTTTTTTTTTTCTTTTGTATTTTATTTTTTTCTTATCAGTTACATTTTATTAACTCTGTACCCCAGCCGTGTCCCGATCCCTCATTCCCTTCCAGTCCCTCCCTCCCTCCTTCCTCTCCACCGTGCCCCTTGCCAAGTCCACTGATAGGGGGGACCTCCTCCCCATTCATCTGATCCTGTTTTATCAGGCATCTTCAGGACTGGCTGCAAAGCTCTCCTCTGTGGCCTAACAGGACTGCTCCTCCCTTGGGGGGTGGGGAGGCCAAAGAGCCAGTCATTGAGTTCCTGTTAGAAATAGTCCTTGTTCCCCTCACTATGGGAAACCAATTGGTTACTGAGCTACCACAGGCTACATCTGAGCAGAGGTTCTAGGTTACATTCATACATGAAATATCCCAGAAGGAGAAAGACAAACACGGTATATACTCACTTATATAGACCTATAAGATATAATAAACATAATGATATCTATACACCTAAAAAAGATAATCAAGAGAGTGGACATGGGGTAAGATGATCAATCCTCGTTTAGAATGACAGATGGAATGTGCATTGAACGTATGACAGGAGTCTACTGAGCGCATTGGAAAGACTCTAACTAGCAGTGTTTTCAAAGCAAAGACTCATGACCAAACCTTTGGCAGAGTACAGGGAATCATAAGAAAGAAGGGGAGTTAGTCTGATGAGGAAAGGATAGGAGCTCCACAGGGGTCTTTTCTGATACTGATACTTCAATTAAGGATCATTTATGGATATAACCTAAAATCCCTGCTCAGATGTATCCCATAGCAGTTCATTCTCCAAGTAGGTTAGGGCTCTTTGACCACCTCCCCCGAGGAGCAGCCTTGCCAGGCCATAGAGGAATGCAATGCAGCCTGTCCTGATGAGACCTGAAAATCTAGGGTCAGATGGAAGGTGAGGAGGATCTCCCCTATCAGTGGACTTGGAAAGGTGCATGGGAGGAGATGAGGGAAGGAGGGTGGGGTTGGAAGGAAATAGGGGAGGGGGCTGCAGCTGGAATACAACGTGAATAAACTTTAATTAAAATAAAAATAAAATTTAGTTAAATGAAAAAGTAAGGAAAATATGAGACTCAAATAAAAAAAGACACAAATGTATAATGCATTCCGTGATTCTAATAGTGATCAACTATGGAAATAAGTAAGGTCCAACATACTGTCCAAATTTTAAGAAAATTAGAAGTTTCTGAGAATAAATTTCTTACGTTTTAAATGTTTATTATGTGATAAATTATTTGGATGATTAAATTCATGATAAAAATCCATAGTGAGTTACTAATAATCAGAATTAAAGTAAGCCAGCTAGACCTGGGTGTTAATACTGGATCAAAGAAGAAGAGATGAATGCCAAGAGTTAGGAAAGTGAGTAGATGGAAATGGAACAGAGAAAGCAGCAAGGAGATGAATTCAACATGAGCATAGTCAGTAGACATACAGAACAAATGTGAAATGTGTTCATCATGAAGAGATACTTGGCAAGCAGTGCTACTGGTTCTTTTTGTTTTTTTAAAATTCTTTCATTAATTACAGTTTATTCATTTTGTATCCCGACTCTAACTCCTTCCCTCATTCCCTCCCAACCCCACCCTTCTTCCCTCATCTCTTCCCATGCCCCTCTCCAAGTCCACTGACAGGTCCACTCCTCTCCTTCCATCTGACCCTAGCCTATCAGGTCTCATCAGGACTGGCTGCATTGTCTTCCTCTGTGGCCTGGTAAGGGTGCTCCCCCCTCAGGGGATGGTGATCAAATAGCCAGACACTAGTTCCTTTCAAAGACAGTCCCTGTTCCCCTTACTAGGGTATCCACTTGAAGACTGAGCTGTCATGGGCTACATCTGTGCAAGGGTTTTAGATTATCTGGAGTTCAGATTCATTCAATGTGACTCATTTAGAAAGTGCCCTGGCATGGACACATTTGACTCTAAGCGAACTGACAACTGGCATGCTATGCTTATAAAGTTCTCAACTGAAAATGTACAACAAATGAAATATATAAATATATAACTCATAATTAATGTTTTTAAAAGAGGACACTTCATAGAATGAGTGAGGCTATTTACAACTAGTACCTAACAGTCACACTCAATAAAGATTTATGACTCAATACCTACAAAACAACTACAAACATTTAATGATCAAATAAAGCCTGTCAATCTGTGCTCAGAGGTTGTTAGTAGGAGGCATTTGATAAGAATACTGTTCTGTACTCAGAAGGAGTAAAAAGAGCATGTGTTAAAGTGGTGAGTGACAGGAAAATCACCAGCTCTGGTCATCACTAATTTCTCTAACAAACTGGAAAATAAGATATGCGTTCCTTGACGTGCTTAGTTCTCCTGGGAAGATGATAAGGAGCATCTGTTCTCTCCAGATAGGGCACTGAAACAGAGCAAATGATTAGTGTTTCTAACTCTAAGTTGATTAACTAGTAAGAGTAATTGGTATTACTTTCATACTTAGGGGCAACTCATGGTTGGCAATCTTATTGAAAAGCAGTCATATACTATGGGAGCCTGTGTGTACATTCCAGGATGTGTCCAGAAGACTATTTTCTTGTAATAAGACACCACTTCTGGCTCTTAGACACTTTTTGTGCCCTTTTCTTCTACAATAATCTTGGAAGCCATGGAGGAATGAGAGTTTTATGGTTTTTCCATTTGTGGCTGACCATTTTACAGTCTACACATGTTGGACAGTGGGATTTCTATTAAATAACTATGTGGTATAAAGAGAAGCTTCTTAGATTAGTATTGAGAGTTAAATGGAGATGTGGTGCATTGAATAAGATTGGCTCGTATAGGATTATTTATATGAATACTTGATACTTAGTGAGTGGCAGGATTAGGAGGTGTGGCCTTCTTGGTTTAGGTGTGGCCTTTTGCAACTGTGTACCTAAGCATGTGTTTTGTGGTTTCAAAAGGTCACACCCTGCCTGCTGATACAAGTGTAGAATTCTCTGATCTTTCTCCAGCATCATGTCTTCCTGTGCACTATCTTGCTTTCAGCCATGACGATAACAGCCTAAATGTTACAAGTTTGTAATCCAGCTGCAATTAAAATGCAATGATCATGGTGTTTTTTTTCATAACAATAGAAACCCCAAGAAAGACAGGATGCATCAAGAAATTATCAGGATTAATTTAATACAATGTTCATGTAGCAAAATCCCAGTGTGGAAATGGGAATTGTGCCCACAATCTGACCCATAGATATGGAGCTCTTCATAATTGTTAGCTTCTGTGAAAGGATGAAATAATTTTATGTAAGAGTGTAATGCTTAGTAAGTGGAAGAATGTACAGTGTCAGGACCAAGACTACATGGGAAGAACAAGTTGGTCTTGAAGGGTTTAAAATGGCAATAAAAGGAGACTTGAAGTTGGGTGGATTGTGAAGAAGAGATATATTTAGAAAGAATTTGGGGAAGAGGGTTGAATAAGATCAAATAACTTTGTACAAAACTGTCAAATAACAAGTAACTTAAAAATATACAAGAATATTTGTGTCCAACAGAAGTTTATGGTGTTCTTTTGCCTATAAATAGATTATTTAATCTAAATGATAATTTGTAATGGGCATATAAACTATGAAAGTAACGCATAACAGAAACAATCAGTATATTATTAACTTCATGGGGCTTCTTTCATCCAGTCTCGGTTCTGAACTTGTGAATATATTACATGATTTTGCAATACATTATGGGTCCTCCCTCTTCTTCCTTAGAGACATTAATGGATTCAAGCTTATGATTTTCTCCAGGAAAAATTCACAGGTATTCCGATTCCCAGGTGGCAGTGGTCATAAACACCTGTGGATAGAAGTCCATAAACACTAACGCATTTCAGTCCTGCTTTAAAAGACTCTGTGTGTGTGTGTGTGTGTGTGTGTGTGTGTGTGTGTGTGTGTTACCTGCATATATTTATGTACACCATCTGTTTGTCTAGTGCTCCTAAAAGTCAAGGAGATGTTAGAGTCTCTGGGACTAGGTTTATAGAGGGTTCTAAGCCACCATGTGTGTGATGAGAACTGAACCTGGGTCTTCTTCAGGAATGTCATCCACTGAACAATCTCTCTACTCCTCTGTCTTGATATTTAAAGAAAATCAACTTCAAATAAATAAATACAATGACAAAGAAACTTAAATTTGATATTTGGTAAACACTCAATAGGAGTTTTGTCAAAGGGGAAAGCAGTTAAGTAAAAATAACTTTGTTCTTCCACTGACACCTAATGAACACCCACTCCTGCTAACCAAAGTCTGTCCAAATGCTGGTTTTGCCACTGGTGGATTAGTCAGCACAACTGAATCATATATCCCTACATTCCTCTCCTTTGCCAGTAGAACAATTTTAATGTCAGCGAGATATTGAAGTAATTAAAACATAAACTCATGCTGTTGCATCTATCACTTTCCAAATGGCAAGTTGATTTTACTGAATTCCAATTATCAAATTCTAAATTTGTCTGAGTACTCTATTAGCTACTAAAAATGACAGATTCCATCGTACTGCTAGTCCATCATCGACTGACTGATATTTGCAGCCTGCTCATTGCAGTTGCTTACTGAATGTTATTCATTTCTACTAACATTACTCTGATCATAAACATGTGGTCTAAAATAGAAAACAAACCACTGCATAATATTTCTGAACATGAGCTCAGCATTTCTAGTTTTCTGTACATATAATTTAAAGGCGTTCCCTTTTGTTAACATTAATTAAAAGAAACTTCCAAAAGGACAGCCTAGTCAAATTAGCTGTTTTCTCTATGGCAACAATGCAACAGTTTCCAGAAAATTATGAGTTTATCTTTTAATTTCAATATAAGATTCATTATTTATGTGAGTTTATAAATGATTGTGTAAAACGTCTGAGATACATTTTATATATTATAACTCATTTTTCTGTGTGATTTCCACATTGTATAAAAATAATAAAACTTAAAAAATCAAATTACAAACATAAAATACTGATTGAACTAATTGTGTTAACAATTTAAGAATTATTCTTAAAATTTTAACATAATCAAATTGCTAAATAAATAAAAATACTGTCTGTTGATAAAGTACTTATTATCATTCTCCAGAATTCATTATTCTCTGATAAAGCAAGCATTGATTTATGATAAACATTAACTTCTTAGTACCACCTAATAGTTTCTACCACAATTTTACAGGAAATTGATGGACTTATAAATAAATAAATTTTATGATTATTTTCCTTTTTTTATAGTTTTCTTTTAATGAAAAGAAAATACAGATTAAATGGTTACCTGGGGCTTTCAAACCATGCCTGTCCCTAGCCCCAGACTAATACTTATTTTCATAGACAAGAATGTCAGACACAAACAAATTTAGTAGGGTACATTGTAATTCTAGCACTTGGGTGGTAGTAACAGGAAAATCAGATTGTTCTCAGCCACAGAGTGAGTTCAAAACACAAAAAGTGGCACATGTGTGTGTGTATGCAAGCGTGTGTGTTTGTTTTGCCAAGCCTAAGTGGGTGTCTGAGTCCATTATTTAAAATCTGGGAATAACAGCACAAAAAGAAAACACCCTAAATTTGCTTTTGCCCCATTTTCACTTATGTGTCAGCCAGAACACGTGTTTAACAAAAAACGGCCCATATTTGTTCCTTAAATTCTCTTCAGGAGCCACTTTTGAAAAGTGAAACGGCTTTGAACCCTACCCCTTAGCCATAAAGTTACAGAGGCTTTATATGCTGTGCAAGTCACCTCTAGTTGTCAGGGCACCATTCTTTTCCCCTAGTATCTGGCTAGAACCAGGGATGGTTTAGACTCGTCAAGTGCTGCACCATTAAGACACTCCCCAGCCTACGTAGACAACATGGTTCCATTTTAGTCCAGGAAACCAAGGAGTGGACAAGGAGAGTTCCGGTGAGGGTCCACATTGATACTAACGACAGGCACCTTGCTATCTCCCAAGAGGTAGTGGAGTTTCTGTCTCCCAAAGCCCCTGCAGAAAGTATACTGTTCTTCTTGAAGAAGCTCCTTCCTGATGACTGTTCACTCCCCAAAGGCGCCATGGACACATCATCACTAGGGTGAGGATCTCAGCTCAGTAATGGAGGAGATATGCTTTCAGCCTGCAACACTGTTTCTGAATGAGAGCTGAGTGCAAGTGAAGAAATAAAAACATGACTATGAGGCCACCAAAAACCTTCAATGGTTAGGACAAATCGCTCTTTGAGAGGACCCAACTGTAACTGTAGCTCCAGGGGATACAATGCTCTCCACTGGCCTCTGTTTGCAACTACATACATATACACAGACACATACAAATATACACAATTATCTTAAAAAAAAAAAAAAGTCTGTGAAATGTGACCCAGTCTACCAGTCTTGCAGTCAGAAGGTGCTGCCTTTCTATAAATACTGACTCGGGTAGAGATACCCAGTTCTACCTTGTGAAAGATCCTGATTCCCTGTCTTGGGTCAGTAGATTACTTTCCCTTTGGCTATGACAAAATACTTGCTCAAAGTGACTTAAGATTTACTCTGGCTCATGATGAAGGGACAGTAGTAAAAGCAGCTCCAGATGCCGTGGCAGGTGTGAGGTGCACATCACATCCTTAATCTGGAAGCAGCTCAATTTCCCCCTTTTCACTCAGTGGGACACCAGACCACAGTATCATCCACATTCAGTGTGGGTCTTTCTTTCCCAGTTAATCTCTGGAAACAGCTTCTAAGAGACACCCTGATGTTGTGCCTCCTAGGTGATTCCAAATCTAGTAGTAGGCAATGGAGATGAACCATCACAGGATCTGCTGCTGTGTGTCAGTGATGAGCATCATGCCCCATATCCACGAATACAACCAGAAGGAGCCTAAACTCAGATGTACACACGAAGACACATCTCAGTAGCTGCATCCAATGTCAGCATGTACCCTTGAAGGAGAAGACTCAGCAAGGCATCCCACAGCTCACCAAACTGTGTCTGCTGTGCTTTCAGCCACGCACTGAGCAAGGTGGCTATCCACATCCATCTGGGACAGTTTGGGGTCAAATGAGTTCCGCCACAGTGGGTAGCTCAGCAACACAGGCAGACAGTGTGAAAACACTCACACTTGGGTGCTGGGAGTCGAACTGGAATCTGACTCAAGGCATCCTTTCAGGGATGCAATAGGTGACCACAGGGAACCTCCAGCACCATGGAACAGCTGGCAGGAGCTTCCGGAGTCACCAAGGGCAGGTGGAAAAGGTGTCTTGGAAAAAGTCTTGGAAGCCACATTGAAGATGTCCGGTGGTACAGTAGGCTCTGGGTCAGACTGAGACTCGTGGAAGGGAAAGCTGGCAGTGGTGGCAATGGCTGACTCTCTGGAGTCAAATCCGCATTGGGGTTCACAGAGCTAGGCAGTAGAGCAGGCCAGGGATCACTCTTTCTGCTCCCCGAGAGGAACCAGAGGCAGCAGTTAGAGGGTCTGCCCTGCTCCCGCCCGGCTGCTGTGACTCAGCCTCCAATTATTTTTCATATTGCCAAAACATAGTCTATTCATAGCATTTGTTCATTTGATACTTCTAATTACTTCTACTCCAATATTATCATATGACACTAAAATATGTAATAGTGAAATATCTAAATTGAAAGAGAATCATTACATGCATTGGAAAAAGGATTTACATCTTTTTTTAAATTTTTATTTACACTACATTTTTTACACAAAACCGTTTATGGCTGGGGGGAAACTCACACTCTTTTTTTTTAAACTTTAATTATTACAATTTATTCCCTTTGTAGCCCCCTCCTTCGTCCCTTCCCAACCCCACCCTCCTTTCCTCTTCCCATGCCCCTCCCCCAGTACATTGATAGGGTAGGACCTCTTCCCCTTCCATCTGACCCTAGCCTATCAGGGCTCATCAAGACTGGCTGCATTGGAGTCCTCTGTGGCCTGGTACAACTGCACTACCCCCCAGGGGGAGGTGATCACAGAGTCATCCACTGAGTTCATGTGGAAGACAGCCCCTGCTCACTTTACTAGGAAACCCGCTTGGAGACTGAGCTGCTACTCTTAATGTACTCACTCAAAATGTTGGGTTTTTTAAAAAAGTGTCACTTTGACACTGATTGTTGGTGTTAGGAAAGACAGGAACTTAAAGAGATTTGCCACTGAAATAAAGGATTCCATTTTGCATACCGGACACATGACCTCAGTACTAAACTATCACAAGTTTCTCTTTTTGCCTGCCTTTCTCTGTGACACAATGGATAGCAAGTCAAACATTAATTCATAACATATGAATTAATCATGTGAAATAGGCAATAGTTCATATCAATCTCTCAATTATACAGTGGAGAATTTTATATTTTGTAATTCTTTGATATAAATCTAATATTTAAAAGATAGAGATCACATTTAAAAATTATTCTATCACAGTCAAGCTCAAAAACATTGAATTTATGACAGGTGCTACCTAGACTTTATATATTGAACTAAAGTGTGCTGACAATTTAAACAGACACATTGTAATTGCATATATAAACTTCCTCCCTAACTCATGTTTAATTCTGTGCTATTTCTGGACTTGAATAAAAAGAACTAAGTCACCAATTCCCAATGACTTTATTATGTTCTTGATATTTAAAAGAATGGTAAAATATCTCTACTGATGATGAAAATTCTGTGCAAGTCTATTCATTCAAACCTTAATATCTAATATTGCAATGCAAAAGAAACCAATCTTCAAGAATTGCAAAATGTATTTTAGGGTAAGGGATATGGTTTTCTGTGTAAAAACTTTGGCCATAAGAGTTTTATGAACCTGGAATCCACAGCACAAGGAAAGATCCCATTTCTGAACACTGTGGTGTGACCTCCCAGTAACTACTGCATGCTTTGGTTTGAGGAAGGCATCTGCACTCCTACAAATGTCACAGGTACATGTAATGTATATATTTTTAATTTTCTTATTTATTTTAATGCAACTTAATAGAAATAAAGTTACATTACTTTCCATCTTGACATTTCTCCATCCAGCCCCTCTCATGTTCCTCACAATCACATTGTCCTTTACTTTGATTATTGTTATCAAAGAGAGGGAGATAGGGAGGGAGGGAGGGAGGAAAGAGACACAGAACTCCAACTTTCCTGCTGAGTTTGTTTCTCTTATGGATATAGTTTCATGTCTTAGGTAACCACCTAAGGGTTCATCCTGGGAGAAAATAATTCTCACTTTTCCATCTCTGAGCTTCCAATACTTGCTTGTAGCACTGCCTAGGATTGGGAACCCATGAGATTTGCCTCCTCTTGCTATAGTATGTCAGTTATTGTAATTGATTTTGTTTTGTTTATACACGCATTTTAAGAAGAGACAATTTTGTAGAAGAATTCCTGGCATTCTTGCTCTTAGTATTTTACTGCTCCTCTTCCACAGTGTTCCCTGAGCCACAGATGCAGGACCTGTAATGCAGTTGTATCAAGTGGAACTGGGTGCTATAAGATCCATTGGTTCCTGCAGTGCATCCAATTGTGGTTTTCTGTGGTACTCTCCTTTCACTGTAAAATGAAGCTTCTTTGATGGAGGATTGTATCTTTATTGTACTTGGTTATATATATATATATATATATATATATATATCACATGAATTTGAAGAAATTTGTGGAAGGTGCATAGGGTAATGATGGCAGATACTGTCACATTTTATTGTGGGTATGAAGTTCTTAAAATTAAAGAACAATTAATAAAATTGATAATGTTTATTTATATTAATGGATACATATGTAGATAGGTAAACCTATATGAAAGCAATAACTGTTAATGAAAAAAACTGGACATGAATTTGAAGGAGAGCAAGAACACACATCTGGAAGAGGTTAGAAAGAGAAAGGGGAGAGAGAAATATTGTAATTTTATTACAATTTAAAAAAAATCCTGTAAACATCATGTACATTCATAAAGTGTATATAATTTTTAGGGTTATTATAGCAGTTTTTGTTTTACTTTCTTTCTGTCTTTCTTTCTTTTGCAATGTATCATTTAACAACACAGGCTAACCTCAAATTTATGAATCAAAGGTTTAATTATTCAGAGTTATAGGTGTTATTACAAATTTTATATCTGATGCCTGGATATTGACAACAATATTCAAATACATATGCTGTATACTAGAGTACCTTTCAAAGAAAAGGCTATTGGTGTCTGACACATTCTAGTATCCATATTTGGAATGATAATTCTTTCGATGTTTGGTAACTATTAGCCATCAACTGTTCTTACTATTAGAACTGCTGTAGATAACCGTCTAGATATTGGAAAAATACTTCACATAATATTCTGGAATAATTACATGACTCTCAAGAGAAAATAAAACAATGTTCATTTTTAGTCTCACTGTTCCAAGCCCTCATCACTCACCCTCCTTTCCTCCCACCTCCCTGCTAGCTCATCTCTTCTTCAGAAAAGGGGAGCCCCCCCCTTTCCCTTCCAGGCTAGCACATGAAGGGGTATTAGGAATGAGCATGTCCTCTTCCCCTGTGGCCTATCAAGGCAATCCTGACAGAGGGAAGTGATCAAAAACCTAGTAAGTGAGTCCCTGTCCAATGCTGTCCCCACTTTTGTTACTACTGGACCCACATGAAGACTGAGCTGCCCATCTGCTACATATTTGTAGGGGGCCTAGGTTTAGTTCATGCATGGTCCTTGGTTGATGTTTAAGTCTCAGCAAGCCCCTTTGCTGCCATGGTTAGTTAGCCTTGTTGCTCTTTTTTGTGGAGCTCCTGTCACCTCTAGGTTCTCTTTTCTCAGTCCTTCCACTTTCCACAAGTCTCCTAGTAGAGAGAGGGGAACACCAACCCACCTACAAATTCTACTCCAAGTTTACTCTGCATATATGATGTGCAGCGATAAATATAAAGCAGAGATTAAAGGAATGCACAGCCAATTCCTCTCTCAACCAAAGACCTATCCCACTGGAGAGTGTTAATCGCTGGCACTGTGAATGATACTCTGCTAAGCTTTCAGACTGTCAGAGCTGTCTTCTGAGAAACTCTACCCAGCAACACCTCCAAACACATGCAGAGACTCAAAGCCAAACATTGGACAATATGTAGGGAGTCATTTCAAATTTTTACACCGTTAATTCAATTTATTGCTGCTGGAGCTGAAACCTAGTACCTTGTGCATGTGAGGCAATTACTTTTCAGCTAAGCATCTTACACAGTACAAATCATTACATTTCTAAAGCCCCAAACAGTATACTAATTACATTAATTTCAAAACAGTGCCTGCTTTTTTATTTCCTTAGTCTTTTTAATTGTAAGCCTGTTCCATTTCTGGCAATGTCCCCCATTAGAATAAGGAAAAATATAAATTTTAATGATTTGTGTTTGTTGAGGTATTAAATACAAGATTGAGTTGCCCCACAAAGCACAGTTTTATATTTGATATAATCAATATTTAGCAAATGGATACTTACATGGGAGGCATTTTGTAAGGAGTTAGTTACAAAGAAGCTAGAGCCAAACTTATGTAAAATGCTTATTCTAAAGTGGAGGAGTGCATTAGAGAATGCTAAAGAAAATATGTGTCTATGTACTGTATGCTATTTAGTCATTGCTACTAATATACAACTAAATCATGAAGTGATAATGGACATTGTTTGCTCTGTTATTTGGGTTATATAAAACATTTCTCTGGAGACAGTTACTGTAAAAATTTTATTCTCAACAAACTGTGAAGATGTAGAAAAGATATTTTATAGAACAACACTTGTCTGAAAGTAAATACTTGGTATTTTTTATTATTAATTTTTATTTTTTATATTAATCACAGGTTATTTACTTTGTATCCCACCCTCCTCATTCCCTCATTCCCTCCCAATCCCACCCTCCCTTCTTCATCTTCTCCTTCCCCTTTCTAAGTCCACTGCTAGGGGAGATCCTCCTCCCCTTCCATCTGACCCTAGCTTATCATGTATCTTCAGGACTGGCTGCCATGACCTCCTCTGTGGCCTAGCATGACTGTTCCTCCCTCGGGGGTGTGTGTGTGTAAAGGAGCCAGTCGTTGAGTTCATGTAAGAAATAGTTCATTTCCCTTACTAGGGAACCCACTTTGTTACTGAGCCGCCATGGGCTACATCCAAGCAGGGGTTCATCTGGAATTATCTCTATCCCTGAACTCAAGCTGTACTACAGAGAAATAGTAATAAAACTGCATGGTATTGGCATAGAAATAGAAAGGAAGAACTATGAAACCAAATAGAAGATCCAGAAATAAACCCAAACACCTATGAATACTTGATTTTCAACAAAGAAGACAAAACCATTCAATGGAAAAAAGACAGCATCTTCAACAAATGGTGCTGGTCCAACTAACTGGATGTCTACATGCAGAAAAATTAAAATAGATCCATTTTTATCACCCTGCATAAAACCAAAGTCCAAGTGGATCAAAGACCTCAACATAAAACCAAATACTTGTTATTTTTAAGGGAAAATCAGAGCATATCTATGACTGGGTAAAACTGAGCAAAATAATGAGAAAGAGACACTGGAACCATGACTGCTCTCTACTTTTATCTCTGCCCCCTCTTTTTCCCCAAAATCTGCACTGATTAATTATGAAGCTTGCACTGGAAAGAAATAAAGAATTAAATATCTCTGAGGCTGTTCTGTTCCTATGATTATTATCTTCTCTTTGTTTACATTAAAACACCAAATTCTAATTGCTACAATCAAAATATTCAATAGTTTTTACATTTGTCTCAATTAATTAAGATACAAAAGACAAAGGTGATTAAGGAGCAAGAGCACCTGTAATTAAATTTGTCAGCAATGTACAATCTTGATTTGTCTCAGCAGCATGACACAAGCTCTACAAAGTGGGTAAAACTCAGTCAATAAAATTCTAAATCTTAATCATGTAGAAACAAAGCACAACAACAACAAAAATGTAAAACCCTTTAAATTGTGCACAATATTGGTAACTAGATAATGGTCTATTTTTCTTTAAAATGATTATTCACATCAAATTCATAGGCTATCCTAATTACAAAAGGTGTACTTGTTTTTGTTTGTTTGCTTGGTTAAGAAAGAACCAAAATTAAAATAAAAAGCTAAAAAAGAAAGAACCTTGTGTTCATGTATATCTTTGAAGTGACTGTTTACCTGAGATTGAAATTGAACTCCTACTTCTCAAAGCTACATACAAATGCTAAGATCATTGAAATATCCTATCACAATGAGCTATACAAGAAGACATCAAATACACTCTCCACAATGATCATGTAAGCTTCATCCCTGGGACACACAGGTGGATCAATATCTGAAAATCCATAATTGTAATCAAAACAAACTGAAATAAATCACATGATCATCTCATTAGCTGCAGAAAAAGCCTTTAACAAAAGCCAACACCACCTCATGATAAAGTCTTGGAGAAATCAGGGATACAAGTCTCATATGAAACATATTAAAAGCAATATACAGCAAGCCAATAGCCAACATCAAACTAAATGGAGAGAAACTCAAAATGATTCCACTAGATTCAAGAACAAGATAAGTCTGCCTGTTCTCTCCACAGCTCTTCAATATAGTATTCAATATAGTATTGAGATCTTAGCTAGAGCAATAAGACAACTAAAGGATATCAAGGAGACACAAATCAGAAAAGGAAGAAGTTATAATATTGCTGTTAGCTGATGATACAATAATATACATAATAACCCCCAGAATTCTACCAGGGAACTTCTACAGCTGATAAACACCACACTGTCAGCAAAGTGGCACAATACAAAATTGACTCAAAAAATAGCACCCTTCCTGTATACAAATGACAAATGGGCTGAGAAAAAAATAATTGAGGAAACAACACCATTCACAGTAACCAAACACACACACACACACACACACACACACACACACACACACAAAAGACAAAACAAAAACAAAAACATAAAATATTTGGTGTAACTCTAATCAAGCAAGTGAAGTCTCTGAAGAAAGAAATTGAAGAAGATATCAGAAGATGGAAAGATTTCCCATAGTTATGGATCAGTAAGATTAATATAATAAAAATAGCCATTTGGATGGGGAAGAGGACCTCCCCATCCATGTATTTGGAGAGGGCAAAGACGGAGATGAGGGAGGGAAAGTGGGATTGGGAGGGGATGAGGAAGAGGGTTACAGCTGGGATTCAAATTGAATAAACTGTAATTAATATAAAAAATAAAAATTTAATTAAAAAAAATGCCATCTTATCAAGAGCAATCTACATATTTAATGCAATTCCCATCAAAATGCAACACAATTCTTTACAGATAGACCTTCATAGTAGAATTATCAATTTCATATGGAAAAACAAAAATACCTAGAATATCTAAAAATAATCCTGTACAATAAATGTCTGGAGGTATCTCCATTCCTGCTCTCAAACTGTTCTATATAGCAACAGTAATAAAAACTGTATGCTACTGGTAGATCTATAGAATCAAATCAAAGATTCAGAAATAAACCCACACTTCTACAGACACTTAATTTTTGTCAAAAAGCCAAAACCATAAAATGGAAAAAAATAAAGCATCTTTAATAAATGGTGCTGGTCTAACTGGACATCTACATATTAAAATATACAAATAGATCCATAATTATCACCCTGAACAAAACTAAAGTCCAAGTTAATCAAAGACCTAAAGATAAAACCAGACACACTAAATCTGTTAGAAGAAAAACTGGGAAAGAGCCTTGAACTCATTGGCATAGAGGAAAACTTCCTGAACAGCACACCAAGAGCCCAGGCTCCAAGATCAATAATTAATTAATGGGACTTCATATAACTGAAAAGCTTCTATAAAGCAAAGGACACTTTCAACAGAACAAAACAATAGCCTACAGACTAGGAAAGGAACTTCACCAACCTTACAATAGACAGAGATTAACATCTGAATTACACACACACACACACACACATATCAAGAAGTTAAACACCAACAAACCAAGTAATCCAATTAAAAGTGAAGTACAGGGCTAAACAGAGAATTCTCAACATAGGAATATGAAATGGCTGAGAAACACTTAAAGAAATGCTTAAGCTCATTATTCATCAGGGAAATGAAAATAAAACATCTCTGAGAGTCTATCTCAAACCTATGGCTAAGATCAAAGACTTTCAAGTGACAGCACATGCTTGTGAAGTTGTGGAGAAAGTGGAACACTCTTCAATTGCTGGCACAAGTGCAAAGTTGCACAACCACTTTGGAAATCAATCTGGTGCTTTCTCAGAAAATTAGATACAGCCCTCTTCAAGACCCAACTATTCCATTCCTGAGCATATACCCAAAAGATATTCCATGATACAACAAGGACATTGGCTCAACTATATTCATTGCAGCTTTATTCATAATAGCCAGAAACTGGGAACAACCCAGAAGATCCTCAATTTAAGAATTGATAAAGTAATTGTGGTACATTTACACAATGGAATAGTATTCAGTTATTAAAAACAAGGGCATGAAATTTGCAGTCAAATGGATGGAACTGGAAAAGATCATCCTAGGTGAGGTAACCCAGAATTAGAAATACATACCTGATATGTACTCATTTATAAACAGATATTAGCTATATAGCACAGGATAGACACACTACAATCCATAGACATAAAGATGCTAAATAACAAGGAAGACCCTAGAGAGAATGACTGATTCTCATTCAGAAAGACAAATCGAATAGACACCAGATTGGGTTGAAGAGAGGGAACGGGAAGGGAACCTACCACAGATATCCTTTGAAACACTCAACCCACTAGGGGGATTGAAGGATATGCTGAGACTAATAGCCAAACTTTGAGAATGCCTCAGAGAGTCTTATGGAAGGGGGGCTTGAGAGGATAGGAGCTCCACAAGAAGACCAACAGAGTCAAAAAAATCAGGGCAAAGGGGGGCCTGCAGAGACTGATGGACGATGCACGGAGAGGACCTAGGCCCCCTGCTCACATGTAGCCAATAGGTAGCTCAGTCTCTGTGTGGCTCCCCTGGTTAAGAGTCACAGGGGCTGTGTGTCATGGACTCTGTTGTCATCTCTTTAATCATTTCCCCCTGGTTGGGTGGCCTTGCCAGGCCACAGAGGAAGAGGATGCAGTCAACCTTGATGAGACTTGATAGGCTATGATCAGTTGGTAGAGGAGGGGGGGCTTCCCCTTTCTGAGGACTAGGAGAGGGAGAAAGGGGAGAAGAGGAAGAGAGGGTGGGATCAGGAAGCTACAAGGCAGGAGGCTACAATTGGCATGTAGGTGAATAAAATTTTATATCTTTTTTTAAATAATTTATTTTAAAATTAATTGCAAGTTATTCATTTTGTATCCCAGATGTAGCCCCCTCCTTCATATTCTACCATGACCTTCCCCAAGTCCACCCAGCAGTTTTAGGTTATCTCCATGCATGGTCCTTGGTTGGAGTATCAGTCTTGGAAAAGTTCCCTATGCCCAGATTTTTTTGGTTCTGTCGCTCTCCTTGTGGAACTCCTGTACCCTCCATGTCTTTTATCCCCCCTTCTTTGATAAGATTCCCTGCACTCTACCCAAAGTTTGGGTATGAGTCTCAGCATCTGCTTTGATACTCTGCTGGGTAGAGTCTTTCAGAGGCCCTCTGTGGTAGGCTCCAGTCCTGTTCCCTGTTTTCTCCCTCTTCCAATGTCCTCCCATTTGCCTTTCTGAATAAGGATTGATCAGCTTACCCAGGGTCCTCCTTCTTGCTTAGCTTCTTTAGGTGTACAGATTTTAGTATGTGTATCCTATATTATATGGCTAATATTCTCTTATAAGGGAGTATATACCATGTGTGTCTTTCTGCTTCTGTGATACCTCACTCAGGTTGATCTTTTCTATTCCCCACAATATGCCTGAAAATTTTATGTTTCCTTGTTTTTACTTGTTGAGTCATATTCTATTTTGTAAATGTACCTCTATTTCTGTATTCATTCTTCAGTTGAGAGACATCTGGGTTTTCTTCCAGAATCTGTCTATTACAAATAAAGGTGCTACAAACATGGTTGAGCAAATGTCCTTTTGTGTACTTGAGCATATTTTGGATATATACCTATAAATTTTTAACATTATTTTTGCTTTACTTTTTTAGTACTGTAACACTGGGGTCTCACAGCTCAGGAGTTCAAGATCGTGCCCTTCCCAGAAACTCCCCCAGACCACGACTCATTGCAAAAGCAAGAGGTTTAATTTAACCATTAACCATTGCGCAATGGGGTCACCCCCGCCGGTCAGCAAAGAGTGGCACAAGGAGACAAAGGCCTTTAGGTTTTTAAAAGAAAAATTGTAGTAAGAGCCGGAGAACAGGAACTCCACAAGGAGAGCAACAGAACAAGAAAATTTGAACACAGGGAACTTCCCAGAGACTCATACTCCAACCACGGACTATTCATGGAGATAACTTAGAACCCCTGCACAGATGTAGCCCATGGCAGGTTAGTGTCCAAGTAATGGGAAGAGGGACTGCTTCTGACATAATCTGATTGGCCTGCTCTTTGATCACCTCCCCCTGAGGGGGGAGCAACCTTGCCAGGCCACAGAAGAGGACAATGCAGCCACTTTTGAGGAGAACTGATAGGAGAACAGAAAGGAGAGGAGAACCTCCTCTATCAGTGGACTTGGGGAGGGGCATGCATGAGGGAAGGGGGAGGGAGGGTGGAGTCGGGAGGGGAGGGGGGAGGGGCTTATGGGGGGGATACAAACTGAATAAAGTGTAATTGATAAAAAATATAAAAAAAATAGGAAAAAAAAGAAAGAAAAATTGTGGGAAATTTGAAGTTGCAGTTTTGGCAATTTAGGATTGGATGAGGAAGCTATAAAGTAAGATAATTTGTTAGTCTTATGTGCTCAAGCTTGGCCAGTCCTGCCAAGTGTGGATGTAGCTGCAATTGAAGGTGGGGTGGTTAGCTCATCCTTGAAGATTAGGGCTGGCTTTTGGCTAGAGGTCAGGAGCTACTCAGAAGAAGGATTGAGGCCGTCTGAGTTCATTGCTAAGAAACACTATCTTGAAGATAAGGGTCTAGTCGTTCTTTCTGCTGAATGAAGGTCATTGCTTGCTTGCTTTTTTTTTTTATATCTGTCCTCACAGATAGGGTCACATTCCTCTGTTCTCTGGAAAGGTACTAAAAGGCTTTAGCTTAACCTGTACCTAAAATGCAAAACTATAGGATTTAGAAGACATACAGTTTACAAAATTAGTCTAACCCTTTCAGTACACTTAGTATCAAACACTGGGCTGAACCAGTACCAAGCAAGCACTGTTTCTACATGGTATCATAAGCCTAAACTCCAATATTCTTTGCAGGGAAACAGTTAAAACACAAAATTAATGGCATTTAACATGTGAGAAGTGAAATGAATATATGTGGAAAATAGGAAAATATAGCCAGTGACTATGAAAAATACGAGCTAAAGAAATTAAATATCAAATGGAAATTGTGATCAAGGCTATGTAAAAATTATTTAATGTTACAGTAAGAATCAGTAAAAGCAGAAAAGACCTGATTAAAAAAAAATAAATGGAAAATTACTGAAGAAGTTCCTTGATTTTGACATCTGGCCTCCATGGGCACACTCACACTTGTGTGTGCTCACCTGTGCACACATACACTCAAACAGGTACACAGAAAAAAACCACACACCTTTGTTTTTACCAATTATCTCTTTTGTAGGTATCTATCCAGGAGAAATAAATATATCTATTTATAAAAATGGTTGTACATGGATGTTCCTAGAAGTTTCACACACATACCTAATGGAATTACCCAAAATACCATTCAAAAAAGGAAAATTAGCATATTTTTCAAATGTATGGAACAGGATAGTTAGTAGCAACAATATAAATTAGGTGATAGATTAACATATGTGAACCTCACCATCAAAACATTGAGAAAAAAAAGCTTAAAAAAGAAACAAAAGAGTAAATGCTGAGTAATTACATTTGTTTGAAGTCTCAGAATGAATGACAGTAACATCTTGGAATGGTGTTAAGAGTAGTTGTTTTTTTTATAGTTTGAGTGCTTATGAGTAACAGCAAAAGAAACATCTCAGAAGAGAGAAATATGACAGAGGGGAGCTCCTGTGGAGACATCTATTTACGAAACAATGCAAACGAATGCAGTTTAATGCTATCTAAAAGTCCTGCTACCACCTCCACCATCGTCATTACCGTCATGTTAAGGAATACACAGTGAAATGAAGGAGAGGCAAATAGAAATCATTTTAGCATTTAGTGGAAGGATGAACAGAAATTTGTGATTTTTTTCTTACTGTGGGCAAGCTTAAAGTTTTTGCAATAAAAGATAAAATGACCCACCAGGGAGAAGTGATCAAAAAGCAAGCAACAGAGTTCATGTCAGAGACTGTCTCTTCTCTCCTTACTAGGGTAGCCACATGCAGACTGAGCTGTCTATGGGCTACAGCCGAGTAGGGGATCTAAGTCCTATCTATGCAAGGTTGATTTGGTTGATGCATCAGTTTCTGCAGTCCCTCAGGGTCCTGTTTTTGTTTGTTTGTTTGTTGTTGTTTGTTTTGTTTTGTTTCCGGAGGTTGGCTTTGTTGCTTTCATTGTATGGCTTCTGTCCCATGAGGGACCTTTTATATCACCTTTCTTCCATAAGACTCTCTGTGCTCTGTCCAAAGTTTGGCTGTGTGTTTCTGCATCTGCTTCGATCCCCTCCTTTTAAGAAAATCGAAACATATACCTATAATTTTTTTTCTTTTTTTTTTTTTTTGAATTTTATTTTTTTCTTATCAGTTACATTTTATTAACTCTGTATCCCATCCGTGTCCCCATCCCTCATCCCCTCCCAGTCTCTCCCTCCCTCATTTCCACTGTGCCCCTTTCCAAGTCCACTGATAGGGGGGACCTCCTCCCCATTCATCTGATCCTATTTTATCAGGTATCTTCAGGACTGGCTGCAAAGTTCTCCTCTGTGGCCTAACAGGACTGCTCCTCCCTTGGGGGGTGGGGAGGCCAAAGAGCCAGTCATTGAGTTCCTGTTAGAAATAGTCCTTGTTCCCCTCACTATGGGGAACCAATTGGTTACTGAGCTACCACAGGCTACATCTGAGCAGAGGTTCTAGGTTATATCCATACATGGTCCTTGGTTGAATGTCAGTCTCAGAAAAGACCCTGTGCCCAGATATATTTGGTCCTTAGGAGCTCCTATCCTTTCCTCATCAGACTAACTCCCCTTCTTTCTTATGATTCCCTGTACTCTGCCAAAGGTTTGGTCATGAGTCTTTGCATTGAAAACACTGCTAGTTAGAGTCTTTCAAATGCGCTCAGTAGACTCCAGTCATACATTCAATGCACATCCCATCTGTCTTTCCAAACGAGGATTGATCATCTTACCCCATGTCCGCTCTCTTGATTATCTTTTTTAGGTGTACAGATTTCATTATGTTGATCACATCTTATAGGAGACAACTTCCTGAACAGAACACCAACAGCACAGGCTCTAAGAGCAACAATCAATAAATGGGACCTCATGAAAATGAAAAGCTTCTGTAAAGCAAAGGACACAGTCATCAAAACAAAACGACTGCCTACAGATTGGGAAAGAATCTTCACTAACCCTTTATCTGACAGAGGACTAATATCGAGTATATACAAAGAACTAAAGAAGCTGAAAAGCAGCAAACCAAGTAATCCAATTAAAAAATGGGGAACAGAGATAAACAGAGAATTCTCGACAGAGGAATATCGAATGGCAGAGAAACACTTAAAGAAATGCTCATCCTCATTAGCCTTCAGGGAAATGCAAATCAAAACGACCCTGAGATATCACCTTACACCCATCAGAATGGCCAAGATGAAAAACTCAAGGGACAACACATGCTGGAGAGGTTGTGGAGAAAGGGAACCCTCCTCCACTGCTGGTGGGAATGTAAACTGGTACAACCACTCTGGAAATCTATCTGGCGCTTTCTAAGACAATTAGGAATAGTGCTTCTTCAAGACCCAGCTATACCACTGCTAGGTATATACCGAAACTTTGCTCAAGTACACAAAAGGGATATTTGCTCAACAATGTTTATAGAAGCTTTATTTGTAATAGCCAGAACCTGGAAACAACCCAGAAGTCCATCAACAGAGGAATGGGTACAGAAATTGTGGTATTTTTACACAATGGAATACTACTCAGCAACAAAAAAGGAGGAAATCATGAAATTTGCAGGCAAATGGTGGGATCTAGAAAAAATCATCCTGAGTGAAATATCCCAGAAGGAGAAAGACAAACACGGTATATACTCACCTATAATTTTTTAAAGTTAAATTTAAATAAAAAGAAAAGAGCTTGTTTGCTACTGTTCTGGATCTGTGTATCTGTTACGTATCACTGGAAAAACTTCTTTTTATAGTAGACAGTACCTAATGCAGAGATCTTGAATTAGCAATCGTATAGAGAATAAGAAACTATGTTGTACTCATTTCTAAGTGGGATGTACTATTACATACCTCCTGAGCAGGGACCTCTATAGAAGTTGGGTAGAAAGATTGCAAGAGCCAGTGTTGATGGAGACTTTCAAGAAAACATTATTTTCACAGTATCGTTTTTTTTATGATTGTGATTGTGACAGCATGTGCCATACCTGGACCATCTCAACCAGAAAAAAATCATAGCATGAAGGTACGTAATTAGGCAGAACAATGTGGCCATAAATGAGGAGCCATTGACATTTGCTACCTACTTGAAGAGTCAATGATTTTTTTTTTTAATTCTGTGAGCCCTGATGCATAGAGTATACTCTGGAAAAGATCCCATTTCAAAGAGTAGCTATAAAGTTCAAACTGGATTTGATGTGTCTTAAAAAGAAACTAAAACTGAAAGAGTAGAGAGGGTGGGCATATTAGTAGTTGGTGCTTAGGTGCAAACTTTGTAAAATATGATCAAAATCATTGCAATAAAATTCTAAAGAATTGAAAACACATTATTAAAATGAATAGATTGCTGTGAATGAAATGAAAAATAAAAAGCTTATTTGTAAAAACCGTATGCATATTCTTTCTATGGAAAACCTTCTCAAACTTGTAAATGACTAAATTCTAACTATTGATACTAAAGAGACATTCTGTTCAGTAATCTCCCCTACACACTTAAAGTTTGCAATTTGATAACTATGAACATGGGCACTGTTTTTGGAACTAAATTGGTAGATGTATTAATTATTTTAAAAAGGTCTCCATACATCTTCATAATCTGTTAATCTTTCCAGCACTCTACCCCACGTCCCCAGCCCTTCACTTTCTTCTGTCCACCTAGATAACATGTCCTAAAGAAAAGAACTCTTTCATAATAATAGAACAAAGTTGATTAAGAATAAGTGTCTTCTTCTATGACTTTTCTTCTATTGTTTGGGTGTGGCTCTACAGCAGAATACACTGTTGATGGAAGGAAGAGCCTAGGTCATTCCTTAGCACTGATAGAAAGATACAGCTTTAATATGAATGTGCAAAGATGTTATACAACCTTCTTTCTTTTCAATAGTTTATCTCTTGCTGCTGTTAATGAAACAGTGAATACTGGTCAGTGTCACAGTTGCAATTCAATGTAATTAGAATCTCCAGTAGTATTCCACATCATAGAATATAAAAATATACCTTACAAATTTAGCATATAAAAGTTGATGTAAATGTTAAATATTTAACTAATTGTTATAAAATATATGGCTATTCTTATAGATTATATTGAATAAGGAGATAGTTGAGTTTGCTATGATATTCTGTGTATTTCTAACAGCAGAAGTTAAATCCATTCACACTTGGAATGGAGGAGGGTTCCCCTTTCTCCACAGCCTCTCCAGCATGTGTTGTCACTTGAGTTTTTCATTTTGGCCATTCTGATGTTTATAAAATGAAATCTCAGGGTCGTTTTGATTTGCATTTTCCTAATGGCTAATGAGGTTGAGCATTTCTTTAAGTGTTTCTCTGCCATTTGATATTCCTCTACAGAGAGTTCTCTGTTTAGCTCTGTTCCCCATTTTTTAATTAGATTGCTTGATTTATTGCTTTTTAACTTCTTTAGTTCTTTTTATATACCAGATATTAGCCCTCTGTCAGATATAGGGTTGGTGAAGATTCTTTCCCAGTCTGTAGGCAGTCGTTTTGTTCTGATGACAGTGTCGTTTGCTTTACAGAAGCTTTTCATGAGGTACCATTTATTGATTGTTGCTTTTAGAGCCTGTGTTGTTTGTGTTCTGTTCAGGAAGTTGTCTCCTTTGCCAATTAGGTCTAGGGTCTTCCCTACATTTTCTTCTAACTGATTTATTGTATCTGTTTTTATGTTGAGATCTCTGATCCACGTGGACTTTAGTTTTGCGCAGGGTGATAAATATGGGTCTAGTTTCATTTTTCTGCATGTAGACATCCAGTTGGACCAGCATTATTTGTTGAAGATGCTGTCTTTTTTCCATTGAACGGTTTTGGATTCTTTGTCAAAAATCAAGTATTCTTGGGCGTGTCAGTTTTTTCCGTGTCTTCCATTCGGTTCCATTGATCCACCTTTCTGCTTCTATGCCAATACAGTGCAGTTTTTATTACTATTGCTCTGTTATACAGCTTGAGATCAGGGATGGTGATACCTCCAGAAAATCTGTTGTTGTACAGGATTGTTTTGGAAATTCTGGGTTTTTTGTTTCTCCATATGAAGTTGAGAATTTTTCTTTCAAGGTCTGTAAAGAATTGTGTTGGTATTTTGATGGGAATTGTATTGAATCTGTAGATTGCTTTTGGCGGAATAGTCATTTTTACTAGGTTAATCCTACCAGTCCATGAGCATGGGAGATCACTCCTTCTTTTGATATCTTCTTCAATTTCTTTCTTCAGAGACTTGAAGTTTTTTCAAACAGGTCTTTCACTTGCTTGGTTAGAGTCACTCCAAGGTACTTTATGTTATTAGTAGCTATTGTGTTGTTGTTTCCCTGATTTCTTTCTAGGTCCTTTTGTCTTGGGTCTACAGGAGGGCTTATGATTTTTTTTTGAGTTAATTTTATATTCAGCCACTTTGCTGAAGGCATTCATAAGCTGAAGGAGTTCTCTGGTTGAATTTTTGGTGTCACTCATGTATGCTATCATATAATCTGCCAACAGTGAAACTTTGACCTCTTCCTTTCCAATTTGTATCCCCTTGAGCTCCTTTACTTGTCCAAGTGGGTGCTCTAGTAATGGGAGCAGGGACTATTTCTAACATGAACTCAATGGCTGACTCTTAGTCCTCCCCCACTCCTCAAGGGAGGAGCAGCCTTGCTAGGCCACAGAGGAGGACATTGCAGATAGTCCTGAAGATACCTGATAAGCTAGGGTCAGATGTTAGAAGAGGAGGACCTTTCCATCAGTGGACTTGGAAAAGGGCAGGGAAGAGATGAGGGAGGGAGGGTGGGATTGGAAGGAAATGAGGGAATGGGCTATGGCTGGGATACAAAGCAAATAATCTGTAATTAATATAAAAATATAAAATTATAAAAAAGAAGTTAAATCCATAAAGTTAAACTAACATGACTGCTAAGTATGACCTAAACAAGAATGACAAAAATGGGCATTACAGACGGAATAAAGGAAAGCTCAAAAGACCTCATCTGTATACTTAAAAGTATAGGAAAAGCTGAGAGCAGAAGACCATTCCAATTGGTTGTCCATTGTCAAACAGTCACCCCTGAAAACATTCATTTCAAAAACTTAAAAAAATACTATATAACTATATAATACTATAAAAAAGATATATTTGTAAGCTTAGAAAAGACACTGATACCTTATTCAAGAAACAAGTAACAAAAATATGAAGCCAAATTATATAAATCAATTTTTTAAAAGATGACTGACACTTGAAAGGTTTTTGAATTCCTTTAAAAGCAGTGACATCCAATCTGTTGGTTGCAACACTATTTGGGGATCAAATGACCTTGTCACAGGTACCCTGCATAACAGATATTTACATTACAAATGGTAACAGTAGAAAAATTACAGTTCTGAGGTAGCAATGAAAATTAATTTACAATTGGGGATTGCCACAATAAGAGGAATTGTATTAGCAGGCTTATGGCCTAAGAAGCTTGAGAAACATTGCTTTACAATGAGCCTAAAGGCTTTTTCAGTCTTACTTTTGCTTGGTAGGGAGATAAGGATGCAGTCTCCTAGACATGATGAAACATCTGTGGCTGGTGAGAATGTCCTATGACTTGGCTACAGCAGTGGAGCAGCATGCCAAGGTTTGTCTGATAATGTTCAGTACAACATGTATGGGGAATGTAGTGTGCTGTCAGATCCTAAAGACACAGGACTCTGCTTCTTATATTTTAGTGTATACACATACTGAAAACTCAGCACTTACAGGGATAAAATACTATAAGTCCAAAAAACACAAGAAAGTGAGATAATAAAAGGAAGTAGACTTAATTATGACAGTCTCCTACTTTGTCTGCCATTTAGAGGAGAGACCATGACCCTTGTTGTTTTCTGACTAAAACATTTCTCGAAAATACTTTTTTTTCACCTCCAGAGAAGCATGACATATATTATATCACATATGTTATATCACAGCTATTATTAATATAGAAATAAATGTATATTATATTTTAAACTATAATAGATAGCATTACTTACATCATCTATTTATCATTCATGTAATGTAAACATGAATGGAGAATCAAAGAAAGAGCACCATAAATATTCCAAATAAATTGCTATCTATCTACATTCTGAAGCTTATATTTTTTTATTAAGCAAATAATAAGTGAAAAGGATTATAAAAAATGTAAAGAGGCTGGAGAGATGTTCTGATGAGTAAGAGCTCCTACACAACAAACTTGATGACTGAAGTTTGGATGTCCAGATTCCCGTGAACTCGTGTAAAAGAAGAACACAGTATCTATCTCTAACTCCAGTGTTCCTAATACGAAATAGAAGAATGAGAGCAGAGAACCAAAGAAAGCTTCAGATAAGAGGAAGTCCTTAATCAAACAAGGTGGAAAAGTATTGGACAGCTCTAAGAGTGTATACTGACTTTCATATCCATAAATATATACTTGTACACTCACATATGTTTCTCTTTCTCTCTCAATCACACACACACACACACACACACACACACACACACACACACACAGAGCTGACCAAGTAAATCACGAGCTGCAGGCTACCTTAAAAAGCTGATAGAGAAAAACATTTGTGCTCTTTTCAATGATTCAATATATTTACAAAACTAAAACTAACATCAGTACTTCTGATATACAGCCATCGTTGAATTGAAGATGCAATCCAAACTTTTACCCATACAAAAAGACATGATCTAAAGAAATCCCAATCAGAATTTGATCATTGAGTACCCATAAGAATGATTACCATTCTATAAAGCATATGATTAACTAGACAAAAAAATTGCTATGGGGAAGAGCATCAATAAAGCTGAAGTCATTTGAAATTTTAATACTGAAAGTTAAAACATTGGCTTTAAACAAAAATTTTGAGTCTGTAACATATTGTTTTGTCAACCCTCCATCACCAAAATAACATCAGGATATAATAACGAGACTTTTTGTATATTTTACCTAAAATGCGAAGAAAGATCTTACAGATAGGATTAAAGCTTAAATATAGTTAACAGGTTAAATTACACTCTATGACAAGCTTATATTAATTCATAGACAAAGCCAGTTCATAGTCAGCAGAATTTATTGAACTTAAAGCATGGCTTTTATGTAATTGAAGACTCAAAAAAAGAGGAAAAGTGGGGATCCCCTTTTAATGGTATTACAACTTTCCAAACAGTAACCATTTGCCTTTAAATTAAATGCAGGTCTTTGGGAGAATATCTACCTATGGAATTCTTGGGTCATGCCGCAGGCGCCAATTGCAATATTTTAACATTTTACATTTATAACTGAGTGTATCTCTACAAAGCTTGTTTGTATAAGACGAATATTACTTTGGCTTTGATTTACTATGTTTTAATTCACAATCAATGGATAGAGGTAAGAATAGAGAGAGAGGTGGCTGGACAAAATAAAAGCCAGGTCTGTGATTTTACTATATTTAGTGGGCCTTTGTGCCTATATATATCAGATTCATCCTAAGCACACATTTCTACATTTTGTGACAAAGGAATTCAAAGATTTTCTTTCTGATCTAAACATACTAAAATTAAGTGAAATAAAAAGAATATATCAAACTAAACATAAAGTCAACAATTTAAGTTTTAGAACAGAAGAAAACAGAGAAAGAAAGGGAAGCATGAAAAATATTAGCAACTTCTATCACAGTTTGAAAGCAGAAGTCTTTACTTTGTAATGTAAACAGCTATAAAAATAACCTGTGATTAATATTAAAAAATAAAAAACAAAACACACACATAAAGCAAAATTATAAAACTAAAAAAATAAATGAACAATAAAGTATTATTTGATCTGATAGATAGATAGATAGATAGATAGATAGATAGATAGATAGATATCATACACAAAATCCACAAAATCCAGCTTGTCAAAATGTAACATACAGCCATTGTTGGTCTTTTTTTTTTATTTCACTGCTAACACAGGGTAAATGTGAACATAGTCATAGGCTATACCCATTCCCTGGAGAACACGGGTAACAAGCTGAGCTGTATTTTCATGATTATGCACATTTATACGTGTTGAGTAATGTTTTTTTTTTTTTTCTGAAGCTCTGAAATCACAGTTTACATATATATGAACTGAAAAAAATGGATCAAAAGAAGTTACAGTTTGAAGCAAGAAACAAATGAAAATACTAACTGGAGAATGCAAATTGTGCTGAATCTTCAGTTGTTCAATTGAAGCTGTTGCTGTACTTTTGTTGTTCTTATCTATCCATGAAGGAGAGAGGGGAGACAGACACATTCAGAGACAGTGATGGATACATGTAACATCCTGCCCAGAGTCTATATATAAATATTTGGGTACATACAAAGATAAGAGCTTATATATTTATAACCATTGCTAAATTTGTATGCACATATGCACATTACATATGAATATGTATGTGTATGGATTTGCATATATGTATATGAAAATATACATTCCCAATTCTGTCTGCTGAAAGAATACAAAATTCTAAGAAAACTTAATAGTGAAAAACACAGCTGTTGTTGAAATGTTGATCTTGCAAACCAGTTTTACAAAGAGGAAGAATATCTCTCTCCATGAAGAAAGTACTAACTGAAGTATTGGGTAGCCCATATTATCTTCCTTTTCCAGAATGTAAGCAGGGGATAGAAGGAGCACTGGCAGATGTGATCCAACTTCAAAGACTCTTCCAGGCCTAGGTACATCCTTTTCTGCACAGGTTATAACATCCACTTATACACAGAAGCAATAAGAAGCCCAATGAAGGAAATCACATATTATCTGTCATGTAGCATCAGGTTAGTCTCATGGGAGCTTTAGAGGAACCAGATGAGATAAGCAAACTGTATGAGTCTCTTTCTATTGCTGTGCTAAAACACCATTGACAAGGCAACTTACAAAAGAAAGAGTTAGTGGCATTTATGGTACAAGGGGACTAGAGTTCATTATGTTATGATGGCAGAGTTAAGGCTTGGCAAAAGGCAAGCCTTTTGCTTGAAGCAGCAGCTGAGAGCTCACATCTCAGATACACAAGCAGAAGGCAGAGAGCAAAGTGTGAGCTGACTCTAGTGACACACCTGTTCCAACAAGGGTTCACCACCTAATCATTTCCAAACAGTTCTACCGCTGGGGGACTAAGTATTCAAATATGATCCTATGCAAGGCAGTCCCATTCAATCTACCATACCAACCAACATAGCAACGCAGAGATTCTAAAATTAACCAAACCTGGAACTGAAATTCAAGAGGGGAGGCTGAAGCTCTTGCACAAAACCCAATTTGCTCACTTGCAAAATAAAAGATTTGAATAGGAGCCTAAGTGTTCTAGCAAATGGAGAAAGAAAGCCATGGTAGGATTAAAAAAAAAAAAATTCTGCCATAGCAAAACCTATGAATATTGCTGTTTAAATGAGAAAAGACATCATCTGAAATAAAGTCTGATATGAGTATAAGATTGTAATTTTCTGAATTACACTATATAGTAGACACATCAATAAATAACACAAGGTCACTAATTAGAAGAACAAATGAAAGAAAATAAGAAAAGCAGAGGAACTTAATGAAAGTTATATAACAAGTAATTATATACCAAGAAGGAAAAAAATAAGAGTTAACAAAATTTGTAATTATCTTAAATAAGATTATCTTAGATATTTTATTATTTTAAAATTGTCAGGGACACAAAAGTGGATAGGGGCAACAATTTTACTCAACTGCAAGAGAATGGGAGAAAAAAAAACAAATTCTTCTCATTTCCAGTGTGAAGGGAAATTTTAATAACTATTTCTGTCATTGGAGCATCAGTGTATATGAAGAGAACTAATCCAAGAAAATACTCTTGAAAAATTATTGAATCTGGTAAAAGACATAGAACTATGCTTCTAAAAGCAGGGTGAATTCTAGGCAGATAATGTTTTAAAACTCCATAAACTTTCTATAAAGGAAATAGAAAAATAAATTAGAACATGCAGACAAAAACATTAGTTTTTCAAAAACGACCTTAAATTTAAATATTGAATTTGTATCACATGAATGTCAGAGATTGGTGGATTTTACTTTAAAAATTATCACACAACTAAGAGAATGGAAAAGGTGAATCACAAGGTGAATCTGGAAATTCAAACTAATATGTGCAGAAATTCGACACAGCGTTTTAACATTTGCACACATCAACACACACACAGGAGATACTGCAGCAAGATATCTGCACAAGCAAAGTTATAAAATTTTATATTTAGCAACATTTTATCTACCAGCTACAATTTTAACCAAGATATATTTTATTTAATACCGTGAGACTCCACATCATCCTTTATTTTATGTCACCTGATAGTAGACACAAAGTAGTGATAGCAAAAATAAGAGTACAATTTACAAATGTGTATAAAAAGTACATTCCAAATAATATGGGTCAAAGTGAAAATTTTTGAAATACTTGTTTTGTTTTTAGATGTGTGCGTTAAAGAGAGAGAGAAAGGAAAAGAGAGAGAGAGACAGAAAAAGAGGGAACATTTGAGTGTGAATGGATCATTTTTCCTGGGAGCAGTACTTCCAGGATCCAGTACATAACCTAACCTGGATCTGGGGAAATGAATTTAGATTCCCTGCAAGATTAACAAATAGACTTAACCTATGAGCCATCCTCCAGCTCCTAAAAGCTTTCAAAAATACAAATTATAGAGAGCTGAATGGCAAGGCAAATGTAGGAATTAAAAACATGCAGGACTCAGCTAGACAGTGCTGATGAGGTAGGTTATAGAAGTGAGTGCTGACATTTCAGATGAGAAAAGTTCTCAATTAGTATGTTAATTTCCTTCCTTAAGGTGTTCTATAAGGAAGCACAGCGTCAGCATAATAAAATAAGTAGTGAGGACAAAGCTGAAATAATTGAAATAGAGAAAATATAATGTGATTCAAGGAAAGTTTCTTTGAAAAAATGTTAACGTGATACATTTCAATAGAGTAAAAGTCCAGAAGGAGAATATGTATAGCAGCAATTTCAAGAATAAACTGTAGACACCATAAGAGATTCAGGCCACTGCACAGAAACACACCGGCTGCATAGCAGGCACAACTGCTAAAAGTGTTTGTCACCAAGCCTGACAACCTCAGCTTTATTCTAAGAACCCAGAAGGTGTAATTTGTCCTCTGATTTCTATCATGTTTGGCATGGTAAGCGTGTACATGCCAAAAATAATGCACATACAACTGAATTAAAAATTTAATTCTAATAAAGAGAAAATAGTTTGAAAACACATATTAATGAACGAAACCATTGGAAGAGACAGCAGCTTGGAATGAACACCTTCCAGTATTGAGGGTGAGCTTCCAAACCGAGTGCCCACTCTCATAGTCCTGTAAACACATTCTGGTTACCAATGTCTCCTTGTTAAAAACCCCGTAGTCCACTCACATCATCCTATGGACACCTTCCTGGTTGCAGCAGCTAGGGGCACTCACCCTTACTATCCTGTGGAGAGGATACCTTCCCTCACTGTGTAGGAGGCTCTGCTCCATTTTGCCTGTTCCCCAGCTGCCTGACTCTCCTGGGTCAGGGTAATCAAACAGAGCATAGTCAGTAAACACATCAGAGCTAGGCGAGGATCCCACTTCCCATTGATAACAATATTGCTGCCTATGGTATGCTGGAACAGTGCTAAGCTCAGAAATCTTTCTGCTTGTGCCCCAGCTGCCTGGCATACCTGGGCCAGAAACAGTAAGCCCAGCACAGACAGAGAAAACAGAGGAACTAGGCACAGGACCCAAGTCCCATTGTCCTCCTCCCAAAGGTTTGTGGAACAGGAGAGCAGCCCTAGGCTATGAGATCTTTCTGCCTGCTCCCCAGCTGCCTGGCCCACCTGAGTCAGAAACAGCGAGCTTCTCAGAGACAGTGAACCCAGTGGAGCTGAGCTAGGCATGGGACCCCACTGTCATGTCCACCAGCCTTAGGAAGCCTGTGTGGTACAGGAACAGCTCTAAGCCTGGAGATTTGTCAGACTGCGCCCTAGCTGCCTGGCCTACATGGGTCACAAACTGTGAGCCAGCAGACACAATGAACTCAGCCGAGTGCTCTACCTTCCTAAGCTGCATAGGAATCACCATCACCCATTCTTGAACCCCTGGACATCTTTAAAATTGCTGTAGGGTAATTTTAAAGAGACAAGTGGACCTAGTGCAGGCTCTAGGAAAAGTCAAGGCTCCAGACAACTGGATGGTTAGAGGCCAGCAAAAAAAATGCAACCAACAAATATCAGTACATCATGGCCTCACAAGAATCCTCCCAAAACAATAGTTATTTTAATGCAGCTGAAACACAGGAAAGTGATCATAAATCTATGATTATGCAGTTTCTAGAGACATATAAATAGGACATAAATAAAAAAAAATAGAGGCCATCATGGACAAACGGGATTGCACAATCAAACCGGTGAAGGAAATGAATAAAAATTTTCAAGACATGAAAACTAAATTAGAATCAATAAAGCAAACAAAAACAGAGAAAACCCTGGGTTGGAGAACTTAGAGAAGAAATCAGGAACAAAAAGGTAAGCATCACCAACAGAATACAATAGATAGAGGATGGGCTCACAGACACTGAAGATACAATTGCAAATACAGATACATCTCTCAAAGAAAACATAAAAACATAAATATTCCTGACACAAGACATCCAAGAAATAAAGGACTCCTTGAAACACAAGAATAATTGGAATAGACAAAAAAAAAAAAAAAAAAAAAAAAAAAAAAAGAAGAAGAAGATTACAGGCTCCAAGGCCCAGAAAAAATCTTAGAGTAAATCATAGAAGAAAAATTTCCCAACCTTAAGCAAGAAATGTCCTAGAAAAGATCATCCTGAATGAAATATCCCAGAAGGAGAAAGACAAACACGGTATATACTCACTTATATAGACCTATAAGATGTGATAAACATAATGAAATCTGTACACCTAAAAAAGATAATCAAGAGAGCGGACATGGGGTAAGATGATCAATCCTCATTTGGAAAGACAGATGGGATGTGCATTGAACGTATGACAGGAGTCTACAGAGTGCATTGGAAAGACTCTAACTAGCAGTGTTTTCAAAGCAAAGACTCATGACCAACCCTTTGGCAGAGTACAGGGAATCATAAGAAAGAAGGGGAGTTAGTCTGATGGGGAAAGGATAGGAGCTCCACAAGGACCAAACATATCTGGGCACAGGGTCTTTTCTGAGACTGACATTCAACCAAGGACCATGTATGGATATAACCTAGAACCTCTGCTCAGATGTAGCCTGTGGTAGCTCAGTAACCAATTGGTTTCCCATAGTGAGGGGGGCAAGGACTATTTCTAACAGGAACTCAATGACTGGCTCTTTGGCCTCCCCACCCCCCAAGGGAGGAGCAGTCCTGTTAGGCCACAGAGGAGAGCTTTGCAGCCAGTCCTGAAGATACCTGATAAAACAGGATCAGATGAATGGGGAGGAGGTCCCCCCCTATCAGTGGACTTGGAAAGGAGCACGGTGGAGATGAGGGAGGGAGGGAGGGAGGGACTGGGAGGGAATGAGGGATCGGGACACAGCTGGGATACAGAGTTAATAAAATGTAACTGATAAGAAAAAAATAAAATTCAAAAAAAAGAGAAAACTATAAAAAAAAAGAAAGAAATGTCCTTAAACGTGCAAGAGGTTTAGACAACACCAAATATACAAGACCAGAAAAGAAATTCTTTCTGTCACATCATAATCAAGCACTAAATCTACAGAACAAAGAAAAAATATTAAAAGCAGCAAGGGAAAAAGCCTAAGTAATACATAAATGGAGACCAATCAGAATCACAACAGACTTCTCAGCAGAGACTATGAGAGCCAGAATGGCCTTGGCAGATATCATGGAGACACTAAGCAACCACAGACACCAACCCAAACTACTATACCCAGCAATACTTTCAATCAGTATAGATAGATCAAACAAAATATTCCCTGACATAACAAATTTTACAATATAAAGGCAGCAACAAGCCTTTCTGAAGATGCTAGAAGGAAAATTCCAAACCAAGGAGATCAACTACATTCAAGAAAACACGATAAAGATATCTTTACAACAATAGAGCAAAAGAAAACAAGCACACTAACACATAATCACCACCAACTTCACAATAAAAGGAACTAACAATCATTGGTCACTAATATCTAAGAACATCAATGGACACAAGACTCAAATAAAAAGACACAGACTAACAGAATGGTTGTAGAAACAGGATCTGACATTCTGCTCTATTCAAGAAACACACCCCTGTAACAAAGATAGACACATCTCAGAATAAAGGTCTGGAAAAAGCTTTTCCAAGAAAACAGACTCAAGAAGCAAGCTGGAGTAGTCATCCTAATATCTAATAAAATAAACCTTCAACCAAAATTAATCAAAAGAGACAGGGAGGGACACTTCCTTCTCATCAAAGTAAAAAAACCCACCAGGATGACATCACAATCCGAACATCTATGCACCCAATACAATGGTTCCAGCATTTGTTATAGATAGATAGATAGATAGATAGATAGATAGATAGATAGATAGATAGAT